>NC_079439.1:53831482-54146482 GCF_903798145.1 Danio aesculapii
GTTGTTATTTTCAAACCGATGCAACCCTAATTTTTATGTTTTGCACCACGTTGTTTAAATAGCAAATCCATTTGCGCCACTTTGTGGACTCATGGATGTCCCAGTCTATAAAGGAGGTGTGTATATATACATATATATATATATATATATATATATATATAATAAAAAAAAAAACTAGAACAGCCATTTGCTCCAGGGTATTCTGTATTTATTTAGTGCATTTATACCATAAACCCAGAGCGCTTCACAATCATGAACATGATTTTATAAAAAATATAATGTCATACACGTTAAATGTTTTCAGTCTAAGAACTTAACACTTTAGTATAATAACTCTGGGACCTTTGTGTATGACAGTCATAAAAAAGTCAGCACGTTTCTGTTGTAAATAGTTATTACATAATAATTTTTTTACAGTAGTATCTTAAACAGCATTGAGAATAGAGCTGGACAATATGATAAAAATAAATCTCATTTCATGATAGAAATCATCTCATATCTTGATAACATTATATATCATGACAATACCGTTTCTGTATCATTCATTCATTTTCTTTTCAGCTTAGTCCCTTTATTAATCCACCGTCACCACAGCGGAATGAAACGCCAACTTATCCAGCACATGTTTTACGCAGCGATGCCATTCCAGCCGCAACCCATCCCTGGGAAACATCCACACACATCCATATACCCAATTCACCTGTACTGTCTTTGGACTGTGGGGGAAACCGGAGCACCTGGAGGAAACCCACGCGAACGCAGGGAGAACATGCAAACTTCACACAGAAACGCCAACTGACCCAGCCGAGGCTCGAACCAGCGACCTTCTTGCTGTGATGTGACAGCACTATCTACTGCACCACTGCGTTCCCCACCATTTCTATATAATAAATCAATTAATGTAGTTTATAATCAATATATACATAGACCACATGTAACATATGTCTTTTTTACATTTTAAAAAAATATATATATATACTCAGAAATGTGCTCATTCATGTTTAATCTTATTTTTTTCACTTAATTTGGAACTTCAGGGCAAGCGTTTGGTTAAAAATTTCTAAATATAAAATAAATATTAAGAAAACATAAAACATTTTAAAAAAAAAACACGAATGATTACAATTGTTGGACCTGTAATCATTCATTTTTTTACGAAAAGTGTTTTATCTTTTATTGTTTTTTTATACAACTGAAAACTAAAAATATTTCTAAACAAATATTTTTTCTTCTGGAGAAAGTCTTATTTGTTTTATTTAGACTACAATAAAAGCAGTTTTAAATTTTTTAGATATTTTCAAGACACTTCTATACAGCTTAAAGTGACATTTAAAGGCTTAACTAGGTTAATTAGGTTAACTAGGCAGGTTTGCTGTTTGTTCAAACTACTTATTTAAATTGAGCTGAAACAACACAATTCTTGAGTTTTTTTTGACAACTTAATTGTTTTATGTTCAATCCACTTAAATATGTAAAAACTAACAAGTCAACTTAATTCCTTCATGTTGTCCCAACACAAATTGATTGTGTGGAATTCAACAATTTAAAATAAACAAGATCCACTTTGATTCAATGTTTATCTTGCAGGTTCTAGTCCAGTGTGTCACAAAAATGTAGCTCCCAATATATTAAAAGACAAACACGGCATAAAACTTGATGACAGGCTTTTGCGAAGAGGAATATACTCATATGAAAAGCCACAAGGGGCAGTAGAGGGTCACCCAGGTTAATGATCTGCCTCTTCGCAATCATCTGTTTACGAGCCACCGAATGAACCGTGATAAATGAACTGCTGGTGTTTCTCGAGGGAAGGGATTCCACAAACCAATTCTATCCTCCGCTAACAAACCTTTTGCAACCTTGACGTGTTGCCAACAAACACACCTGTTGATTTTCTAGCAGGCCTCACAGATGAGTTTCCACTGGAGGCCCTTAATTGGAACAAGACATCGCTATCAGTCCCTCGAAGAATCCCACCAACAAGCTCCCTATTTAGAGCACAGCTTAGCGCTTAAACGCTCCCAAACTGCGCTGAGAGACAGCGATGCGGGCGAGGAAACTTTAAAAGAGCTTTTCTCTAAACGCTAGACAGCAAAGCCATCGCGTTTCTTCTTAATTAGCCAGGCTGCGGCCAGGCAGTGTTGATTTACGGCGACGTGATTCCCCACACCAGACGTGCTCTCAGCCCAGCTTGGTTATTAATGAGCTTCCCTGTAATGTGAATTAATGTGCGAGCACAAAACAGCCTTTAAAGGTTAGACTTTTCAGAGTGGAGGGAAGAAAGAGGAAAATCTTTAAAGGTCATTCACTTTGCTCTCACATGAGTGTTTATTACTGAGCTCTATTGATTCCAAAATGATGAGGAGGGCGATGAGCGCGACGATGACTGAGGAAAACGACATCCTGGATGAATCCGAGGACAAAAAACACTAAAAATGATCCGTAATTTAAAATGATCACCTTAAAATTATACGTTTTTTATGTGTATTCTGAGCAGTTTTGAGAGACTGAATCATATATATAGATATTGAGTATTAATGTATGTTTCTCATTTTATTTTTGCTACAAGGAATGTATGAATGAATTAATAAATAAATAAATAAATAAGCAATAATAAAAAATAAACAAATGAATAAATAAACAAATAAATAAATAAATATTTATTTAAATAATTAAATAATTATTTAAATAATATTTAAATGTTTAAATAAACAAATGTTTATATATATATATATATATATATATATATATATATATATATATATATATATATATATAAACAAACAAACAAACTAATGAATAAACAAACTAATGAATTAATAAATAAATAAATAAATAAATAAATAAATAAATAAATAAATAAATAAATATATAAATAAATATATAAATAAATAAATAAATAAATAAATAAATAAATAAATAATAAAAGACAAGGAAGAAATAAGTAAAAACAAAAATTATGCAAATGAAATATGATAAATGAACAAATAGAAAATTAACAATAAACTTTGATTGACAATAATTAAACCTTTCTTGTTGATGTTTTAAAAAATAACAATAGTATTATTTATAGCTTGCTTTGTTTATATGTTATATATAGTAGCATGAACATGAAAACAAAAGAGACAGTAAATGTATTCTAGGCCTACAATATCACATTCATATTTAATGTTGTAAATGGGAATTTCTGATCTCACATGAGTGTTTATTACTGTGCTCTATTGATTAAGAAATAATTAAGAGGGTGATGAGTGCAGTGATGAGTGAGTAAAAGGACATGCTAAATGAATCTGTGGACAAAACATTAATCTGATGAAGCTGACCTGCACACAAAGCGATTGAAATCCAGGTGGATCTGTCTTGCTTCACAAAATCAACACAATGGTGTATAAGTACAACCCCAAATAAGAAAAAGTTG
Organism: Danio aesculapii; assembly: GCF_903798145.1. Lineage (NCBI taxonomy): Eukaryota > Metazoa > Chordata > Actinopteri > Cypriniformes > Danionidae > Danio > Danio aesculapii. The sequence goes on from NC_079439.1 coordinate 53,834,901, forward strand.
GAACAGTATGGGAAACATAGATAAAAAAGAAAGTAGTGATTTCTAAATTTACTTTGACTTGTATTTCAGTGCAGACATTACAACAAACATTATTTAATGTGATTCTTGTGAACAGTAAAGCAATTACCACTTTGTACCACAACAGTACGGGGTCTTTATTGTTGCATTTTGCAGTTCAAAATTACACACATTCTCTATTAGACTCAGGTTGGGACTGCAGGCAGGCCAATCAAGTACCTGTCTCCTCTTCCTCCGCAGCCAGGACTTTGTTCAGAATGTGGTTTTGCATTGTCTTGTTGAAATATGCATGGGTGTCCCTGGAAAAGAAGGCAGCATATTGTGCTCTAAAATCTCCATGTACTTTTCAGCATTAATGGTGCCATCACAGAAGTACAAGTTACCTTTGCCAAGGGCACTGACACAATCCAATACCATGACAGACCGTTGACATGTTGCTGGTTACAGTTTAATATGATCCTTTTCTTCTTTGGTCCGGAGCACACGACATCCATTTCTCCCCTAAAAATGCCTGAAATACTGATTCATCTGACCACAGTATATGTTTTCAATGTGTGATGGTCCAACCCAGATGCATCCAAGCCTAGAGAAGTCGACGGCACCTCTGGACACTGTTAACATTGGGCTTTCTTTTGGTACAGTACAATTTTAAATGGCATTTGTGGAGGTAACTACGTACAGGGATACCTGTCAAAGGCTTGTCAAAGTAGTCCTGAGCCCATTTGGTGATATCGCTTAGGATTAGGACTAGACAGGGCCGGAACGACCATAGAGGTGACCCAGGCGGTCGCCTAGAGTGGCAGAATAGAGAGGGTGGCGTCCGCGACATGTCCTCACTTTCGTCCATGACAATCCCCCCCCACCGCCCTGGTTCTTGCTATCGTACAAGCAATCACACCTTCGCCTCTTGTTTTTACTTTCGGTTTGAGGGCGGCATGATCATCTTTTGCCTAGAGTGCCAGTTCAGTTTGATCCGGCCCTGGGACTAGACTTTTCTTGGATGCTGCTTTTGTGCCAAATCATAATTACAATCACCTGTTGACATCACCTGTTTCAAATCACACCATTTAACTAATTTACCTGATTACTAGCCCTAAACTGCTCATGTCCAGACTTTATCTGGAATGTGATGTAGGTCTGAATGACAGGAAAGGACGTAAATTTACAAATTAAATTAACCATGACCAGACAAATCATGAAATATTTTGTGATCATATTTTCTGCAATACAATACAAGTCAAAGTAAATTTGGAAATTACTACTTCCTTATTTTATTTGTGTTTTCCATACTGTCCCAACCTTGGAATGATTTGGGGTTGTACATATAAGTACTGTACATAAGTACACAATATATATACTTTTATTTCCATTTTTGAGATATTGAATTTTACGGTTGTATAATATCTACACAGCTGAAATACAACCCTAAGGCTGTATGTCACTTTTGAGCTAGCACTCAAATCACAGGGGAGGAGTGACGGGACAAAACCACACAACTGTCACCACAACCAACTAAAAAAAAAAACACTGCTCTGCAAAAACTCTCATAGCTGTGCGTTTCTGCAGTGCAAAAACTCTTTGGTGGACACGCGTTATAACTACTAAAAGTGCAGATAGATAATATTGATCAACTCAGGCTCATTCTCAAAAAACGTACCGCTATATACATTTCTGGAGAGCACCAAATATGTCCCAGGAGCTATGTTTTTTGCAGTTTTTGTTTTCACGAATCCACCAGAGGCCGCTGTGTACACTTTTTCAGATCTCAAATTTCTCTCGCGAGTGCCATTCGCGCCTGCTGTTCTAGTGTAAATCCGCCAGAGGCCACTGTCGACTGACTGCTTGACTGACTGAATGACTGACTGATCAATCGACTGACCCACCCTCCTCAATCCCTAAACCCAACCGATAGTGCTCTCAAAAGTACAGATTGACCCGCCCACCCACTTACCTAAACCCAACCGACAGCCCAGAAAAAGCAATCCAGAAAATAGAAAAGCCCTCACCTGATTTTACCACGGTATCAGACTTTACCACATTTTCACCCTGTTATTTATTTATTTTATTTTTTGGCTTTTGTTTTTGTTTTACCCACATTCTGGAACCGTTCGTCGTCCCGTCATCGTGGTCAACTCCGCTCTGCGTCTCAAGTCTGGCAACGTACATGGCGAGCAACTGGACAAACTGGTAACAGCGGGAAAGCCTTCCATATGAAGGTAAGCGGTCAGCTGGTAAGCGCTAAATAGAACGGCGTCATACCGCCCCATAGCATTTGTTTAAAAAAAATGCAGCCATACATACTTCTGGCTACATAATTCACCATCTCCAGAAATGTATATAGGGCTATGTTTTTCGAATGAGCTCATGTTGCATAAAATTAGTGTTGAAACAATGGGTCAATTTGTTTCAGAAACTTAAAGCTAATACTGATTTAACCAGGTTCAGTTAAGGTGTAAAAGCCCGTGCTAAATATTTTGTCCAATGCTGATGCTAATTTAAGATGGAATGATGGTTTAGACATAAATCAGTGACTACATTTACATGGACATCAGTAATCGAATTATTTGCTTTAATCTAATTAAGAGAATAATAAGACTAAGGTGTTTACATGAGTTGCATTTAGAATGTTCCTTTCATGATCCCGTTTTACATGTTATAGCACATAATTCGATTAACGTCATTGCGTCACCGCGCAATCTGAATTTCCTTCAGAGTTTCATGTAATTTCGGGTGTTTTATTTTTAATTTGCCGACTTTAACTGCAGTTTGGCACTTTCACCTTCATTCACGAAAATTTCATGCTCGCCACTGCTGGAAGTGTTTTTTTAATGAAAGTTTATACCGCATGATGAATGGAAGAAAAAAAAAACCCTGAGTTTCATGATGCAGGTGCCTGTGGTCTGCACTGACTGGGTAGGTGCAAAGAGTGTCAAACAGCCATGTGCATGCGTGCGTGCGTGCGTGTGTGTGTACTAAATGCCGCTTAAAGTCCTACATGACGGTAATAATTTGATTAAAGAGTTTACATGTCTCTAATGGACTTCGATATTGCGACAAAAATCGGCATACTCCACACGTCTTAATTCGATTTCTCTTTAGTTCAATTATCACATTAATCTAATTAAATTAATTAAAAATCATTGTTTACATGGTTAACTCTTAATCAGAGTATTGTCTTAATCGCATTAATATTGAATTATTGGTGTCCATGTAAACGTAATCAGAATATTGTGATTTAAGACAGATAAGACTTTAAAATACTAGAAAACAATACTTCAGGAAAATTGTTTCACAGATTACTAAACAACAACAAATATTTCACTGACTATTTATCTCACACCTAAATTATTAAATGATTTTGGCTATGCAACAATTCTGTTTTTACTAACAATAAAAACTATACATGTCTTTCAATCATCACAGAGAGATTCTTATCAAAAGGGTAAAATGTTAATGAGCTCTGCTTTAAACATTTCAATTACTGTATATCACTGATCTTGCCGTCTGAGAAGGTCATGATTGGTCTTTATGTGAGCATTTACTGTAACATGCTGATTGGCTTTTAAAATAGGAACCATATATAATCAAGATAGAGATAAACTTTCAACATGAAACTTTAAATTATGTAACAAAAAAAAAATCACATGATGTAAATAAACACAGAATGATAATGAACAACTCAATTTTGACCAAAAATTTCTTGGAGAACATCATAATTCCAAGGTGATAAAATAGCAAGCATCAAATGAGTCTGATTGACACGAGACTCTCAAGACCCCAGTAAGCATTTACTTATTAATAAAGAGAAATGTCAAACTCTAGACTAGCAATTATTAATTTCTATAGCTTGTGATTTCTCTCCACAGGTTTTGTGTGACTTAAGTGATATTATATCATCTTGTTATATGTTATTTAGTGAACAACAGCCTATTGAAAATAAGAGGAGACATGTGAAAGAAAGAGCCATTAAAAACAGGTGCAGGCTTTTAAGAGCAGCAAGGTCACCAGGCCATCCATACAGCTAATCAGTCTTTCCACCAATAAAGCGCACTACATTCATTTGTAGAAACCAATGAAAGCATTGATGTGCTTTAATGAGCGTCTCCTTATAACCTCTTCTGTTAGGCACTGATGAAACCTACATCTGACTCCAGCACATGTGGAAATGAAGAAATTAAGAAACATTTTACAGGCCAACCAAACTGTATTCCTTGCCAAAAAAGAATGTGTTTCAGTCAATAAGAAGTGTGAAAGAGAATGAAAACATTATGTAATGTAATGTATTAACAACGGTAAATATTGTAATTGCCAATGAATTAATGACTGAATTCATATAGCACATGTAATCTGTATTGCTGCACACTCGGTGGTCTCACCTCACAACCATCAGTGTGCCAAAACATATGTATGTATGTATGTATGTATGTATGTATGTATGTATGTATGTATGTATGTATGTATGTATGTATGTATGTATGTATTGATTGATTTTTTGTTTTATTTTTATTTCAGTTAATGTCATACAATATTTTATTATTATTATTATTTTTGTTGTTGTTGTTGTGATTATTATTATTATTAATATTATTATTAAAAATGTTTAGTTTTATAGTTTGCTGGCACCATTTTTTATCTTTAAAGTACTTTGTCAAAAACAGATTCCAGAGCATAAATTCCCTGCTGAAAAATCCAGCTTAAACCAGCCTACCTGGTTTTAGAGGGGTTTTGGCCTTTTCCAGGCTGGTTTCCAGCCATTTCCAGCCTGGTCTTAGCTGGTCAGGCTGGAAAATGACCAGGCTGGTCAACCAGCTTAAACCAGCCAACCAGGCTAGGCTGGTTTAAGCTGGTTTTGTCAGTAGGGTTGTATTAATGACTTAAAGGAAATATAATATAAATAATATAAAAATATATATTTTGACCAATTCACAAAATTAGTTATTAACCATGCACATTAACTTAGGCTTTTAAAAAATAGACTTTTTAATGAGAAGGATAATCGAAACTGTGTGATGTGCTTCTAAGAGCTTATTATGCTTCCAATGACACATGACATACACATGATTTTTAAGCATTGCCAACTAGCCTTACATAGCCAGATCTATACATTATATTCTGTACAACACACGAGTGCAAGCACAAACAATAATAGCAATAGCTCACGTATTAGCCTCTAGTGTCACTAATAACAAGCAGTTTCTGATTTCAACATATAGTCTTATCAAGAGTCTTACATGAGTATGAGATGATGATCTGCAGCAGCAAACAGTCCTTGTGAAGGATGGTCTGCAGGAGTAGAGCTGGATTATAGCCGGGTCCACAAACCAGTAACTCCAATAGACATAACGAGGATCCTTCAGATGATGAAAAATCCCTTTAAAAAACAGAAATCATAGATGAATTTAGTATGTCAATTGCCACATAACTAGGAATTCATTAATACATGGCATGTTGATTCATTGATCAAAATCATACTGCTGATCAAATGTTTGGGGTATAAAAAGAGTGAATTATAAAAATATAAAAAGAGTGAATTATAATAATCATTTAAAACAATTTTTTATTGGAATTTATTTTAAAATGTTACTTATTTGTGTAAAAGCAAAACTAAATGGTATTTGTGCTGCTTATTTTTTTTATATTTATTTGTTGTGTTTTAGGTTTCATACACACATACACACACAGTATACAGCGGGGAAAATAAGTATTGAACACATTGTCATGTTTTTCATGGAAAAAATATTTCTAATGGAGCTGTTGACATGGAATTGAATCAGATTTTGTCTTGTCTATCCAAACTGATCTTTATTTTGTATTTTCTATTGGATTCAAGTCAGGTGATTGGCTGGGCCATTCTACAGCTTAATTTTCTTTCTCTGAAAGCATTTTAGAGTTTCCTTGGCTGTACTTTGGATCATCGTCTAGCTAAAATGTCTTCGCTGGTTTCAACATTATCATCCTGCTAATGTAGAAGTTGGACTGAAACAGCTAATAATAATTTACACTGAGGATGGGCAGAGGGTTGCTGAATAACAGAGATTTCACATATTGGTATTTATGAATACTGTTTGCCTGTGTCATTTCATTTTATGACACGTAACTTAATTTGCAAACTAATTTGATTTATTTTCTTTGCATGTATGGATTTTTTACCACCGTCAACAGCAACAACAAATATGTTTTTGGATAAAATGATGACGTGTACTTATTTTCACCGCTGTATATAGGATTACCAACACAACAATAATAATAATAACAGTAATAATATACAAACAAAAAAGAAAAAAAATCCCAAATGTGAATTATTTTTGATTCTATGAAGTTGTTAGAGTGGCTGGCTTAGGCAAAGAGAGTCGACTCCAAAAGAGTTCCAGAATCGACTCCAGGACAGCAATTGACTCCCAGAGTCAAGTCTGTTCCGAAGCAGTTACATGCTACAGTTATTATGCTCATTCTCAAGCACGATGAACACCGAAGGCGCCAGATTCGAATGCGTGTTTACACGTTTTACGCTTTTGCTTTTGCGACCAGGAGTACTCTAGGTTATAATTGTGCCATGGGATGAAGATTGAACACCTTTTACATTGTGGTTTTAAAGCATTTTGGTTTGGATCTGCCTGGGATGACAAGTTTGCTGTGTTATAAATTAAATAGAACCTGTGTATGTGTGTGAATTTGAAGCGGATAAGATACTATTGGCAGATTGACGTCTTAAATCAACGCTGCAGGTAAAATTATGATGTTATGTTTGGCTATTGGTTGCTGCTATAAGCTCAAGTTACTTTTTTATTTACCTTATGCTATTTCATGAATAAATGAATAAATAAATAAAACACTAATTATATAATTGGTAACCAAGTAACCAAGAGTAAACAAGGCAACCATAACGGAGACAGTTGATTAGTCACATGGGTGTTATGTTTGCTATATCTAATTTTATTCTGCAAATGCATTTCCATCTCTCTATTATTCGCATTGAACCTTTTTGAACCTTATTATTTTTGTGCTAAGCAAAGATTTATCATAAAGTAAATATTAAGCAAAGATTATTTTTTACATGTTTGTGTATTATTTATATTTATCATGCGATCCATGCAAATACAATAAAACAAAACTATTCAAAACTATTTAGCTACAAATATATTTAAATGTATAATTTGCATCGTATTCATAAATATATCTTCTACCTATATATATATATATATATATATATATATATATATATTTTTTTTTTTTTTTTTTTTTCTCTCAGGTGCACTTTATGTTACATGTGTATATATACCTAAAAAAATACACAGTACACACAACTATATTATGTCAAAAACTGCTATTTTGGATGTGATTAATTAAGATTAATCTAATTTTATTTGGTGTTTTCACACTCGTCAATCAAATTCACACATTCACACTTCTAAATGTGCATTAACTCAAGGTGATGGAAATGCAGCTAGTGCTACATTAAATGAAACAATGTACAAAGAAAGCAAACTTGTACTAAGGTCCATTCATTCTGCACGGTTCTGCTGAAGAATAAACACTGCATAATCTAAAATGCCAACCATTCAACTAATCATCATTCTTTCACCAGCAAACTATTCAAGGGTGCTTACAAAAGACAAACAAGGTGACTCGAGCTGGATAAAGTCTGAAGGCGCATTGTATTATATTGTATTTCCTCTGTAAAAAGCATTGGTGAGATGAAGAATGTTAGGAATCAAGGACATCTTATCTTCATTCAAATGAACGCAGCAGAACAACAGCTTTGTCACAAAGAAGACAGTGTCATGTGGTCTTCATTGTTTTCGTACACCTTCTGAAGACAGACTAACAGTGCTAGCAAACAGAAAACCACAAACTTGTGATTTTTGAAACATGTATGTTATCTATAGTTAAGATGCAGCAATAATTCTATTCCTCAAAGCCTCATTAACAACCATAAGCAAATGATCATAATGATGCACTGTTTTTCTTAGCTTTGGTGAGCTGATAAAGGAGATAAATCTCCTTACACTTCCCAACTGCTATTATCCTTAAATTAAATATCATTCATTCATTCATTTATTCATTCAATGACTGTTTTGTTGAGGTGTGTTCACACCTGGTTGTTATGGTCTGAAAAATCAAATAAAAGATGTCACTTAGCATTCACACTGTCCTTCTTAAAGTTGTATGACTGTTCTCACTTTCGTTTTCCCTTTCGCACTTATATTTAAATTGCAGGAAGTTATGCTGCAATATAAGAAAGATCAGAAAAACCCTCACTCACTGACACTTCTCTCAAAGAAATCATGAAAAGGGTCATAAATGAACAAAAGACACAACAACACACAACCCAATACTCACCTTAAAACCAGGTGCAAATGGGAATATGTTTTCCATGTCTACTTGTGATTTGATCAACCAAAACACACCTTAAATCTTTCCCCAACAGTGTTTTTTTACACTGTAATAATGCTAGGTTCCACACAATTCCTTCATGCTGTCCCAACACAAATAAATTACGTTAACTTAATTGTTTTTTTTAAGTGCATTGAACATTTATTATTTATTATTTATTATTTATTTATTAATCCAATTTATAACACAATGGAGTTCAATGCTGAATACACTAATTGAGCTGCCTTTACCTTGATTTGCTCGCAGATGTTAGATGTACGTCAAGTGACAGTATTTACAGTTTAAAAGTCTGATTCATTAAATTGAACAACATTTAATTGAATCATTTAATTTCAGCTCAGCTATAAAACTAAACAGAAAAAGGTTATGTTAAATTCAAAATGACGATTTCTGTCAAAGGCATTCACACAACCACCTCCCCAATGTTCTCACTCTCTTTTTAGATGGGATGGCAGGCCAAATCAAAGATAACAATGGGCCAACTTTGGCCCGCGGGCCCTGGACATCTCTGACCTAAATAAAGACATAAAAATGTCTCCTATCACACCAATGGTAATAAAATTAGCCCTGATAACCATAGCAAACATCACTAACTACCATTATTTATTTCTGACCTTTGTGAAGAGCAACTATTTAAAACCCAAACAGACACAAATATAAGACAACTAAAGCTCTGCTATAAAAAGTGAGCATTACACTTTAGATAGACAGCATATTTGTCATGTCAAAGCGCTGGTAATCCACCCAATATCCCACTTTAACAGTCACGATAAATCTGTAAACTACACCACAAGCTCAGGTTTCGCTGTTCATCTCCATCTCAGAAACTAAAAAGTGTACATAATGCTCCCTGATTTATGGGTATATCTCGTCTCCTTTATTACTTTTTTATTTAATAATCCAAGCTGTCAGTTTTCCAGAGTGTTCGAGCGAGGAGATGGGGTCTGGTTTTGGTGCATGGCCTCACGGCTCTGGTGGGGCCCTCACCGCGAGACCCTCAGGGAGTCGTGAACGCAGCGAGGCTAAATAAATAAATAAAAATTGGAACAGGCAATAAAAAGGCACTAATTTAAATCCCTTGGACTTCACGGAAGGGCTGACGATGGGTGATTTGTGCGAGCGGGACACGCGATGAAATCATGCTAGAGTGGGAGTCTGGAGCTGAGTTTGGGGGAAGGGGGGCTTGAGGAGGGTGATGTGAGATGTGCCTGACATTCTGCGTGGCTTCACAGTCCTCCTACAGGCTCCATTTCAGACTTTCACACCCGGGCTGAAGACCCGCGGCGCATGTCAGCATAAACAGCATGACTAACTGTGGCATCTGCATCTGGCCTGCATTAGGGCTGTGAGTCTGGGGGTCTGGTGACTGCAGGAGTGTATTAACTGTGTTTGTGTGCATCTAACGCATGAAGGAAAACTGAAAGGCCACGCTTGACTCATTTGGGTGAGCTGAAGCAGCAACTCAGTTCATTATTTAACTTATGTCTTTTTGTGTGTGTGTGTGTGTGTGTGTGTGTGTGTGTGTGTGTGTGTGTGTGTGTGTGTGTGTGTGTGTGTGTGTGTGTGTGCGTGTGTGTGTGTGTGTGTGTGTAATAAAACCATGAGCTCAGCAATAAAGGTACAGAGTAAACTGATGTTTTATTGTGTCTCACATGCAGTCTTGGGGTAATGTGTTACAAGTGCTATTAATTTTACTAATATGCAACCAGATTCAAACTTTGGAGGCTTTAAAAAAGAATTTTAAAGAAATAAGTGACATTTATTAATATTAACATTTAAATTAATAAAAATTAGATTCATTCATTCCTTCATTTTCCTTCGGCCTAGTCCCTTTATTCATCAGGGATCACCACAGCGGAATGAACCAACAACTTATCCAGCATGTTTTACACAGCGGATGCCCTTCTAGCTGCAACACAGTCCTGGGAAACACCCATACACTCTCACATTCACACACGGCCAATTTACTTTATTCAATTCTTGTATCTTGTATTCTTTATCTCGCATGTCTTTGGACTGTGGGGGAACCCTGAGAACACCCACGCCAACACGGGGAGAACATGCAAACTCCACACTGAAGTGCCAACTGACCCAGCCGAAACTAAACCACTAAGCCACCATGTTGCCCCATAAATTAGATTATTATAAATAAAATAATCTCTCAGAAACGTAAGTAGTGTCATTATTTACGTAATTACCAGTCATTAGCTTCTTTCATGAGTCAAATGTCACTTTAAAATAAAGTATTTTAAAAATGAGGGGGGGGGGTGTGATTTAACTGATTTACATTTTGGAAGATATTATTTAATATGAATAAATAAACAAACATCAACATGAATATACAATTAAAATACATAAATAATTTGAAAATTAACAACTGCACATATAAGGTGAAGAATTAAGGAACCGAGAATTCCTGTAGCAAAACAACCATTCATTTGTGTTGTGTTTTATTTTCATATTCATTTATTCTTCATTTAATTATTTTATTTAATCATATGATCATTTGTCATTAATATAATTATCATGATATCATGTTATTGCTCATTAGTTAATGATTTGATTATTAATATTGATTATTATCTGTCATTTGATTGTTTTTGTATTTTATTATTACTATTTTACTATCATTATCGCGAGTCTTCGCTGATGTCCAGCGTTCTCCAGCCTCCAGCTCTGCACAAGATGTTTGGCCATAGGAGAAATGGTCGTACCTAACTGAGCCTGGTTTCTCTCTAGGTTTTTGAATTGAACTAAACTACACTGAACTGAACTTAAATTCTGAAAACTAAACTGACACTTTTTTAATTCACTATAATCTTTACCCTTTATCATCATTACTTCATCTCCTGCTTCCGCTTCTCTCTAGCTTTCTCAGTCAACTCCTATATTAATATGGGGCTGTCAATTCAGTTAAATACTGGATAACAGGTTTGGGTATTGGGCGACTTCGCTGGCTTGCTGTCTGGATATCCATTTTCTGACACAATCTGGTGTCCGGGGCTAGATCTTATTTACCTGGTGCAAAGAGTGTAAGCTAACAAGTGTGACAATGTATTTGTACTCTGAAAGGTTATTATTTAAATTATATACTGTCCAATAAAACAGAATAAACAAAAAAAAAACATGAAAATAAATAATAACAATAAAAACCATAATTGCTACTCAATAAAAAGTCACAAATAATTAAAACCTATGTGTTTTATTGTTTATGTTATTGCCATAATATGTTGTCAACGCATCATGCAGTTATGAAATCAACGTTTTTATTATTAAGGAAAAACAAAATACAAAACTACTTAGCCCTGTGTGAAAAAAGTGTTAGCCCCCTGAACCCAATAACTGCAACGAAATTAGCAGCAACGACTGCAATCAAGCTTTTTCGATAACTGTCTGTCATAGCGCTGTGGATTAATTTTGGCCCACTCATCTTTGTAGAATTGTTGTAATTCAGCCACACTGGAGGGTTTTCGATCATAAACCACTTTTTTAAGGTCATGCCACAGCATCTCAATTGGATTCAGGTCAGAACATTGACTAAGCCACTCCAAAGGCTTAATTTTGTTTTTCTTCAGACACTCAGAATTGAACATGCTTTGAATCATTGTCCTGCTACAGAAGTCCTAACCCTAACGCCTAATTTGATTTTTTTTTTAAATATTGCTTTTAACGCTGACAACATATAACACAAGTAACATAGGTTCTACGAAAATTGGCAACAAAAAAATAATGCTTTCAAAGGCATAACAAATGCTTTCGATTACTTTCAAAAGGAAAAAAAATCAGCATTTTTGTGCTATAATTGTTTTATTTTGTGCTTATTTAAGCAAATAACAACAGCTAAATGTAAACGACGGTAATTTAAATGACAAAAAGTTATATAAATTAATAACTGTGACTATATATTTATTTTAAAAATGCTTTTGTTTCTCATCAATTTTAATTTTCTTAAAGTATGCACATATAAAATTACATCAGGTGAATAAAATGTGGTTTTGCATCAAACATGACAATAAATATGTTTATTTTATTTTAAAAAGTATATATTTTTAAATGTATATATTTATATCTCAACATATATTTATATCTCTATATATTTTTAACATATGGCAACCCACATGGAAGTGTAATTGAAATGATAAAATAAATCTAAAAGTATTAATAAAATATAGGGTTAATAACTCAGACTTTACCTCAGCAGCTCCTGTGTGAACAGTGTGGGGTTTATTACGCTCAGCCACTTTGTGTCCTGGCTGCTCATTCCCTCTGGAAACTTTACAGTTTTGCTTCCATCACCTCCACTACCACAGCCTGCCTGGAAAACCCTGGAGAGAGCAAAAATCATATATAAAGGGAAAAACACAGCCCTATCAAGGAGCTTATACTGTCCCTCTAGTTCCCAATAACCCCAAAGTTCCTCTTGACGGTTGTGTCACCTGTGCAGCTCTGCTAGAGGTGATGTAAGGATGATCAGTACGGTCAGTAGTTGGTTACACATGCTCTGTATGGCATAAATCCAAGATCCTGGAGCTCCATCAGGCCTCAGCAGCTCCTCCGCAGAGTCACACACACTCCACATCAGATGCTCCACACACTGCAGAAGAGCTGTGATATCAACCCTGGAGGAGGCAATCAAACACCACATATTAGGAACAACCCAGCAGCACTGTCACACTGTGTCCTAACCAAAGTTTTCTAGCAAAAAAAAGTTATATGATTTTTTTCACTTATAAAAAAAAAGAAAATTATTTGAACTCAAACTTGGGAAAAATACTGACAAATGTGATAAATGATAAATTTACTGATAAATTATATTTATAACCCAAACTTTAACCAGACAGTTTGCTTTGTATATATTATATATTCCAACTTGAGTTAAAACAATCCAGCATTTTTCAGACCTTTAAATACTCAGTAATCAAATTTGACTAAATTTATTATGTTTTGCCCACTATGTTCTTCTTGCTGACTTTTCAATACTGATATATTTCAGCTTAAAAACCATCTTATTATACAGCATTATTATTATTATTATTATTATTATTATTATTATTATTATTAGTAGTAGTAGTAGTAGTAGTAGTAGAGTAGTAGTAGAGTAGTAGTAGTAGTATCATTATTAAATTAATAATTTTTTTCGCAAACTGTATTTAAAAACTGTATTTCTATGATTGTCCCTTTCTTTTACTCTCCAAATTGTAATGGGTTTTTACTAATGTTTTAATAATGAGACATTTGTTTGTTCGTTCATTTATTTATTTGTAGTTTTGGAGGGCTCCTACAGTAGGCTTACATCCATCTAATGTAAAAAGAAAATAAATGAATAAATCTCATCCCTTAAAGCATCACAATATAAAAAATGCTGGGTTGCTCCAACCCAAATTTAGGTCAAATCTTCAAAAATAATAATCCAAATATGTTATGTTATGTTCGTTATGTTATGATATCTCTGCAAAAGTAATATTTTCTTACTTACAGGGTTCATACAAATTTTAACTACTAAAATTCCACGACTTTTCCATGATTTTCCAAGACTTTCAAGTAAATTTTCATGACCTAATGTTTCATGCAGTGTCTACATGGTAAAAAAAACAATACATGCTAAAATTTATTACAGCATATCATAAAACACGCAACAATCTATTTAGTTTCAATTTATATTTATTCATTTTTTTATCCAGCTTAGTCTTTTTATTAATCAGGGGTCGCCACATGGAAGAAACCCACGCGAACACTGGGAAGAACATGCAAACTCCACATAGAAGTTCCAACTGACCCAGCCGAGGCTCAAACCAGCAATCTTCTTGCTGTGAGGTGATTGTGCTACCCTCTGCGCCACCGTGATGCCCAATTTATATTTATATCTATGTCAAATTTATTTAGATAATACTTACACCACACTAATAATGTGAGAGTGTGCGGTTGTCCAAGGACAGAAAAGAAGTAAAGACAACTAACTTATATTCAATTATACAAATATCTGTTTTCCATGACTTTTCCAAAACTTTGTGGGTTTTTCTGATTTTCCAAAACTTTTCCAGGCCTGGAAAATGAATGAATGAACGGAAATTGCATTATTTTCTAAATTAATTTCATCAATTTATTTTATTTATTTAAGGACTTTAAAAGTTGCATTTGCTTGATCAAAAATTCAATAAAAACTGTAATATTGTGAAACAAGAAATTATTTTTATTTTAATTTATAATAATAAATATTTTCTATTTCAATATATATTTTAAATGCAATTTATTCCTATTATTTCCAAGTAATAAAGTTTAAAATGTAAATAATATTATAAATATACTTGTATATTTATACTAATATAAATATACTGATGCATTTTATCAATAGTCAACCTTTTGAACAAATATATCAAATGAATGAATGAATGAACGAATGAATTGACCCCAAACTTTTAAAAAGCTGTGGAAATTTCAAAATAATTTAGCATGCACAATTAAATATCCTTTAACCAACCACAGACAAATATCATACCATATAACACAATCTCATTCATCCTTTCTTTTCCATTACACATTAATCAGAAAAATAACCTCAAACACGTGCATGTCCTTCTTAATTTAAACCACAGAATGTGTGTATTATGCACTCTCAGACAGAGCAGACAGAAAGGTCGATCTCTCCGCTTTGGTTCCCTATCAAACTCAACTTTTCATCACCTACCACCATGTTCTGCTTTATAGCACAGCAAAAAAGTTCCCCTTTCAGCAGATAGCACAGAAAAAAAACAAAAAAACAGAAGAGCCCATCTGCTTGGCAGACCCCGAGCTCACCCGACACTGAAGAGCTCATCACCGGGTGTCCTTGCAGCAAAAGCTCATCTGCTGAAACAAAAGCCCTTCCCTTCGGCTCTGGGCGATCTGCTCTTTCTCATCAGTCCTAGAGTGGAGGGGAAGCATGCTCTTGTGGCATCTTTAACCACTTTAAGTATGTGTTAATGCTACGCACAAGGCACGGGCGGTTGGGCCCGGTGTAGCATGAAAGAAGCGGGCCCTCCGCCAGGCGCTGAGGCAGGGCCATGTGCTAACAAAGAGAGACTGTTCTACAAATCTGGAGATCTGCTTTGACCCCTGGGGCTGAACACCGGCATAATCACTAAAGCATTCAATGCTGTCTGCTAAGCCCGGGGTTCCTGATAGAAGGTGGGCTTGTGCAGAAATACGGTAAGATCGTTCAGTCAGACAGCTTGGATGACTGCGCTCTGTTAGAATGTGCTTGAGTGTGACCGCTGACCACAAGAAACAGACAGGGGATTTTATACATGCACGGCCGTTTCCGGAATTGACACAATGCAGCGATGTAACAATCAAATGGCACATGTGAATGGTACATGGTATGGAAAAAAAATGTAAAAAGAAGGGCTTTGCTGCTTTTTTAACAGGTTACACAACAACCACACTTTATATGAAAGTTAGCAAGGCCTGAATTTCAGAGCAGAATAGCAGGTAGTTTTTCATAATTC
Organism: Danio aesculapii; assembly: GCF_903798145.1. NCBI lineage: Eukaryota > Metazoa > Chordata > Actinopteri > Cypriniformes > Danionidae > Danio > Danio aesculapii. The sequence goes on from NC_079439.1 coordinate 53,850,797, forward strand.
AGTAGCCTTGTCAATAAAGTTTACTCTTTGCACTTCAAGACTAAAGTATAAGGCAGGGGTCTTAAACTCAAATTGGCGGGGGGCCATTTTAGTGACTGAAAATTCATAGGAGGGCCGTTTTAACATTCAAGCACAAGAAAAAACTTAATTAGTGCATCTTAGGACAACAGATATGATGATTATTTAATTCAAGCATTACCTGTCATAAATCAGCACGTTTTTTGCTTCACACAACTGCTGAAATATGACTGTGGCTGTTTAAATGAGCATTTTGATATTTAAATAGTCGTAATAATGATAATAATAATAATTATTATTATTATTCTATCCCAACCAATTGTTGCATTGCCAAAAGTTTAACAGATATCGCAAGAACAGCAGAAACAGTGTGGGTTACTTTACTGACTTTAATGGCAATTGTTCTTCTCAGTATCTTTCTTTTTTGTAAAACTACAACAAAGAGGTGAAAAGTAAGTATATACTCAGATTTACTTTAACATGCTCAACATGTTTAACATGTTAGCCAGCAGTAAGTTGTACATAGTTTTCATAGAAATCTCAAAATGCATATGAGGAAAATCTATTAAATGAGACCATTTGAATCAAATATTAGCTAAATTAACACTTTTGTTACACCACCAGCATAACATGTGAGCCATGAAAAAAGTGATATAAAGCTGATAATAATCAAATGACCCTTAAATGTTTACAAAAATAGAGCTTTAGTAAAAAAGTGCACACATGCACATTTATTTCAACGTTTAAATCAGCCCCAGAAATAATCTGCATGTGCTTTACTTTCGACCTCACACTGACAGAAACTGAAAGTAAAACTGAAATACAGTATAATATAGTGCATTACTTTAAATGTCCGATAGGTGGGGGAGGGGGGTATCAAAACCACAAGTGGCTATATGCACAACAATGATAGTGATTCAAAAACATATGTTTTGGGGGGCCAAATCCTGTTATATTTATGAATTCAGATGTAGGTCGGAGGGAGGAGGAGTTTGAGGCCCCGTTTACACTAATACGTTTTAGATTTAAAATGACATTTTTAAATGAAAATGATCCGCGTCCACACTGCCGTTTTACCTAGCATTTCTGAACAACTCTCCGTCTACAATACACCATTGAAAATGCACATCATGTGACCACACACACACACACACTGTGCCATGCACTGCAGCATATCTACCCAGATGAGAGCTGTGCACGTCGGACTGTTCATCAAGGATCTACCGCTCAACCGCTGGATCTAATCTCACTATATTTGTTAAACGTGTTATTTAATTCATCTTGTTGTCTATTATCCAATGACATAATTTTGGTCTTTTGAATCTATTACTTGTTCTCAGGTAACGTGTTTTGGCTGAGCGCAAAGATAAGTTAATAATTAATGTAACCACATACACTGATTCTGCACATTTGACTGATTGTTTGCCTTCAAACATTCAAGCCTTAAATTTAATATCTTAATAGAAGCTTTGAATGCAAATAAGATGTTTTGCTGTATATGAGTCGGAATGACAGCTATGGTAATTCTATAGAATTCTGGTAGTTCCAGTGGTGTTAAACTTAGTTCCTGGAGGGCCGCAGCTCTGTTCAGTTCAGCTTTAACTCTAATTAGGCACACCTGATCAAACTAATTGAGGCCTTCAGGCTTGTTAGCAATCAGCAGGTGAGTGTGTTGGTGCAGGGTTGAAACTAAACCCTAAGTGAGTGTAACACCCCTGTCCTAAGAGAATGTTGAAAAGTTGTGTGTATAAAAAAAAATGTGTCAGATTATATTTGGTCAGTGTATTCTGTCCTATAGGGCCTGTTTACACCTCATCACATCATGCATTTTCAAATCCAATTCTCTGATTCACTAAACATTTCATTTAAATTTGGCCAAATAAATCTGTCTCCGTTAAACAAATATAAATCTAATCTTTAAATCACATGCCATATGCAAATTTACCTAGACCCAAAGTGTCAGATTCACAGCGTTTGATTTTATTTGTATTTTTCACAGAATGTAAGATTATTTTAATCAGCATGATTTCATATGTAGGCTACAAGAGGTGTGGGGGGGGGGCTCACTTTTAGAGACAGACCATTTAGAAACAGGTGATTAATAATTATATGAACATATGATCTCATACAGCCGTCCCCCGCGCTTTTATAATGTCCGCTATGCCCCTGCATACTTTACTTTACATACATACATTACGTACATTTATTACAGCTAGATATCAACCAAATTAACCTATTTGAAAAAGATATATATTTTATTCTCAGTGATACAAAAAAACTGATTTTTATAATTAAAGGAATATTTTAAAGTCATCATTTATTCTCCTTTCACTTGTCACAAACCTGTTTGAGTTACTTTTTTTTGTTAAACACAACATAAGTTATTTTGGAAAAATGCTAGAAACCTGTAACTACTGACTTCCACAGTATTTATTTCCCTATGAATGTAAAAAAAAAAAGCCTCAAACTGGTGTGGAATAAAGTCAAGTAAATGATGACGGAATTGTCATTTTTGGGTAAACTATCAATTTAATAATAAATAGTGAATAGTATGTTGTATTTTTCTCAGCATAATACACTGAATTTTTTTACTGGATTTACTAATTTTTTAGGTAAGTGGTTGCAAACAATTGATATGGGCTGAATTAAAAAAAACAAATTATGTTGAACATTAATACATTTAATTTGTTTAAATTTAGCCCATTCATTCATTCATTTTTGTCTTAGTCCCTTTATTAATCAGGGGTCGCCACAGTGGAATGACCCACCAAATTAGCCCATTTAACTTAGATGTAACTACATAAAAAAAGTAAATCCAACAAATCATTTTTTAAGTGTGGATCCACATACATGTCTACATTCCGACACAGACAAAAAACAACTATGTGTGTCAAATGTGTTTTCAAGCTATCTTGTAAACTTTCCCGTTACCTGATCTGGGAGAGTCTTTTGTAGGAGGGTAGTGCTCTTGAGTACCTCTGAACTATGAGCTATAGGGTCTCGCACAACACCTTCAATATTTTGAGCGATTGCATTTATGTCCATCTTAAATGCATTTCAGAGGACATTTACACCAGTCCTTTTCGCAATCAGATAGCTCTCCGATCGGCAAAAAAAAAATTAACTAAAATTAAATAAATAAAAAAAAACACACATATATATAGTATGTCCTAATTATAATCAAACTACAAAAAATGACAAAAAATCATGCACTGCTCTTGACTGAGTAAGTTTTGTAGTTTTAATAATGATTAATCTGTATATAACCTCAAACTTTTTTTATTTCAGCTAGTTAACCAATATAAAACCCCAGTTTAATCTCAGTCAAAAAAAAAAAAAAAACACAGATACATAACTTTGACATGCATTTGTTTTATCATTAGAGTTAAAAGGATAGTTCACTCAAAACTGAAAAATTATGTCATTATTTAATAACCTTTCACTTGTCTGTTTTGTTATTTTGAAAAATGCTGAAAACCTGTAACCACTGACTTCCATAGTATTTGATCCTATAGATGTCAGTGGCTACAGGTTTATAACATTCTTCACAATATCTTATTTCTTTTTCAACAGAAAAACAAGAACAACAACAAGAACAACAACCTCAAACTAGTTTGGAATATGTCATGAGTGAGTAAATAATGGCAGAATTGTCATTTTTGGGTGAACTATCTCCTTAATAACAAATAGTGAATAGTGTGTTATATTTTTCTCAACACAATTGATGCACATACATGTATACATTCTGACACAGCTAGACAGAAAACAACTATGCTATGTCTGTCAAATGTGTTTTCAAACTATCCTGTAAACGATCCCGTTACCTGATCTGGGAGAGTCTTTTGTAGGAGGGTCGTGCTCTTGAGTACCTCTGAACTAAGAGCTCCAGGGTCTCGCACAACACCTGGGCCAAGGTCTGCCGGGCCTGCACAGGGCCAACAGAGCCCCAAAGGTCACTGCGCAGGCCTCTGAGAAAATACTGCCACATCTGGATGGAGAAAGAACACCTTTCACCCTGATAAAAAAGGTGGAGGAAACAAAAAAGACACAAAGTTTGACTGGTGAAGATGATGATATCATGGCAAATAAATAACATACAGGAGAGAAGGTCTTTCCAGACAATCTTCCTGTAGACCTTCATGGTCCTGCCACCTGCACGCTGCACCTGGAACCCTCATTACCACACAGAGAAAGTAAAGAGAGAGAGAAAACTATGGATACTTTGAAGTTTTAATCTGGATATTCAATCACTGCTCTTCTGAACATTACCCAGATGTTCTTGCACACTAAGTCAAGAAGGCAGACACAAAAAATGAACAGGTCATTCCTCTTACTTCACTTTATTTCTCATCACATGGGACTTAGTATATTAGATGAAATATAACTCATTTTAAAATCATATTCTATGTTTTTTATATTGTTACAAAAAATGTAGCACATTATCAGATTGGTCACACTTCATTTTGATGGTCCGTTTGTTGAATTTAAGTTACATTGCATACACATGCCAACTAATTCTCATTAGATTATAAGTAGACTGTTAGGGTTTGGGTTTGGGTTAGGGCTAGTGTAAGTTGACATGTATTTGCAAATTTTCTTATAGTCAGTTAAATGTCTGTTGAAGGAGCAGTATCAGCAGATATTAAGCAGACAGTCCACTAATACTCAAATGGACCATCAAAATAAAGTGTTACCATAAGATTTGGGTAACCATTTCAAATCATCTCATTACTATGGTGCTTTTGCAGATGTTTCTTTTTTTTCTTTTGCATGTATAAATTAGAGCAAGAAAAATTGGCTATTTATTAAGAAACACTCCAGATGTTTCAGTATTTTCCCTTTAATCACAATACTTCAAAGACAACACATTATTTGGAAATATTGTTTCAATCTGATTTTATAGTTGTTGTTTTTTCTGTGTTCTAGATTTTACTTTCCATCCTGTTAGTCTTTTGCAATATCGCTGTAACTAACAAAAGCCAGTTCCATGACATCATCCTCCAGGAAGTGGTATAATTTTTGGTGGAAGAAAAACAGCGTAAACGTGAGAAAGTACAAATTACAGATTTGCTGAATTATGTGATGGTGTGTGGTAATAGCTGTTTTGTCTCACTTTAAAATAGAGGTTTTCAAACTTTTCAAATGGTTAGGGATGTCCTGATCCGATGATGTGATCAGAAATTGGGCCTGATCACGTGGTTTCAGTAATATATATATATATTGCGAAATGTCCTAAATGATAGTAATAGTTTGATTGCGGTACTCCACGTCATAATTCCATCTCTGTTTAGTTCAGTTATGACTTTAGTCGGATTAACGTAATCAAAAATCGCTATTTGGAGCTTATGTAGGCCTACAGTTCAAAATTCATGTTTAACTGAATAAACAGTTAGTAAACACAAGTACAACCTAATGAACATAATTAATTTTTATGACCAATTATCAGTTTGTGATGCATTTTGCAAACAGGAGATGAGCCCCTGGTCTAATGCGCCACCTGGCTTGAGAAACCCGTTCTTGGTAGAATTCAAATGAGCCATTTTAATCAAGATTAATCTAGATTAATTTCAAGACTAAAAAATGTATCTATGCCCACCTATAATATATATATATATATATATATATATATATATATATATATATATATATATTCTAATTATTTTATAACACATCAATAGTTATGCAGTGGCACAGAGTTAGACCTCTTTCTTGACTGACGCACAGAAACAGCAATGCGTACAGCATGACATCACTTTGTTGTAGAGATGCTATAGGTTAAATGGTGGCAAAGTAGAACACGGAAGCAGCTTGAGGCAGAAAGCGCGAGTATGTTTGCAGTCGGGAGGCATTATAAAGTTGATGATGACAGCTTTGCCATAGCAAACTGTGAGATATGTAAACTTGGCATTGCCTGCCGGGTATTTTAGGTTGTGGTGCTATTTGTTGTTATATTCGATTTTTTTTTTATGTTTACTGTTGCACTAAAGTCCAAAAGTGAAGAATTTATGTTATTTATTACTTGATTGTTCAAGCTACCTCACTGAAGTGCTCTGTTTGTAACAGAGTTGTATAATGTCAAAATAAAGTAAATTAAATAAAAAATAAGGAACATCCTGGATCTGTTTCTTCGCTCTTCTATAAGTATCGGATCGGGTTTCGGTATTGGTAGATACTCAAAATCAATTGACTCTGACTCAAGGGCTAAAAAACCTGATCGGGACATCCCTAAAAGTGATCAACGTTTGTTGATGCCAAATACTCCAAATATGATTATCAGCAAAAGAAATGTCCTGATGTCGGAATGAGAGAAAAATCCCACTCAAATGTAATTTAGTGCAATGAGTGTATATTAGGGCTGCACAATATTGGAAAAATCTAACATTGTAATATTTCTTTATTTCGCGATATATATTGACATATGAACACAATTTCACCAGATGACTTAATATCTCTATTTGGAAAGAATTTATAATGTTAGATCAGATTGGGATGATTGTACAGTAGGAGTGCATCTCCATAAAATCTAATAAACAATCTATAAAATTTTTGTTGTCCCCGGCACATTTTCTTTGTAGTCTGTGCTATTTGCAGTTCATTTCTGTATTTGCATGTGTTGTGAGTATTTTCATGCATGCGTTTAGTCAGAGGTTGATTAATTAATGCTTCAATGCATCAAAATTGTGCTTCCTTTTAACATTGATGTCTCACTCACAAATGCAAATCACACAGATCTAATACCGGACAATTAACTAAAAAAACTCAGGGGTATAAATACACAACACATGATGTGGTGTGACAGTGGTGGAAAAACTGAACAAATAATCACATGACATAACAGAAAGCACATGGAACACATGACAGGTAAACAAAGGATTGTGACAGTTTATAAGAAATTTTTATTTCTAAATGTATTTTTGCTGGAATATTTCGATTTATTGTATTTGTATTGTTGTGTGAGCCTCTTTCTGGAGATATTTTTTTTATTTACCTTGTTTTAATTATTTTATTAAAATATTTAATTCAAATTTTTAAATTAAGCATTGAATTTAATTGAAGTGAAAGTACCAAACTATTCCTGAGATGCTTATAAATTTAAGATACTAACAGAGAAGAAAGAAAGGGCAACACAATTCAAAAAAGGCGAAAATGATAAAAAGGGACGAGAAGAGCCTGTGTTTCCTAAGAGGCTAATTACTTTCAGGCAAAGAGGAAGCAGCATTAGGAGTTCAAAGTGTGACCAAAGAGAGATTATTAACAAGCATGTACTACATCTCCTAATGAGAGCTGGGACGTGGTCCACCAGTGAGCCTCCGTTAAGTCAGCCATAGAAAGAGACACACAGGGGCACGAGCACATGTCCGGACCCAGGGATTAAGTGCATGCGACGGGGCCTCTGGAAGCGCTCGGGCCCTTTAGCGTTTGCTTGGGAGGAAGTGAAATGGAGGGGTGAATGGAAGACAGAAAAAGAGAGGAGGGGGATACAGGTCAACAGAGCCAGCCGAACACCTGCACACAGCAGGCCAGTCTGCCACACAACCCGCAGCCGGCGGATATGTGTGTATACGCATCTGTGAGAGCGCTTATGTGTGCCGGTATCGTATGGAGAGAAGGTGAAGGCTCAAGCAACATACAGATGGTTGAGACTAATGCTGCCACAGGGCACTGCACTGGCTATTGAAAAGACTAGAGGATAGGTCAGTTTTGACAGTAAAACCATAAATATTAATGCTCCTATTTTTATTTTAATTAAAGTTATTTTAATTATATTTCATATGAATCAATGTTATAGCAATATTGTATTATTATAATTTTTTTCTCCGTCTGTGGCAACCCCAGATTAATTAAGGGACTACGCCGAAATGAAAATGAATGAATAAATGAATGAATGAATGAATGAATGAATGAATGAATGAATGAATGAATTATTATTATTATTATTATTATTATTATTATTATTATTTATTTATTTATTTATTTATTTATTATTTATTTGTTATTATTATTATTATGTAAAGATGAAAACATCCAAAGAAATATACTAAACCCTCACTATTTTTACACTGTAAAAAATGCTGGGTTCCACACAATCGATCTGTGTTAGGACCAGTGTTGGGGGTAACGCGTTAAAGGTAATGCGAGTTACCTAATAATATTACTTTTCCAAAGTAACAAGTAAAGTAATGCATTGTCGTATTATTATAAAATAAGTTGTATTATTTGAGTTACTTTAAAAAAAATGTAACGCAAGTTACTTTTTACCTAGCTTAATTGGCTGTTACAAAATTATATTGTGCTGCGAGGGAACATTCATTTGGCTTGCACTCATCATCATCATCATCAGGTCTCTTTTTTCACAGCAGATGAGTGTACTGTTCTAGTAACTGAATAACTCAGCATATTGGTTTATTTCGAGTCAGAGGGGGCATGCGGTATGTTAGTACTGAAAACGAAAACTGTTTCACGACAACTCAGTTCAATTGAGTGTACTGGTTCAACTGGTTCCCATAGAAGATTCGGTTAAAACAAATGATTCGTTCACGAATCACTAGTCATCACTACAGATAGTCAGAAACAGATACAATGGCTGGAGACTTACATTTTTGCAATGGATTCTTGTTATTCATCAAAGAAAAGAAGTGGACTGTTGTTAAGTGTAGATTTTGTCTAAGTAAAACTCTTGACAACTGCAAGAAACATGACATAAAAAATCAAAAAACAAAACTGAATGCCCGCACCCCACCTCCAGCTAAACTACAAATATTTGACATCAGTTCACGTTCTCCAGATAAAACAATTAATTACACTAAACACAAAAAAAGAAATGGTTATTGCTTTTATTGTTGAGGAGATGCAGCCACTGTCTACTGTAGAAGCGTCTACATTTAGTTAAAATTTTTCTCTTTTGGGAAACGATTTACACATTTGTTAAGGCCACGTGAAGCAATTTATTCAATGTATAAAGCTCAAAGATTAATTTTGATTTAGTGATGTTTTTATCGTCTTAACTAATACTACAAAAGGTACAAAAGTAGCAAACACATTATTTAACATGCTTTCATTAATCTGTAAATACAGTATGTATAGCTCTGGGCTCAGAAAGTTCACAAATATATTATTTTATCTTACTTTTTTTTTTCTCAGCCAAGTAAAAAAAAAAGGAAAAGTAATTAAAAGTAATATATTACATTACATTACATTAGTTTCCATAAAAATTAACCCAATTAGTTACTTTTTGGGGGTGTAACTCAATATTGTAATGCACTACTTTCCCTAACACTGGTTTTTACAATGTTAAGTGGATTAAACATAAAACAATTACGTTGTTGCAAAAATAAAAAATAAAAAAATAAAAAAACCATCAAGAACTGTATTTCAGCTCATTTTAAATAAGTAGTTTAAACAAACAGTAAACATCATTTTTTGAGTGTAATGTTGTTGCTGTGGCCATTTTGTTTTGTTGTACAGTATGCTAGTCTACATGTGCATTTTGTTTACCCTTTTTTGTATATTTAAAAAAGCAAAAAAGGTCAAAATAATAAAAGGATTTTTTACACAAAATGTTTTGATGCAAAAACATTTTCATTATATTTCCCTTATCTAATCACATAATGTGAAAAAAACAACATTTACAAATACATAGAAAAAAAGCATTCTAACATATTGCATATTGATCATTTATCACAGATCCAATACTGTATTCAATATGATGTACAGCCTTAATAAGCATGTATCTGGATGGATGGATGGATGGATGAATGTACAGCCCTAATAAGCATTAATCTGGATGGATGGGTGAACAGCCATAATAAGCATGTATCTGGATGGATGGATGGATGGATGGATGGATAGATGGATGTATCTGGATGGATGGATAAATGGATAGATGGATGGATGAATAGATGGATGGATAGATGGATGCATGGCAGCATGGCAGTGTATCTGGATGGATGGATGAATGGGAGGATGTGTCTGAATGGATGTATGTATCTGGATGGATGCATGGATGGATGTATCTGGATAGATGTATCTGGATGGATGGATGAATGGGTGGGTGAATGGATGGATGTGTCTGAATGGATGAATGTATCTGGATGGATGCATGGATGGATGTATCTGGATAGATGTATCTGGATGGATGGATGGATGGATGGATGGATCTAGATGGATAGATGTATCTGGATGGATGGGTGGATGAATGGAGGGATGGATGGATTGATGAATGGATGTATCTGGATAGATGGATGGATGTCTCTGGATGGATGGATGTATCTGGATGGATGGATGGATGGATGGATGAATGGATGGATGGATGGATCTGGCTGGATGGATGGATGGCTGTTTCTGGATGGATGGATGGATGGATAGATAGATGGATGATGGATGGATGGCTGTATCTGGATGGATGGATGGATGGATGGATGTACGGATGGGTGGATGGATGGATGGGTGGGTGAGTGGGTGGGTGGATGGGTGGGTGGGTTTGGATGGATGGATGGATGGGTGGGTGGATGGATGGATGGATGGGTGGATGGAAAACAACCTCAGTCAACCTTTGGTTACAAACACGCACAACAAGCATTTCAATGATTAAGATGTTTAGAATGCATTCATATCCAGCATTCCCTTCAGCATGGCAGTGTGTTTACGGATTGAGTGTGGATCTACTGTACACACCTGATGCCTTTCATAACAGTCTAGGAGAAGTCAACTGAATAGTCAAGGACAGCGCTCAACAGCGGCATGCAAATCCACTTGAAGAAGAAGTCTACTTAAGAGTACAATAGCACAATTTATCATTTATTACTCAATGTCACTGCATTTCAATACAGATGCACTAATGCTTTGAATGTGAACATGCAGTGTGACTTAATCACAGCTTTGTCCTTGAGTGCACTAGACGTAAAGGATGTTTTGTTGTCAAATAGCCTAAAGAAATGCCCTTAAACACACAGACTTGTAACCAGAGGTGGGTAGAGGAGCTAAACATAATAGTACAAATAAAAACACTTATAAAAATAAATATTTAAGTAATAGTAAAATAATCAACATTAATACAATGTAAAAAGTGATGGAACACAAACTGATCAAACACAAATTGCTTAAGTTAACTTAATCGTTTTTACAAATTTAAGTGGATTGAACATAAAACAAATAAGTTGTTCCAAAACAACCTTAAGAATTATGTAGTTTTAACTCATTTTAAAAAAGTAGTTTGAACAAGTCATTTTTTCAGTGTATTTCCTTCACTCACTCGCTTTCCTTTGGCTTATTGCCTGCAGTTACTCAGACATATTGTTTACGCAGCGGATGCCCTTCTAGTAGCAATCCAACACTGAGATTACAACCCCCAGTCCCATTCACACACAATGGCAAATTTTGTTTATCCAAATAACCTATTTTATATATGTTAACAAGGTTTCCAGTCTCATGGAAGAGCTTGGAAGTATTTATTAATATGTTTTTTGATATTTTAAATGGAGAAAAGCTGCTAAACATAGCAAAGTAAAAGTACAGACACACACGCACACACTCACACACATTTTTTTTCTTTTAAACAACCATTTATATGTTAAAGAAATCTAGAATTATCCCAGAATCGGCAAAAAAAACTGTTACTAAACAAACAGTTGCTATCTTTCTCTGAACCAGTCTGATACTATTTTATTTAATTGTTTGATTTTTTGTTGTCCGGGCTCAAGTTTTTATTTATTTATTTATTTAGTTATTTATTATTATTATTATTTTTTACCATAATGACACAGGCTTCTCCCAAAACATACAATGAACAAAAAACATAATTTTGGGGGAAAAAACTATAACAAAATTCTCACCTATTTACAACAAAAATTTAACAAAAAGTGGCATGTCCAAAATTATTCATGCCCTTCTCAATCAGTCGATTCGAATGGTATCACTCGATTGAATGAGCGTTATCAGTGGTTATCAGCTGATATATATGGGCCAGTAGGGGCCTTCTGCGCCTGTTATCATCCATCCACATAGATAATCAGCTATAGATCACATATGGCTGCGGCTGGAAGTTAACAAGAATTATTTATATTATTTATTAAACTGCAAAACGTTAACGCTTTTGTCTACTAATCATTTCTTCACCAATTTTGCTGTGTGTTTTGGGTTGTTGTCTTGCTGAAAAGTTCACTGGAGCCCAAGGCCAAGTTTCTGTGCAGACCGCCTAATGTTGTTGCTGAGAATTTTGATGCATTTCTCATCTCATTTTTAATCCACTGAAATTTAATTAATAATAATAATTTAATTTAATTTAATTTAATAATTTCACATATTTTTTTAATAACACATTGCATTGTAGCCACTGGAACTTAAATTTTTTTTTTAGATATGGTTCTAAAACCCTTGACTTGTGAACAGCCATAATGCATAGTCACAGGTCATAACTGAGATCCTTTGTCTTAGCTATGACTGTCCACAAACCAACAGTAGAGAGCACCTGTTGAGTTGATTAAAACAGCTTTTCCCAATGAAGCAGGGTAAATGGGATGCTTTAGAACAGCTTGGACTATTTGGAAGGGTATAGAACTTTGGATTTTCTCATAGACTAAGACAGTTTGTAATGGGTTTGAATGATTTTGGACATCCCACTTTTTCTTTAAAGAAAAAATATAAGCATTTTTTTTTCCCAACAATGATGCCTCTTGTATATGATCTTATTATATTTTCGGAAAAGCCTATGTCATTTCCAAAATTAACAAAAAATATAAAAAAAGGAGTATTTTTCCAGGATTATGAATCATTTCAGGCTTGATTTAAAAAAAAAGTATACTTGAGTTGGAGTTGAAGTAAAGCTAATGAAAACTACTCAAAAAGTACATATAAATAATAATAATAATAATAATAATAATAATAATAATAATAATAACAACAATAATAATAATAATAATAATAATAATAATAATAATAATAATAATAATAATAAAAACGACTCAAATAAGTTCAACCAAGTAAACATAATGCATTACTACCCACCTCTGCTCGTAACATGAACTATTTCGAAAATACAGCCAGTAAAGCTGCAGCCATCTGTACCTCGTAAAAAGGGTTGGGGTCACTCCAGTAGTGGCTTTCGGCATCCTGCAGTATGCTTGTGGCACACACATTGGTGCAGTAGCTAGTGAGGTGATCGTGCAGAGCTGCCATCACATCCTGACTTCTCTGAACGGGCAGTAGGGTGAGAGGCCTGCGGTTGGACACATCAAAGACATAACGCCTGGTTTACGGCAAAGCGGTGTACTTTACAGGTCAAAGAGCCACTAAGTGATTAATATCAGCAAATGGCTCCGATTATTACCTGTCAATCATACAACACCTCCTTCTTCCTCCCCAAATGTTTCTCACTCGCTCTTTTCAAGTGCAAAGCCACACATACAGATCCTTTCTGTCTCTCATTTTAGGCTATATAACCTTACAAACACGCAGGTGCAGTTCTGTCAAAGCCCACCAGCTCGTGTGCGTCTCACTCCAGGTTCTTTACAATCCAATTACAGCATTTTAGTAAATCTGGCATCCGGATGACAGGCTGCCTGGCCTGGAAAAACCTGGGCTTGATAAAGTGTACTATAAATCGGTGAACTTTAGCATTGCTCAGCTTCTCCAAACACATTTCAGTTTATGTACACATGCACAGGTCAAAAGCGAAACTGAGATTTTCTTTTTACGTATAACCCTTTATATTCCATTTTTATCATGCATAAAGATATTTAGAGTTATTCATGAAATTATCAAAAAAAGGGGAGCAGACTTTACACTCTTGACATTACATTCTATTTGACATTACACTTTTATTTTGTAGCCTTTTTTTTTTTATAAATATCTAGTATTATATCTGAATCAGCATCTTTCTTGGAGCCATATAAGTACTGTTTGCTTAATTTCCTGACTATTTTCACATTTATGACACACTTCTCATTTAAATGACAATGGTATTTGATGCAAATAACAATTTGATGACGGAATTAAAGCTGAAACATACATTGTTAAAAAAAAAGATATGGTCAAATAGTCGTGATAATACAAGGTTTCATAATAAATATACTATGGCCAAACTTAAGTTATACAAAAGTTATACAAAGGTTAACTTGATGTTTTTAAGTCAGTTTAATTGATGAAAGTTAAAATGACTTGTAAAGTTAATTTGATTCAACTTAATAATTTAATATTCCTCATTTAATTTTCTCACAGAATTTTCTCACATATTTTTTTAAATAATATGTTTGCATTGCAGCCACTAGAACTTCAAATCATTTAGATGTGGTCTTATAGCCCTTTCCTGACTTATGAACAGCCATAATGCGCAGCCACAGGTCCTCACTGAGCTCCTTTATCTTAGCCATGGCTGTCCACAAACCAACAGCAGAGAGCTTCTGTTTTTCACCTGTTGAGTTGATTAAAACAGCTTTTCCCAATGAATCAGGGTAATTGGGATGCTTTAGAACAGCTTGGACTATTTGAAATGGTGTAGAACTTTGGGTTTTCCCATAGACTGTGACAGTTTGCAAAGGGTTAGAGTAAGACAGCAGCTTTTTTTTTTTCTTTTTTTTAAATTAAATTAATTGTTATGTTTTTTTTTTAACTTAAAAAATATTCTGGGGAAAAAAAATGTAAATGTTTCTGTTGATATTTTTGAGCACCATTAAATTAGGTAAAATTGGACCTTTTGGCAAAACAGTGAAATAAAATCAATAATTTAAATAAATTAAATGTAAAAATGCAAACAGTAAATGTAATATTTATTAATTACTTATTTTATTAATTTATTATTTTTTCTTTCTTTTTTCTTTCTTTCTTTTTTCTATAACTTTTGTATTATCGATGAACATATACTCAGCCCTCACATTAGGATATTGATTAGGTGTTTTTACATTTGAAAAATAAATCAGAAATTGATTAATTAGTATAAGATTAAATTCCATCTAATGTTCTACTTGCATCAGAGTACAAACCTCCATAAACTGTGCGTAAAAATAATAAAAATAAGCATTATATATATATATATATATATATATATATATATATATATATATATATATATATATATATATATATATATATATATATATATATATATATATATATATATATATTTATATATATATATAATTAGGTGTTTTTACATTTGAAAAATAAATCAGAAATTGATTAATTAGTATAAGATTAAATTCCATCTAATGTTCTACTTGCATCAGAGTACAAACCTCCATCAACTGTGCGTAAAAATAATAAAAATAAGCATTATATATATATATATATATATATATATATATATATATATATATATATATATATATATATATATATATATATATATATATATATATATATATATATATATATATATATATATATATATATATATATATATATATATATATACAGTTGAAGTCAGAATTACCAGCCCCCCTTTGAATTTTGTTTTTTTTTTTAAATATTTACCAAATGATGTTAACCAGAGCAAGGAAATTTTACAGTATGTCTAATAATATTACAGCTCAGAAGTCTTATTTGTTTTATTTCGGCTAGAATAAAAGCAGTTTTTAATTTTTTTAAATACATTTTAAGGTGAATATTATTAGCCCTTTAAGCTATATTTTTTTCTTTGATAGTCTACAGAACAAACCATCATTATACAATAACTTGCCTAATTACCCTAACCTGCCAAGTTAACCTACCTAACCTAGTTAAGCCTTTAAATGTCACTTTAAGTTGTATAAAAGTGTCTTGAAAAATATCTAATCAAATATTATTTACTGTCATCATGGCAAAGATAAAAATAAATCAGTTATTAAAAATGAGTTATTAAACCTATTGTGTTTAGAAATGTGTTAAAAATCTCTCCGTTAAACAGAAATTGGGGAAAAAAAATAAACAGGGGGTTTAATAATTCAGGGGGGCTAATAATTCTGACTTCAACTGTATACACACATTTTATTTTGGCATAGAATTTTTTAAAAAAAATCAAAAAGTAAGTATTTGATTTATATATTTTACATGCTCTTCCTAATAAAATAAAAAAATATTTATATTTTTAAAATCATAAAAATGTATTTAGAATTGTTTGTTGTTTTTAGGTCGTTTTGGCCCTGAGAGGATTCCCTTTTTCCCAAAAATGTTAATGTTATCACATCAGGATAAAACTTGGATCAAAGTATAACTTAAGAAATTTATAAACATAACATTTTTTGGCTCTTTAACTCACATGCGTGTGACATCTCTGAGTTGGCTTTCATAGTAGCTGAGTGTCTGGTGGATGAAGACACTGGTGGCCATTAAAACGGGCAGGTTCTTGAGCGGAGCCGAGGCTGGCACTTCCCATGCCCTCTCCTCTAGTCTGGCCAGAAGAGAGGAGGTCACACGGCCACACACCTCTACATAGCTGGAGCACACGGCCAGCAGGACGTCCTCACTGAATGCCACAGCCAGAGGGAGAAACGCATCCAGCTGCTCCACAACATCTGCACAGAACTGGAAATAAAGGCAATAGGTGAGGTTTGTGTGAGATTTCCTGCATGTATGGTATTTGTTGGATAAAACTCAATTCATGCACTAATTTTCTGAATCAGAGTCAGAATGGGATTTATTGCTGTGTGATAATTCACACAAGGATTTTGATTTGAACAGGAGTTTCAATGAAAATCTAGTACATACATAGTCTAGACATACATAAAAATTAAGATAACAGAATTCAAAATAATGCAGAGCTAGTAAAAAACAGAGTTCTAACCAGATCTAGAAAATATGATCACATCACCCCCATATTATCCTTCTTACACTGGCTGCCTGTTAAGTTTCGTATTGAATTTAAAATATTGCTTCTTACCTACAAAGCTTTAAATAATCTAGCTCCTGTTTATCTAACCAACCTTCTTTCTCCCTACAATCCAACCCGCTCTTTAAGATCTCAAAACTCAGGGCTTCTAGTAGTACCTAGAATAGCAAAATCGAGCCTTCTCCGTTATGGCTCCTAAACTCTGGAATAGCCTTCCTGATAATGTCCGGGGCTCAGACACACTCTCACAGTTCAAAGCTAGATTAAAAACCTTTTTAGTAAAGCATACACTCACTGCATTATGATACATGCGGGGTTATGATACTTAGCGGTATGATACATGAATGGGGTTCACACAGGTTTTTGCATCTGGTTTATATACACTATGAACAGCAGAGTGTATGGGTATTTGCCAGTGTTGGGTTACGGATGGAAGGGCATCCGCTGTGTAAAACATGTGCTGGATAAGTTGGTGGTTCATTCCGCTGTGGCAACCCCTGATTAATAAAGGGACTAAGCCGAAAAGAAAATGACTGAATAAATAAATGAATGAATGAATAAACAGAATAGACAATACATTAAAAACATGTAAGTAGTAATACAATATCTTTATAAAAATATACGTAGATAAAAAATAATCTACCAATAAATATACCAGATATAATTATGTAAATGTGGATGTTTGCATGATAAATACTATGCAATTATGGAAATACTGTAATTTTAAAATGCTCATCCTAAAGAAATAATGCCTATTTTACTCTAACATGACAGTTTTCTTTTCTTTTTCTCTTTTTGTTACAAAATGTGTGTGTTCAGCAGAATTCCTACTGTAAGGTGAATAAAGAAAATAAGTAAATAGAGAAAAGTGCAAACATAAGCAAGATATTATGTACCACATCTGTTAGTGTCTTATACACCAAAACATCAACAAAAAGGAAAAAAAAACTTGAAAATGATTCATAGTTACGCGTTTGAGTAAAACCTCATGTTTGTTTTGTTCTAACATTCAATTCTATTTTGTTTTAAACTACTGATGACAGTTGTTGTCATTTAAAAGCTTTTTGCATTATTAAAGATCTTAAAAAGAAGCAGTCTTTTCAGACATTTACATACATTTTTAGACAACACAATACCAATGTTTTAACTTCAGAAGAGTTAATATATAAGGAAGCAATTATTATTATTATGATGGCTCAGTGGTTAGCACTGTCACCTCACAGCAAGATGGTCACTGGTTCAAGTCCCGGCTGGGCCAGATGTCGTTTCTGTCTGCATTTTCTACACCACAGTCCAAGACATGGGGTGTAAGTGAATTAAATAAACTAAATTGGCTGTAGTGTATGAGTATGTGTGTGAATGTGAGAGTGCATGGGTATTTCCCATTACTGGGTTGCGGCTGGAAGGGCAACCACTGCATAAAACATATGCTGGAATTGTTGGTGGTTAATTCCACTGTGATGACCCCTGAAAAATAAGGGACTAAGCCAAAGAAAAATGAATGTATTATTATTATTATTATTATTATTATTATTATTATTATTATTATTATTATTATTATTATTATTATTATTATTATTATTATTATTATAAGATTTATGTCCCTCTTAAAAATAATTATAAAAATAGCCTTGATTCCCTTATGAGATATCTAACCAAGGTTCAGACCTGGCTGTCATTAAATTTATTTTAAATTTAATGAGGAATAAACTGAGCTGGTCTGGTTTGGGGATCCTGCCCCTCTAGAATTATTAGGTTTAGGTGAGCTATCAACTAATCAAAATCCTGTTGTTAGCAACCTAGGGTTTCAGTTTGATAGCGATCTGAAATTTAACAAACAAGTAAATCAGTTGTTAAATCCATTTTTTTTCATTTACGACTTGTGGCAAAAGTGAAGTCATTTCTCTCTTTTAATGACCTTAAGAAGGTGATCCATGCTTATATTTTGAGAAGAATTGACAATTGCAGCTGCGAGACTCCTGACTCTTCAAGTAGGATCACATATCCCCAGTTCTTTCCTCTCTGGGCTGGCTGCTTGTTAGGTCACGGATTGATATTAAATGATTATTTTTTGTTTTTAAATCCTTAAATTGACTGGCACCACCTTACTTATCAGATCTCCTATGTGTATATAATCCTGGTAGGTCACTAAGGTCTTCTGATCAGTTTATTCTTTATGTACCAAGGTCCCAGTGTAAGCAAAGTGGGGATAGGGCTTTTGCTGTTAAGCTTCCATCCCACATTAGACACGTTCCAACTTTAGCTGTTTTTAAAAAGCTTCTGAAACTGCATCTTCATTCTTTACCATCTAAGTCTTTTTAATGGTGAGGGGTTTGCCTTATGTTTTAATTGTTATGTGTGTGATGTAGGACTTTTAATTTTAATTTGTTTTGATTGTGTTCAGCACTTTGGACAATGTGTTGTAAAAATGTGTAACTAACTAACTAACTAACTAACTAACTAACTAACTAACTAACTAACTAACTAACTAACTAACTAACTAACTAACTAACTAACTAACTTTTATTATTATTATTATTATTATTATTATTATTATTATTATTATTATTATTATTATTATTATTAATTATAATAATATTAATTATTATTTTTAATGACCTCATTAGTATGCATAAATATTTATTTTACTTCATTTTTTGTTTTATTCGTCAAGAAATAATATTGGCCTAAAATAAAATGACACATTGCAACATAACACACTGAAGCGCATAAACCTGACAGACTCCAACTCTGATGACTCAATTTTAAACAGCAAAGAACTTATTTGTTATCCAGCTTTCTTACTATCATGACCACTTGGTGGAATTATTAAGGTTCACATTGTGTAACAACTACCCTTCTGTCCCTCTTAAACCGACCAAAAGCATTCAGCACAACACACTAAGAAACTCTTTATCGTACCACACTCCAACTTCCCTTTTTTGAAGAGTGAAATTGCATTTCAGCAGCTCACACAGCCCTACCATATGCGAAGCAGCTAGTATTTATTGTGGTAGAATAACCGAATCATCCATGCCGATATGAGTGTGAGAGACGTTCAGGGCCATTTTCTGATTCAAATACCTGCAGTTCCCCTCCTGTGGCGCCTGGAGACAGAAAGCAACACTTATCTCATTTTTCCACATTTGTCCTGGAGGAAACAGGGAATCAGCGCTGGTATTTTCTCTTGAAAATGATTACGAAAGTGTGTGCGCCAGTTACATCTGCCTTACATTGCCTCAGGAGGCACGCGGCTTAAAAGGAAGACCCCTAAGGGTTATTGCCAAAAAAGAAGAACATACACCAAACTTCCTCCACCCATATTTCTTCCCACCCTTGACAAATGAAGACATCATTGCGGATCTATTCCTATCCAACACTTCCATTGCTGCTTTTCCTCCATCCCTACTTCTAGCCACACGTGTTTAATGCAGATTAGCGAGTCTTGCCGAAGAGCCAGACGCATGTGCCGGGTTCACTGTCGAATTTATATACCTATAGAATTGAGTTACGATGCCGGGCTATTTCAGAGCAGTAAAATATACGTGTGCACTGTATATATCTGCCTTTTCACCTTCCACTGGGAGTCACCGTGTCCCAAGGCCTCCGCGAACATGGAGGAGGAAAAAAACAGCACATGTTAGATGGAAATTTTCCAAATAGTGGGTCTATCAATCAGACATGGACAGGCAAGAGAGAGATGACTTCATGCTTCTACACTAACTTGTGTCTGCTTTACATGGTCTGTCGTTTCGTTGTGTGCTAAGGCACAGTCTAGCAGGGTTGCCATGATGGTAAAGTTTCCAATGTTCACTATCCACTGTACAAATGTGTTATTACTGATGTATCTTTACTTTGTTTAATTAAATGTAATTTAATATTATAATTTAATTTAATTTAATTTAATTTAATTTAATTTAATTTAATTTAATTTAATTTAATTTAATTTAATTTAATTTAATTTAATTTAATTTAATTGTTTAGTTAGTTAGTTAGTTAGTTAGTTAGTTAGTTAGTTAGTTAGTTAGTTAGTTAGTTAGTTAGTTAGCAAAGAAAAAATACAATAACACTAGAAATTAACTAACCAATTGACTGTTGTCCGGCTAAAGTGCCCACAAGATACACTAGAGGGCACTCTACACATCACATCTGCTACTCAACTGGACTACACATCCCATAATCCTCTGCAAATCACACCTGATGTTCATGAACTTTGATTCCACTAATAACGAAAAGTCCTTACATTTAAATAGCGCTCATATAGCACTTTTGAGCTCATATACTCAAAACGCTTTACACATTTTGGTGGAAATCTGTATTTCGGGAAATCTCATCCAATACCAGCTTAGGAAGCTTAACTATTTTACATTTTGTCATTTTGTTTAGTGGCTAATTTGTACAAATTCATTCAGTCGTATTAAAATGTACAATTTAAAAAGGAGGCGTGGCACCCAACTCAGCCCCTAAACCCAACCGTCATTGGGGGATGAGCAAATCGTACTAAATCGTATGAATGAGATCCTGCAAATTCATACGAATTAGACTTTAAATCAAAACGTTACTAATTGATATGAGATTGTGTTGGCCATACTGCACACCACACACCAGCTGATTGGTGGAGAGGAGACTGAGTGATGAAGCCAATTATGATATAAGGGATGGTTAGGAGGGGATGATGGACAGAGGCCAGTGGGCAAATTTAATCAGAATAAAACAATATTAAAAATAAAGACGATCAAACGAAATAAAAACAATTACATTTTTCACATATCTTTCACTAACACTACTTCAAGTCAGAACCAAATAAAAAATAAATATATAAATGAAATACATGAATAAAATGCTGGCTTTTTTTCCACTCAATATTGACTTTACAATAGTCATAGCATATTTAACATCCAACACTGCAAGACCAAACGCACATTAGCCGGATAGTGCAGCGACTCATGATTTTTGCTCCTGAAGACTACATTTTTCATTAACATTCCATCAAGGTTTTAAAATTTTTAGCATATGAACATTATGAAGTTGTAAAATTGCATTTGCCACTTGTGTAGCCACATTACAACAAGACCAAGCACTCACAAAAGTGCTATGATTTTAACCAGAGATATTTTGACACTCCTAAATTCAAGAGACAAAGGTTTTAAAGCAGTTCTGCCTGCAGAGGTCAATGCTAAATCATGATTGAAAAGTTGGACATATGTAAATCCTCAAAAAGCAACAAGAATTTAAACTTTTACACATGGTATTGATCATCAATGTCGGTTCCAAAGCAGTAGACCAATCAGAAGAACTCTGGGGCGGGGCAAGTGTTGCAAGCTTCTGTTTGCTCATGGGGACTGTCTGGATACCCTTGCACTACTCTATTTTTTTTAAACAATTCTTGAGCAATGTTTTTAGATGTAAAGATGTGTTCTGTGCGAATGGCCTGTTTGAATGTGAATGGAAAGAGTAAGAGTAATACACTGGATGTAACCTCAAGCCAACTAGCTTTCCTGTTCGACTTATGTGGTGAACAGACCACAGTGGGAAGTGGTAAAGCTTGTGTGCTAAGTTGTACTCGTGAGGTGTGTTTATTCCTGGAACTTCCACTACAAATGCATATTGCGTCAAGTCAGAGCTCATCCAAGAAGTTTTCCAGAACACACATTCGGAATCTGCTGGATGTCAGTGATTTCAGTTTATAATTTGAGAATTAAAAAAAATATCTGTATCACTTTACTTGAAGGGAGTGTCCACATAGGATAGTCATTACAGGTTTATAATCATGACATGACACATCATGAATATAAAGTGGGGGAAATAAGTACTGAACACGTCATGTCTTTTCCAGGAAATAATATTTGTAAAGAAGCCATTGACATGGAATTGAACCAGATTTTGGTAAAAACCAAAACAATGCAAACATAAAAATGTAAGAAAACAAAACAAAAAAAAAATCTGAAAACTGAGTTCTGCATAATAACAACAAAATGACACAAGGAAAAAGAGTACTGAACTACTAAAACGTATTTAACACTTTATATTAAAGGCTATTTTGGTGATGGCAGCTTAAAGATGCCTCTCACAAGAAGAATGAAGTCACATGCATTGCTCAGGTGTGAGTTTCTCACAGACTTCAACCAAGTGTCAAAATCTTGATGGTTCTGTGGGCCTCGTCTATCAGATCTGATCTTTATTTTGTATTTTCTATTGGATTTAAGTCCGGTGATTGGCTGGCCCATTGCACAGCTTGATTTTATTTCTCTGAAACCATTTGAGAGTTTCCTTTGCTGTGTTTTGGATCATTGTCTTGCTGAAATGTCCACTCTGGTTTCATCTTCATCATCCTGCTAATGTAGATGTTGGATTGAAGCAGCGAATATTAATTTACGGTGACAAAGGGCAGAGGTTTGCTGAAGTACTTCAGAGAGTTTTCAGCTGCTGTCTGGGCTTTCACTGCCTTTCTACACCTCCCTTTCTTCATGTGTTCAATACATTTCCCGGCATCAATTCATTTTTTTTTATATACATAACTTAATTTGTACACTAATTAGATTTGTTTTCTTTGGATGAATGTATTTCTTTGGTTGTTACCAACATCGGGGGAAATTGCAAGTCAACGGCACCTTTAGAAATATGTTTTCTAAGAAAAATGGTGACCTGTAAGACATTGTATGCATGCATATGACATCTGTCATTAAATGTCATTAGCTCAACTACGTCATTTTAAATGCAAAGCTGGTATTTTTTGAGATGATTTTATAACAACTTGACAGAAACAAATACATCCTAACATGTCTTTGTATTTGTCATGACAACCTGACATTGCCAAGACAACATAAATCGTCATAAACATGATTGTCATGAAGACATTGTAATTGTGTAAATATGTTTCTGCTCACAAAAATATCTGTCACGATCACCAGCGATCTAAACACCATAGATCGCTGGAAAACATTTACAAGCGCTAACAGACTACAAATCCACCTTTTTATGAACTTCATCTCCGTACATGCTCTCTGCTCACACACACATTTTCCTAATACTGACTGATTGCACACACACCACCGGAGGATTGTCAAGGACTGATTACACACACTTTTTAAGCAGCACAAACACTGTTTATGTGACATTACAACGCATTTTCCTTTGTCTTGCTTTGCCGTATTTTGATCATCGCCTTGTTAATCTGTTTAGCCCAGTCTGCTGCCTGCCTTCTGACCTCTCGCCTGTTACTTTGACTATGTTTCTGGATTGCCTGCATATATCTGTTTGCCCGTGTTGACCATTGCTTACCTGACCTCGCTAATAAACCTGCATTTGGATCCGCACTGTTACAGTATCATTAAAAGTGTGAATAATCTGTCAAATAATTCTATAACCACATCATTAATATTTAATGCCATTTTATTCAATTTGTACCACTGTAGTTGAGGCAAAGACTATAGAATACACAAGACATGTCACCCGTATAGTTTTGAATGCGGAAAAGTTTAATGGTCAATACGGCAAATGAAGCCTCGCCTACGTGTACAGAGGCCAATTATCGATCCCTATTGACTGATGATACTCTGAGAGAGGGGCTCGAACCACATGTGAGTTTCTGCAGATTTTTTGTGATTTGGACATTTAGAAATGAAACTGAAACTAAAGACACAGTTGTTGATTCATTTTATTGGTTATTCCTAATATGAAATTTAATCGTAAGCTTGGCAAGCAGTTTTGGAGAATTTGATGTTTCCCCATTCAGACAGAAAGCCTGAGCATACTACCTGAGAGGTGTTTCAAAGATGAAATGACTTGCCTAAAAGGGACTTTGGTTGAGGTAAAAAAAAAAAATCCTAATACAATTATAATGGACTCTTGACAATCTTGTTTATAACAGATTCATGAGTTACTGTATGTGGACCTGGTAATATCAAGCTGTCATGAATACATTGACAGGTTTTGTTGTCTTGGTAATGTCAAATTGTCATAACAAAGATATCTCAAACAACGTCACCTTTGCATTTTAAACGACTGATTGAACTGAATGACACTTAATGACAGTTGTGATAAGCATGCATACAATTTAATTCATATTCATGACATGCTCTTTGATCATGACATTGATTTTTCAAGACACTTCTATACAGCTTAAAGTGACATAACTAGGTTTAACTAGGTTAATTTGGTTAACTAGACAGGTTAGGGTAATTAGGCAAGTTATTGTATAATGATGGTTTGTTCTGTAGACTATCGAAAAAATATAGCTTAAAGGGGCTAATAATTTTGACCTAAAAATGGTTTTAAAAAATTTACTGTGAAAAACTCCTTGCTCTGTTAGCCATCATTTGGGAAATATTTTAAAAAGAAAAATAAATTCAAAGGGAGTTTAATAATACTGATTTCAACTGTATATATATATATATATATATATATATATATATATATATATATATATATATATATATATATATATATATATATATATATATATATATATATATATATATATATATATATATACAGTATATAATCTTTTTTGGGGTGAACTATTAAACAAAA
This sequence comes from Danio aesculapii, assembly GCF_903798145.1. Classification (NCBI taxonomy): domain Eukaryota; kingdom Metazoa; phylum Chordata; class Actinopteri; order Cypriniformes; family Danionidae; genus Danio; species Danio aesculapii. The sequence continues at coordinate 53,876,145 of NC_079439.1, forward strand.
TTAACAGAACTATTTCTTTGTACAATTGCAAATAGTGGTATCAGTTTTTACCTGCGCTGCTTTTGACACCCCTAAAGCATCGTGAGACCCTGTAAAACTGGAAGGTTGAACATGTCTTGAAACAATCTGCCGAGTGGACAGCGAGTCAATAACAGGCTGGGTGTTGTTGTTATAAGCTTAGCAGGAAGTGTGAGAGAGATGTGGGCGAGAATGCAAAGATTCACCCCAATCCAAGGTGATGAGGACCCGAGAGGTGTCTGCGAGATTTATGGCTTTCTAAAGCCTGCTGCTCCGGTTCGGAGAACCCTTAACTAGAGCAGATCAAAGATATGGATTCCAATAGGACAGTCACCGCAAGGTTATTTCTCAGCAAAGCTTTAAAACATTTAAGAGCTCAACTCCACAGCCATCTTCTTGCAAAGCTAATCCTTCTCCTCACACAGGGTTAAGGACGATCGTCAACATGAGGTGGTCAATAGCTGGACGGCCGTTTCAGGTTTGATAAATGGTTCGCAGAAATATTATGCAGACAGGACGTCTGGCGACTCAGAGTTCGTGGAAAAAACGTGAATGTATGAATATGAATGGGTGAAATATTGATCCGTAATGCATCTCGACCGACTACGTTCTGGGTAAGTCAGGTCTGGGTTAGCATAACGCTGTCTGCTTATGGGCTGTGGTGACATGTGTCAAAAAGAAGGGGTTTTGAGACGCCCAGGGCAGGAGAGAATGCAAATAAATGCACATGCTAACCTTTGAGATGAGGGCTGCTCATTCTGAAGCACTGACCTACACGTAAATGCGTTGTTCAGGTCTTGAGTGCGAACTAATTTTGACACTTGTTAGTGATGTGGTTCCAAGGGTGTCAGCAGCACGCAGTGGCATCAGTGGAATGGTATGGAAATCAGACTGAATGCTGATGTTCTTCATGAGAGGTGGCATGTTGCATAAAAATGTTCTTTTTTTTTGCTGATAAAGGTTTTAAAGTAGGTTTACATGTGGAGGTTAAAGCTAAACAAAGAGAGTCTGTGCAAATAGCCTAGAGGTTAAGTGTGCCCATATATAACTAGTCAAGTTAAGAACTTCATTTAAGTTAAGCTGCTTTGACACAATCTAAATACTAGAATGTGCTTTAAAAATAAAAATGACTTGAATTGGATTGAATTAAATAACACTAATTTGCTCACAATGACCCGAGTTCAACTCTTGGCGTGGCCTGTTCCTCTCTGCTCCCCACACTTTCCTGTCTCAACTCTACTGTCCTATACAATAAAGGAGACACCACTGGTCAAAAACTTGGAGTGGGTAAAAATTTGTAAGAAGTGAAGGTCAGTTCTGCTCAGTAAGACCGTATTTATTTTTAAATAACCAAAAATATGGTAAACATTATATGAAGTAATATTGCTATTTTTTTCAGCTGAATTTTCAGCAGTCATTACTGCAAAAAAAAAAAAAAAAAAAAAAACAGTCATACTATCCACCTAAAAAAGAAAATATAAAATGTTTCACTAGTTTAAAACACATCTTCACAACAGACAAAGTTTTAAAGTTGTCTTCCTGAATGGAAAGTTTCACTTTAAAAAAGCAACTCTAATCATTTCCAACTCACTATTTACACTACATCCTTATATAGCATCAAATATCCCACTAAAAGCTTATTAAGATTGGAATAAACAGTATTCGTAAGAGTGGATTTATCACAGAAAACTGTATTGTGCTTTGTCTACTCTTTAATATAAAATGCATTCCTTTTATAAACTATAAAAGAAAACACCCATAATGCACTGAGCATCTTACTGTCAAAATAAACTACTAGTCTACATCTACAATACTGGCTAAGCTTGAATAGATCACATGACTGAACACAATGACACAAATGTGAAAAAAGTGTTTGTATAGTCTCCATTGGCGAACTGTATGACTATGAACACAGTATTTTACATGAAATGGAAGGGAGAAAATGGATAGAATCTACCATTCTGTCAGTTCATTTTGGAAAAAAGGATGTAGGCTTGGGGCGGTAATACGGTAATATGGTATATCGTGGGATCTAAAAATAGCAACGGTATCAGTTTCAATATCGTTATACCTTCATAAAAACAATGCACTTATATAGGAGACAAGTATTAAATATTAAATATTATTTATTTAATGCCTAAATATGCGTATGCGTGATTGTGTGCATGTGTGTGTGTGTGTGTGTGTGTGTGTGTGTGTGCGTGTGTGTGTGTGCGTGTGTGTGTGTGTGTGTGTGTGTGTGTGTGTGTATGTGTGTGTATGTGTGTGTGTATGTGTGTAAATGAGAGACAGCGTGGTCTTGTGTGCTGTGTGTCTATGTGTTTATACAGACAGCTTGTTATAGGCTGTCTGGACTCTGTATTATCTAGCTGGGTGGTTTTTGGTTTTGCTCTTCTGTTCGTGAACACCGCTCAAGCCTAAAAGGATGAACAGGAAAAATCTTCCAAACCATCAAATACCATATGTCAAATCTATTTCACATACCAAAGAGAAGAATGTTGCCATATTTACCTTAAAGGAGACCTATTATGCCCATTTTTTCAAGATATAAAATATGTCTATGATGTCCCTAGTGTATATTTTATTTATTTATTTGACATGGACATCACAATCACACTGGACAACCAAATGCATTTGATTAAGTGTTTTAGCAGACTTGCTAATTCTCAATACTTGTCCACAGGAGACTTGACAAAATAAAAATAAAATAGATACATACTGTATACATATCATTATAATTCTTTACATAAAATTACTGTAAGGCAAAAGCAACGGCTGCATGATCAAACAAACTAATAGTACGCTATTTCTGCAAACACTCCTGTTTTGTTTTTAACCTCTTTTTGAGAACACTACTAAAAATATTTATATTACTTTCTAATTTTAGGCAAACAGGTAAATCATTCCACAATTTGGCTCCTTTAAAAGAGAAAACAAACTGACCAAAAGAGGTCTTAGACTTTGGCACTAGACAGTCACCATTAGCAGTTGCTCGAGTGACTCAGATATGTGAAGTTTCAGCTCAAAATAGCCGACAATTATATTTTTTACTCTTTGTAACTGCATTGTTAACAATTCCCTGTAGAATCTACATTAACTTACTGGCAGCAGTTCGCCAGTAACTTACCGTAAAACAATTACAGCAAAAATACTGTATTTACATTTACAGCACCTTTTATCTTGCTAAATATGTATTTTCAGTATTGTATATCTTTACTGTTATTTATACAGCAATTTTCACATTAAAACTTTAAAATGCAGTAACGTACCACATAACTGTCCTACAGTAAAATACTGTGTAAAATGCAGTGAATTATTTAACAAATTTGTTAACAGTCTACCCCTTTTAGGCTTGGATCCAAAGTGTGCCATTTTGGTGATGGTTGCTTTAAATTCAAATGAGATTGTGCTCTTTTCAGAAGAGTAAAGAGCTACAAACACTTATGCTTTAGCATAGTGGCAGATTTAAAACAGAGCTCAAGATATCTATGTGAAAATTTAAAAAAGGTGAAAGGTAGTCTATGGAGACTACAGTGTTCAGTTGTGCATCCTAAAACTCAACATTTATAATGCCTCTTAGTTGCTGATATTATCTTTGACAGGTATGGTGTAAAGACGCTAATAGCTGATGGCTGCTTCTCACTCAGGGCTGTTTATGCTAATAAGGGAGAGATCACCACTAATGGGCAGGACTTTCTCCCTCCGATGACATGAACAAAGGGAGAATGTCACTTAAAGTGTTTCTGCAGACTGTTTTTATGAAATGTGATAACAAAAAAGGCAACTTGGTGGCTCAGTGGTTAGCACTGTTGCCTCACAGCAAGAATGTTGCAGCAAGAAAAAAAGGAAAATGAATGATGATTATAAAAAAGAAATAATAATTTTTAAGCATTAGAGGCTGGCTATAATCACACATTGTTGCCTCAAAACAGTTTAAACGTTAAACGATTAAAAAAGTAAAAAAGATTTTTACATAATAGGTCCCCTTTAATGCTGTTTAAAGAGCAAATAAAGTACAATACAGTTTTCCGTGATACATTTACTCTTACAAATACTGTTTATTCCAGTCTTAATAAGCTTTTAGTGGGTTTTTTGATGCTATATACAAGACCGTAGCCAGCCTGGTGACTTTTTGCAGTTATTCGACTAATTTTCTATTTAATTATGATGTTTAAATACTGTGTTTTAGTGACACTTTAAGCACTTTTTTTGCTAGATTAGTTTGGTAGATGGTCACACTTTTAGATGTACTAAAAACACTTTCTAAAGATTTAAAATAAAGAAATATGAAAACAGGTTACTTATATTTAAAATACAAATTCATTACATCATATATCATGAGGGGGTAAAACATAGGATTCTGTTAAAGTTTTCAATTAAAAAACTGTGGCCTATTGTCAAATAGGCAAATAACACACTGCCCAAAAAAAAAAAACGCTCCCCAGTCAGAATTTGGGCATTTGAATAATAAAAAATGTATAATAATGATAAATATTAAAATAATTATTAACGTTATCAACTCTTCTTAACGTTATCAACTCTTCTTTATCTTTAGGCCATGTTCCAAATCCTTACAAGTTAGTTGTTATTAAGCCTATTATTAAGAAACCACACATGGACCCCAGCAACTTAGCTAATTATAGGCCTATTTCAATCTTCCGTTTATATCTAAAATACTAGAAAAAGTTGTTTCTGCTCAATTATGCTCCTTTCTGCAGACGAACAATGTTTTGAGTGTTTCAGTCAGGTTTCAGAGCTCATCACAGTACAGAAACTGCATAAGTGAAAATAACCAACTATTTACTCTTAGCTGCTGACCAAGGGTGCATCTCGCTATTAGTTTTACTTGATGACACTGGATGACCAACAATTATCTTCTCTTAAACTCTGACAAAACAGAATTATTACTTATTGGGCCTAAATCCTGTACACAGCAGATCTCACAACTCGACCTACAATTAGAGGGATACAAAGTTAGCGTTAGCCTCGACAATAAAGATCTGGGTGTCATATTAGACAGCAATTTAACTTTTAAAATCATATATCCCATGTCACAAAAACTGCTTTTCTTTCATCTGAGAAATATTGCTAAGTTACGTAGTATGCTATCTATCACAGATGCAGAAAAGCTAGTCCATGCTTTTATGACTTCTAGGCTGGACTACTGTAATGCACATGTTTGCTGGCTGCCCAGCATCCTCTAATAACAAACTTCAATTAGTACAAAATGCAACTGCCAGAGTTCTTACCAGGTCTAGAAAATTTGATCACATCACCCCAATTTTATCCTCCTTACACTGGCTGCCTGTTGAGTTTCGTAATGAATTCAAAATATTGCTTCTTACCTACAAAGCTTTAAAATAATCTAGCTCTTGTTTATCTAACCAATCTTCTGTCTCGCTACAATCCAACTCGCTCTTTAAGATCTCAAAACTCAGGGCTTCTGGTAGTACCTAGAATAGCTAAGTCGAGTAAGGAGGTCGAGCCTTCTCATTTATAACTCCTAACTCTGGAATAGCCTTCCTGATAACGTCAGAGGCTCAGACACACTCTCCCAATTCAAAACTAGATTAAAGACCTATCTGTTTAGTAAAGCATACACTCAATGTACACCACTTAGCGGGTTTCCACACAGGTTCTGCATCTTGTTTATATACACTATAAACAGCAGCTACGCTAATTATTCTCTTTATTCTCCATTTCCACCTGGGGATACTCTTCCCGAGGCTCTTAGGACTATGCAGAGTCACTGATTCGATCCAAGACCAACGATGAGATGATCCCAAGGTTTCCATATCCTGGGACCAGGCCGTATCCTGAGCAGCTACTGTGGTGGTCATGGAGGGATGGAACATGAGACTGATTCCTGTGACGCTCCAGGGACAGACGAGTCTTCGCTGAGGCCAGCTTCCAGCCTCCACCGCTGAGACTGCAGCTCTGCACAAGACGTTTGGCCAGCGGGAGAAATTAAAATGGTCGTGCCCAACTGAGCCTGGTTTCTCTCAAGGTTTTTTTTCTTCACTTTCGTCAATTAGTGAAGTTTTTTCCCTGTCTGTTGTCGCCACTGGCTTGCATGGTTCGGGATCTGTAGAGCTGCGCATCGTTGGATTTGCTCTTCAGTCTTTGGACTCTCAGTAGGGATTTTTAAACCACACTGAACTGAGCTAAACTGAACTGATTTAATAACTACAACTGAACTACACTGTTCCATTTACTATGACCTTTATGTGAAGCTGCTTGACACAATCTATATTGTATAAGTGCTATACAAATAAAGGTGAATTGAAAAAAGTAATAATTATTATACACAGAGATTCACGATTTTTCTAGCCTCTCTTGTAAAAAGTACACTTGATAATTCATGGATACAACATAGTCTGATAAGTATTATAAGTAACTTTAATATGGGTTGCCTTTGGTGCTTTACAATCATTATATTGGTAATTTTTTCTTCTAGAATAAGGTGCAAGATTTGGAATAAAAGATACTTGTAAAATGCTTTCTCTATTTAACAACAATACAGTGATAGTTAACTTTACTTGCAGGTCTTATTTTAGGTCTTAAAGCCTTTTTCGATGGGTTATTTTGATAATTTATGATGGCATAACAGTCAAAATTGGAAAAATGAGCTAATGTATGGGACAAATACTGGACCTTTCACAGTAGGGGGGTGGGTCTTTCGAACCACCCAAACGCTCCATGGCTATGAGCCTGATATAAGGATGTAGTGTACATAGCGCGTTACTTTTTTAACGTTCTTTCTAAGCTTTGAAACTTTGCATTCAGAAAGAAACTTCAAAACTTTTGTCTATTCTGGTGATGTATGTTTTAACAAGTAAAAAGGCTGGAGGCAGGGGGCAGGCAGAGACCGAACACCTGCATCCTATCCCAGCACAGAGGCCATCCTTTGGGGCTGTGATGGCTCCTCAATCTGCCTGAGCTGCAGCGAGTACCGCTCGTCTCAGACGGGGATCTCCGTGATGAGGGATAAAATGAGGCAAGACACTGGGCCGTAGAGCAAACCCACAGGACCAGAGAGAGTCCTGGAGCCACGGTGCCTGCTTAGGATGAGCAGACATGTCATGTCACTGAGAACCAGTGGAGTATTTCAAAAGAGACTGGAGCAAAGGAAATATCCGCAAATCTATCACAAACACCTTCCTCTATAGCTCTGTTCCAAAACATAGTGAGAATATCAATGATTTCTGAAGGACCATGTGATGTTGAACTGTTGAAATTCAGCCCTGTGTACAGAAATATACTGAATTATAAAATAGATCAATTTATTTATGTTAAAGTGTACAGGTAGCATGCATATGCTTCCTATCCATTTTCATTGCAGACATAATGCATCAGTAACATTTCCAAATTTTTTATTTATTTATGAATACTGTCCATTTAGTTTAATTTTAAGTCTATACTGGGACCTTAATCTCTGCTCCAACAACTACTGAGGTAAAAAAAGGGACTTTTACTGCCCATTTTAATTAATTATAGTACTTGCAAAAATGTGTACCTAAAGTGTACCCTTTTGTGTTATCTACATATTTATTTCTAGACATAATAAATTCAATTTTTTAGAGTTCAATTTTCTACAACATCCCATGATGTGAAGGGAGTGCATAAATAAACAGAAAACATACACGTTCAAGTGCAAAAGAGCCTTGCTAAAGAGACAGTTCAGATTTTTAAAAAATGCTTTTGATTTACTCTGCTTCATGTCAGCAAAGAATGTAGGTGACTATTTTCTTAAGTAGAACATTTAAAGATGATAGTTAGCTTTCGAAGGCCTGTTAATCAACAAATTAGCACATTTGTACTTGTTGCTGTACCTCCAATATACAGTGAGCTACTAATAATGTAGACTTGTATGTACAGTATACTATTTAACTCTCTATTCAAAATCTGGCAAATTTCTGGTCTATTTCAATCTGGTTTAAATTTCCAAATAAAATGAAAATTGCAAAGATAATTGCACTTTATAAATCTGGAGATAAACACTACTTTACAAATTATAGGCCAGTTCTATACTATCTCAGTTTTCAAAGATTTTGGAAAAACTCTTTGTTGAAAGGCTTAATAATTTTATAGAAACGCATAATCTTGAAGCTGATGAGCAATATGGTTTCAGGAAAATAGATCAACATCTCTGGCATTACAAAAATTACTAATAAGATAAATAAAAAGTTTTATAGGTTTAAAGAAGGCATTTGATACAATAAATCACAATATATAGGAAAATAAATTAGAAAGGTATGATATTAGAGGAGTAGCCTTGGATGGAGGATAAGCGTTTAAAAAAATAGGTTCATGGAAATTGTCAACCATAAATCTTCAAATCTTCAATGTAAATTGTGGCATACCACAAGGATCAGTAAGGCTCAATATTGTTTATAATTTATATTAATGATATTCAGAGTTGTTCTGGGGATAATTTACCGAAACCTATGGAGTTGATTTAAACAGAAATAAATAATTTAAAATTGTGGTTTGACGTAAACAAATTATCATTAAATATAAGTAAAATAAATATGATGTTATTTTGGAATTAAAAATCAGTCACAATGTAGATTTAAAAATTGATAATGAAGTTATAGGAAGAGTATATGCAATTAAGTTTCTTGGTGTTGTGTTGGATCATAAAATTAGTTGGAAACTGCAAATAAATAATGTAATGTCAAAATTAGTAAAAACTGTAGCAATAGTGCATAAAGCAAGCATTATCCTGGACAATAAATCAATGTATGTATTATATAACACACTTATGTTTCCATATATGAGATATTGTGTTGAAATTTGGGGGAATACATTAGGAGTTTAGATGCAAAAACCTCTAAAAGCCATTTGATATTTTCTACTAAAATTAGCATTTGTTTCTGACTCCTGTGTGTAAGCTCAGTAATTTTACGTTTATAGTGACGAATAAGTTATTTTCAATGCCTTTCAAGTGAAATAACTGAACATAAACATAGGAGGCTGATTAAAATGCTCATTTTAGGTGAACATTTCCAATGACATTTAGAGCTTTTTGAATCTGAATTCTTCACATATAAATGTAACTCACGATCCTTATATACAATGCAGAAAAAAGTAATTAAACTGATAGAAAATGTTTGGCGCATACAAATCCTTTATTTTTTAAGAGGATACTTAAGTTCAATGATTTGGTTACATTTAAAACAGCACAATTTAAGTTTAAAGCTAGGAATAAATTACTTTCGAAATGCATACAAAAGTTTTTTGAAGAAAGACAAGGGGGATATAATTTGAGAGAAGAACAAAATTTTAGGAGGCTGAAAACAACTTTTAAAAAAAATTGTGTATGTCTGTATGTGATGTGATATTATGGAACAGTCTGGAACATATTATCAAACAATATCAGGATATTAATATATTTAAAACATTGTATAATAATATATATTTATTAAAGGTATATAATGATGAATGGAGATGATTGAAAAAGAACAAATGAGAGAAGGCATTTTAAAATTTCAATTAACGGCTGTTTGCAATAATATGTATTTTTTGGGTCTATGTTTTAAAATGTTAATGTACAAATAGAATCAAACAAATAATATGTCAAAGATGCCAAACCTGATAAAATATGTCTCATGTAAAGCTCATATGTCTCATGTAAAGAAATAAAAGAAGTAAAGAAAGAAATAAGTTGAAGTAATAGATAAATGATGTGTGTGGTAATTGGGTGGGAAAATAATAAGCTTGTGCTTCATCCGCTCCATTTCGACCATGTTGAAATGTACGTTTTTGTTAAAGAATTTTTATTATATTTCTTTTCAAAGTAAATAAATAAATAAATAAATAAATAATTAAATAAATAAATAAATAAATGAATCAAATCAAATCTATTATTATTATTATTTTTTATTATTATTATTATTATTATTATTCTTATTATTATTATTAGTAGTAGTAGTTAGTAGTAGTAGTAGTAGTAGTAGCAGTAGTAGTAATTATTATTCTTTTTCCTTATACCTATTATTAATTTTGAGATTTATTGTCATAAATAATTGGTAAACCCACAAATAAATCTATTGAAGTTACCTTGGTCACCATCTTGGGAGAGTCTTTCTCTGGAGCGCGCCTGTGAGTAACTGGAGTAATGAAGATGTGTGCAGAGTCTGATGCATGCGCAGCTTCCTCCTGCTGCAGGTTCTTATTACACACGTCATCCAGCACCACCTTCACACAGTGCGCCATCTGAGGAATGAGGTCTCTTGAATGCAGCCCTCCATCCAAACTCAAGACACACAACCTGAAAGTGACCACAAACATAAATGCTGGAATAGATATTTCATGGTTTAAAATATAATATGCTGCACACTTAAGCTGAATCCTGCCAAAATGTATCAACACAACATTACAGTCTTGGCATGGTGCTCTGGGATGTTTTAGGGCTTGTTTAATGTGCACCATTAGGCTTTCTCTGATATTACCTCTTACCCTCAAATTTATATATATATATATAGATATATATATATATATATATATGCTGCTTATTCAAACTGTTTATGTAAAATTTGTTTTAAACAACACAATTCTGATTTCAACTTAATTATTTTTTGCTTAATCCACTTAAATTATGTTAACTTAAGGGCGGCACGATGGCTCAGTAGTTAGCATTGTCCCCTCACAGCAAGAGGGTCACTGATTCAAGTCCCAGCTGGGTCAGTTGGCATTTCTGTGTGGAGTTTCCTCGAGTGTTCCGGGTTTCCCCCACAAAGACATGCGGTACAGGTTAATTGAATAAACTAAATTAGTGTATTTGTGTGCATGTGAGAGTGTTTAGGTGTTCAGTACTGGGTTGCAGATGGAAGGGCATCCACTGTGTAAAACATATGCTGGATAAGTTGGCAGTCAATCCACTGTGGGGACCCCAGATGAATAAAGGGACTAAGCTGATGGAAAATTAAAGAATGAACAAATAAATTAACTTAATCAATTTGTCTTGGGGCAACCTGAATAAATTGTGTAGATCCCTGCATTTTTTTACAGTGTAAGTAGTCTATAGTTGTTTGTGAATCTTAAAGGTTTGCAGGATCTAAGAGGTTAAAGTGCAAGATAAATAGAGCAATTGTCTCACAAAAGAGAAAAAATCTGCCAAAATGTATTGTTCATGTTAAAACCAATATAATTATTACTGTTTGTATCAGAATCAGACGAATAAAATCAGACATCTGAATGAGTTTTATTGCCAAGTTCGTGTACACATTCAATGCATTTGTTTTTGTGACTGAACTTCCACACAAAGTTAACAAGTGCTGAGGAAGCTTTGGGAGCTGAAATTCAGATATAGTATTAGACACTTTATTTTAGCATGTGCTGTAAACAGTAGTCCAATCAAACAGACTGGACATCTGACCGATCAGAGTGGATGCAGTCTCTTAGAAAGCAGGGGTTTAGAGAGACCTGATCCTTGAATGAACTGTTTCAGAAAAAAAAGACCAGATACTGCAATGCAAAATACAGTACATTATGAGAAGAATGAAAGTTTTCTCAGTTTTTTTATTGTTCGTTTTGCTTTAAAATAAATTTGAACATTTTACACTAGTTTACAAAAACATTAATCTTGAACCTTTAAAATAGCGTACGTAACTGGGGCACTGTAAATTCTTAACCATGAGTAAATAAAATGAAAAAAATTAATTAAATTAATTAATTTAAATAATATAATACAAACAAAAATAATAATATAATAACCATAAAAACAAAATAAGATAAAATAAATAAAACAAATAAAAGTTTAATTAAATAATATAAAACAAAGATAATAATAAAATGAAAATGAAATAAAAAAAACAAAAAATAAAATTAACAAAATATTGAAATAAAACAAAATAAAACTAAAACAAAAAATAAATTAAACAAAAAAAAAAAAAATTTAATGAAATAAAACAAAAATGATGAAATAATTTTAAAAAATTATTATTAAAATAATACAATAAATAAAATAAAATAAAATAAAATAAATATTTTTTAAATAATTCTTCATCTGATTTAAATCTAAACTTGAGCTACATCTCTACTTATTTAACTTTTTATTTTTATTTATTTTTATCTTTGGTTTTTCTTTTTATTCAAATTAAATCTGTCTGTTTATTTCTTATTTGACTGTATTCTATGCTTGTTTTGTACAGCACTTTGACCAGTGTAAGCTGAATAAAAGCAAAAAGAAATAAAGAGTTGATTACAATTGAGTAAAGTTCTTGGTTATTTCAAAAGTCAAAAAAGGCACTAAAAATATGTTTAACAGTATTTTCACCATAAATGAATAAATAAGGAATCACCTCATTGTTCTGCAACACAAGATCACCTGCAGCTTTGTCTTCTGTTGCCGTCACCTCCATATCATCCCTGACCTTCTTCAGGACCCCTGCATGGAAAAAGCCAAATCAAACACAGTGCATCTACAGTAAACTGTCACTACAGCCTCGCGAAAGGAAGTGTGCTCCAAATCCTCCAATTTCCAGCTCATTAAAAACATTTCACGCAATACCATCTCATATGTTCCGTTAACATATTAGCATATGCATTCACGCTCTACATGGTGCCTTTGGAAAAGAAGTCAATGTGTGGGGTGTCAGGGTCAGGCCAGGTCAACATATTAAACTCCAACAAACAACGACGTGATTCGCCCAGCAAAGTGGAGGAAAGAAAGAAAGCTGATGCAGTAATTGCAACAGTAAGCTTTGTTAAATTCGGAGACTTTGGAGATGATTTGAACCCCTGATAGCTATGACCATATCTGGGCTAATCCATGGAAGGGTTAGAGGGAGGATAAGTGTGTGTGCTTGTTGTGGGGCAAATTAAAAGTGCATGCATCAAGGCCGCATTTTTCTAATCAGACGCTTCGGAAGTGAGACCCCGGGCGAGGCAATTTAGTTGAAGAAGAGAAGAGAGAGAGCAGAGTCAAGCGAAGGAGTGGAAAAGCAGCCGGCATGTCACTTTTTGACCTTTAAGCCCATCTGATGAATTTCTGGTAATTAAGTCGTTTGATTGGCTGAATTAATGATTTGGATAACTGCCCTTTAAAGGCTGTTTACTTCTCAGTAAATCCAGCCCTTTTCTGCTTGTCCTGTTTTTTAATGTAACCTTTACAGAAATTACTATACGCACCAGTCACTTTCATAGCAGAAAAAATAAAAAATAAATGAAAAGAAATTTCCTGCCTACTCAATTTGTGCATGTTTCCATATGCAAAAAGAATACGCACACACACAGAACGAGAACTGTGAAGAAAGGTGAGAAAACTCTCATTAAAAAAGCATATGTATACAAGGTAACGCTACAGGCCACTAGTCTGGTCTCATAAGCTGCCTGTAGAGACGTCGCTATTATATGCTGGAATTGGAGGCATGTCATATTTAAAGGCTCCGTCGAGCACAATATAGCTTGAGGTTTTTCCGCTCCCACGGTGACAAATCATTTCACATGTCAGATTTGGAACAGACTGTTGTCAGAAATCTTGATCGGCTGCCATTTATTTACACTATGCTGATATCCCCTTAAAAAAAAACACACACACACATAATAACCATATATCTTGTTGACTGGCATATATCACATTCAGTCTGAGGGCAACATAAACCACTTATTTGTATCTGTATGTGTTTTCGTAGATGCTTCAGGGGACATTTGCTTACTATGGATGTTTTGTTGATTACTATTAAGTATTTAAAGATAAAGTTTATGCAAAAAAATGAAAAGTTGACTGTTGACTTTATTTTGGATTACTTGATTCTGAAGAATCTGCCTAAAAATATAATAAAAACCATTATAAAAACAATAATATCACAATAAATAAATGAATAAACAAATTATATTTTATTATATGTAGTCATGAGATGAAAATTGGCTTGAATTGTAAATGTCAGCCTCCATTTAATTTTGAGCAATGATTTTAACATACATTCACTGGCCACTTTATTACGTACACATTACTAGCACCGGGTTGGACCTTTTGTTGCCTTCAGAACTGCCATCATCCTTTATGACATAGATTCAACAAGGTACTGGAAACATTCTTCAGAGATTTTGGTTTATATTGACATGATAGCATCGGCTGATACAATGCATCCATGCTTCCATGTTGTTGATGCCAAATTCTGACCCTACCATTCTGTTGCAGCAGAAATGGAAACTCATCAGACCAGGCAACATTTTCCCAATCTTCCAATGTCTAATTTTGGTGAGCCTGTGCGAACTGTTGCCTCAGTTTCCAGTTCTTAGCTGACAGGAGTGGCACCTGGTGTGGTCTTCTGCTGCTGTAGCCTATCCGCCTCAAGGTTGGACGTGTTGTGTGTTCAGAGATGCTCTTCTGGATACCTCGGTTGTAACGAGTGGTTATTTGAGTTCCTGTTGCCTTTCTATCAGCTTGAACCAGTCTGACCATTCTCCTCTGACCTCTGGCATCAACAAGGCATTTGCTCCCACAGAACTGCCACTCACTGGATTTTCTCTCTTTAGGACCATTCTCTGTAAACCCTAGAGATGGTTGTGCGTGAAAATTCCAATAGATCAGCAGTTTCTGAAATACTCAGACCAGCCCGTCTGGCACCAAAAACCATGCCACGTTCTAAGTCACTAAAATCACCTTTCTTCCCCATACTGATGCTCGGTTTGAACTGCAGCAGATCGTCTTGATCATGTCGACATGCCTGAATGCATTGATTTGCTGCCATGTGATTAGATGATTAGAAATTTGCGTTAACGAGCAGTTGAACAGGTGTACCTAACAAAGTAGCCGCTGAGTATACTTATACAATGGTAAATAAATATTTCTTAATTATTATAGCAGTTTTGCCTAATACTGTATTTATTTTGTTGAAACTATAATAAGAGATTAAAGAAACAATATAAAAAGACATATACAGTCTATAGTTTCAGAAATATTTGATAATCAAACTATCATAGCAAATGTTGTTAAAGTGTACCTTTAAAACTGCTGACTGATTCTCCAGCACAGTTAAGAAAACCCAGATGAGTTGCCAAGTCCTCCACTGTTTGCTCCAGCTTCAGTAAGGTGGATGTCAGCTTGGTCAAGCACCTGAGCTGATGGGAGGTGAGGCAGAAGTTTCGACCTCTTTGGGGAGGATCCTGAGGAGCTGTACAAGAACATAAGAAATATTCTGTCAAGACCAGCATATTCTGTGTTGTGGTTCTGTGGTGTATCAGTTCTGCTGGGATAATCACAAATTTCAAGAAACAGTTGAAGATGCAACTCTTCTGCAAGCACTTTCTAAACCACAACTTTAAACAAAGGCACTGTCTTATAAATAACAAAAAATATTGTCAGCGTTTTCATATAGGCTATAGTTTACTCTTTAAAACTGGCATTGTGGTATTTCAAATAATGTTAGTTCTTATATTATGAAGTGTTTTGTGAAACTTGGTACATCATTTGAAAGTTCCTTTCTATAAAAGCACTTTAAGAGACTTCCTCGGTCAAACAGTTAATAAAAACTGTACTTGTCTGCAAAAATCAGCAGCTAAATTTTGTAGATGAACAGTATATTTACGCTAGTCTAGCTTGAACAATCCTAAACCAGTCTAAATCAGGGAAATATTATTTGTGGACAAGTCAGATTCAAATCTGTTGAGATTGCAGAATTCACAGGAGAGGTCTGTGGAATCTTAATTCCTTGGAGATTCCAAGATTTGTCCTGCAGACAGTTTCTGGGGAAAGGTACAGAACAAAATCTGAAGTATCGATGATCCCAATAAGCACAGTGGCTTCAATCATCAGTAAATTGAAGAAGTTTGGATCCTCCTGAACTCTTCCTACAGTGGGCTGCCTAGGCAAACTGACAATCTGAGAAACCAGGGGAGGGGCTAGTAAAGAGATGACCAAGAACACAAATGTTACTCCAAAAGGGTGTGACAGAGTGGCCAAACTTGCAGACTGTCAAAAGGTAACTGGAGGAAACAAAATGCTCTGGTCTGATGAAATAAAGATTTAACTGAAGGAAGAAAACAGGCAGCACTCATCATCATCCCTGCAGTGATACATGAGGAGTTTTTCGCTGGCAGGAACTGGTGGGCTAGTGAGGTGTAAAAATTACAACAGTTTGTACTGCAGATTGGTCGAATGGCTAAAAAGCTATCAGTACGACGGTGAAAAACAACATTTCTAGTCAAACCATCCTTCTGTAATTTTATGCCAAACGGAAATATAAATAAGGGCTGTTATTATAACTAAAAATGTGGGAGAGCATTGCTATTGTTGTTGTATTGTATTTGAATTTGGAGCAATTCATTGTAAAAATAAATCATAAATAATTCACAGAAATACTTGAAAATGAAGTTATTTTATGGCAATAATTCTCTATGGTTACAACAGAGCAAGAGAGGAGCAGAACAGGAAAAATGCAGTGCAGGAAAAAAAACAGCTTACAAGTTTACCACCTATTTGTATCTTTCTTGACCATGTGACCAAAGCCTAAATACTGATACATACAAATTGACCAATCAACATGTCACCACATCAAAAACAAAAAGTCCACACACCAGTTGCTGATCTTGTTACTATCTGCCTTCGGAATCTGTATAAACCTTCTTGCTGAAAAGACATGTTTTGCCATATTAACAAATGCATATGACAATTTGCCTTCCTACTGAGGATTGAGGGAAAGATCAATGCAACTATGTACAGAGACATCCCTAATGAAAAAGCCCCAGAGCACTCTGGACCCTAAGCACACAAAGGTGATAAAATCTTGAGTCTGTAAAAAGTCCAACAAAGTATCGAGCAAAGGCTGTGAATACTTATGTACATGTGCTTTGATTTGTTTAATAATATAGCAAAGATTTCAAACAAATTTCTTTCATTTTGCCAGTATGGATTATTATTTGTCAAATTTTGAGGAAAATAATTGATTGAATTTGTTTTGAAATAAGATTGTAAGATAACATTCAATCATTGATTCATTTTCAACCGCTTTTCCGGAGCTGGGTCATGGGGGCAGCAGTCTTAAGAAAGAACCCCTTAAGAAAGACTTCCCTCTCCCCAGACACTTCCTCCAGCTCCTCCGGGCTTTATTTCGCGATATATATTGACATATGAACACAATTTCACCAGATGACTTAATATCTCTATTTGGAAAGAATTTATAATGTTAGATCAGATTGGGATGATTGTACAGTAGGAGTGCATCTCCATAAAATCTAATAAAACAATCTATAAAATTTTTGTTGTCCCCGGCACATTTTCTTTGTAGTCTGTGCTATTTGCAGTTCATTTCTGTATTTGCATGTGTTGTGAGTATTTTCATGCATGCGTTTAGTCAGAGGTTGATTAATTAATGCTTCAATGCATCAAAATTGTGCTTCCTTTTAACATTGATGTCTCACTCACAAATGCAAATCACACAGATCTAATACCGGACAATTAACTAAAAAAACTCAGGGGTATAAATACACAACACATGATGTGGTGTGACAGTGGTGGAAAAACTGAACAAATAATCACATGACATAACAGAAAGCACATGGAACACATGACAGGTAAACAAAGGATTGTGACAGTTTATAAGAAATTTTTATTTCTAAATGTATTTTTGCTGGAATATTTCGATTTATTGTATTTGTATTGTTGTGTGAGCCTCTTTCTGGAGATATTTTTTTTATTTACCTTGTTTTAATTATTTTATTAAAATATTTAATTCAAATTTTTAAATTAAGCATTGAATTTAATTGAAGTGAAAGTACCAAACTATTCCTGAGATGCTTATAAATTTAAGATACTAACAGAGAAGAAAGAAAGGGCAACACAATTCAAAAAAGGCGAAAATGATAAAAAGGGACGAGAAGAGCCTGTGTTTCCTAAGAGGCTAATTACTTTCAGGCAAAGAGAAGCAGCATTAGGAGTTCAAAGTGTGACCAAAGAGAGATTATTAACAAGCATGTACTACATCTCCTAATGAGAGCTGGGACGTGGTCCACCAGTGAGCCTCCGTTAAGTCAGCCATAGAAAGAGACACACAGGGGCACGAGCACATGTCCGGACCCAGGGATTAAGTGCATGCGACGGGGCCTCTGGAAGCGCTCGGGCCCTTTAGCGTTTGCTTGGGAGGAAGTGAAATGGAGGGGTGAATGGAAGACAGAAAAGAGAGGGGGGATACAGGTCAACAGAGCCAGCCGAACACCTGCACACAGCAGGCCAGTCTGCCACACAACCCGCAGCCGGCGGATATGTGTATACGCATCTGTGAGAGCGCTTATGTGTGCCGGTATCGTATGGAGAGAAGGTGAAGGCTCAAGCAACATACAGATGGTTGAGACTAATGCTGCCACAGGGCACTGCACTGGCTATTGAAAAGACTAGAGGATAGGTCAGTTTTGACAGTAAAACCATAAATATTAATGCTCCTATTTTTATTTTAATTAAAGTTATTTTAATTATATTTCATATGAATCAATGTTATAGCAATATTGTATTATTATAATTTTTTTCTCCGTCTGTGGCAACCCCAGATTAATTAAGGGACTACGCCGAAATGAAAATGAATGAATAAATGAATGAATGAATGATGAATGAATGAATGAATGAATGAATGAATTATTATTATTATTATTATTATTATTATTATTATATTTATTTATTTATTTATTTATTATTATTTATTTGTTATTATTATTATTATGTAAAGATGAAAACATCCAAAGAAATATACTAAACCCTCACTATTTTTACACTGTAAAAAATGCTGGGTTCCACACAATCGATCTGTGTTAGGACCAGTGTTGGGGGTAACGCGTTAAAGGTAATGCGAGTTACCTAATAATATTACTTTTCCAAAGTAACAAGTAAAGTAATGCATTGTCGTATTATTATAAAATAAGTTGTATTATTTGAGTTACTTTAAAAAAAATGTAACGCAAGTTACTTTTTACCTAGCTTAATTGGCTGTTAAAATTATATTGTGCTGCGAGGGAACATTCATTTGGCTTGCACTCATCTTCATCATCGTCAGGTCTGTTCTTCACAGCAGATGAGTCGGTGTACTGCTCGAGTGACTGAATAACTCAGCATATGGCTTTATCTCCAGTCAGAGGGGGATCCGGTATGTTAGTACTGAAGACTCAAACCGTTTCACGACAGCTCGGTTCAATTGAGTGTACTGGTTCAACTGGTTCCCATAGAAGATTCGGTTAAAACAAATGATTCGTTCACGAATCACTAGTCATCACTACAGATAGTCAGAAACAGATACAATGGCTGGAGACTTACATTTTTGCAATGGATTCTTGTTATTCATCAAAGAAAAGAAGTGGACTGTTGTTAAGTGTAGATTTTGTCTAAGTAAAACTCTTGACAACTGCAAGAAACATGACATAAAAAATCAAAAAACAAAACTGAATGCCCGCACCCCACCTCCAGCTAAACTACAAATAGTTGACATCAGTTCACGTTCTCCTCAGATAAACCAATTAATTACACTAAACACAAAAAAAGAAATGGTTATTGCTTTTATTGTTGAGGAGATGCAGCCACTGTCTACTGTAGAAGCGTCTACATTTAGTTAAAATTTTTCTCTTTGGGAAACGATTTACACATTGTTAAGGCCACGTGAAGCAATTTATTCAATGTATAAAGCTCAAAGATTAATTTTGATTTAGTGATGTTTTTATCGTCTTAACTAATACTACAAAAGGTACAAAAGTAGCAAACACATTATTTAACATGCTTTCATTAATCTGTAAATACAGTATGTATAGCTCTGGGCTCAGAAAGTTCACAAATATATTATTTTATCTTACTTTTTTTTTTCTCAGCCAAGTAAAAAAAAAAGGAAAAGTAATTAAAAGTAATATATTACATTACATTACATTAGTTTCCATAAAAATTAACCCAATTAGTTACTTTTTGGGGGGTGTAACTCAATATTGTAATGCACTACTTTCCCTAACACTGGTTTTTACAATGTTAAGTGGATTAAACATAAAACAATTACGTTGTTGCAAAATAAAAAATAAAAAAATAAAAAAAACCATCAAGAACTGTATTTCAGCTCATTTTAAATAAGTAGTTTAAACAAACAGTAAACATCATTTTTTGAGTGTAATGTTGTTGCTGTGGCCATTTGTTTGTTGTACAGTATGCTAGTCTACATGTGCATTTTGTTTACTACCCTTTTTTGTATATTTAAAAAAGCAAAAAAGGTCAAAATAATAAAAGGATTTTTACACAAAATGTTTTGATGCAAAAACATTTTCATTATATTTCCCTTATCTAATCACATAATGTGAAAAAAACAACATTTACAAATACATAGAAAAAAAAGCATTCTAACATATTGCATATTGATCATTTATCACAGATCCAATACTGTATTCAATATGATGTACAGCCTTAATAAGCATGTATCTGGATGGATGGATGGATGGATGAATGTACAGCCCTAATAAGCATTAATCTGGATGGATGGGGTGAACAGCCATAATAAGCATGTATCTGGATGGATGGATGGATGGATGGATGGATAGATGGATGTAGGTTTGGATTAATGGATAGATGGATGGATGAATAGATGGATGGATAGATGGATGCATGGCAGCATGGCAGTGTATCTGGATGGATGGATGAATGGGAGGATGTGTCTGAATGGATGTATGTATCTGGATGGATGCATGGATGGATGTATCTGGATAGATGTATCTGGATGGATGGATGAATGGGTGGGTGAATGGATGGATGTGTCTGAATGGATGAATGTATCTGGATGGATGCATGGATGGATGTATCTGGATAGATGTATCTGGATGGATGGATGGATGGATGGATGGATCTAGATGGATAGATGTATCTGGATGGATGGATGGAGGGATGGATGGATTGATGAATGGATGTATCTGGATAGATGGATGGATGTCTCTGGATGGATGGATGTATCTGGATGGATGGATGGATGGATGGATGAATGGATGGATGGATGGATCTGGCTGGATGGATGGATGGCTGTTTCTGGATGGATGGATGGATGGATAGATAGATGGATGATGGATGGATGGATGGATGGATGGATGGATGGATGTACGGATGGATGGATGGATGGATGGGTGGGGTGAGTGGGTGGGTGGATGGGTGGGTGGGTTTGGATGGATGGATGGATGGGTGGGTGGATGGATGGATGGATGGGTGGATGGAAAACAAACTCAGTCAACCTTTGGTTACAAACACGCACAACAAGCATTTTCACATGATTAAGATGTTTAGAATGCATTCATATCCAGCATTCCCTTCAGCATGGCAGTGTGTTTACGGATTGAGTGTGGATCTACTGTACACACCTGATGCCTTTCATAACAGTCTAGGAGAAGTCAACTGAATAGTCAAGGACAGCGCTCAACAGCGCATGCAAATCCACTGAAGAAGAAGTCTACTTAAGAGTACAATAGCACAATTTATCATTATTACTCAATGTCACTGCATTTCAATACAGATGCACTAATGCTTTGAATGTGAACATGCAGTGTGACTTAATCACAGCTTTGTCCTTGAGTGCACTAGACGTAAAGGATGTTTTGTTGTCAAATAGCCTAAAGAAATGCCCTTAACACACAGACTTGTAACCAGAGGTGGGTAGAGGAGCTAAACATAATAGTACAAATAAAAACACTTATAAAAATAATATTTAAGTAATAGTAAAATAATCAACATTAATACAATGTAAAAAGTGATGGAACACAAACTGATCAAACACAAATTGCTTAAGTTAACTTAATCGTTTTTACAAATTTAAGTGGATTGAACATAAAACAAATAAGTTGTTCCAAAACAACTTAAGAATTATGTAGTTTTAACTCATTTTAAAAAAGTAGTTTGAACAAGTCATTTTTCAGTGTATTTCCTTCACTCACTCGCTTTCCTTTGGCTTATTGCCTGCAGTTACTCAGACATATTGTTTACGCAGCGGATGCCCTTCTAGTAGCAATCCAACACTGAGATTACAACCCCCAGTCCCATTCACACACAATGGCAAATTTGTTTATCCAAATAACCTATTTTATATATGTTAACAAGGTTTCCAGTCTCATGGAAGAGCTTGGAAGTATTTATTAATATGTTTTTTGATATTTTAAATGGAGAAAAGCTGCTAAACATAGCAAAGTAAAAGTACAGACACACACGCACACACTCACACACATTTTTTTTCTTTTAAACAACCATTTATATGTTAAGAAAATCTAGAATTATCCCAGAATCGGCAAAAAAAACTGTTACTAAACAAACAGTTGCTATCTTTCTCTGAACCAGTCTGATACTATTTTATTTAATTGTTTTGATTTTTTGTTGTCCGGGCTCAAGTTTTTATTTATTTATTTATTTAGTTATTATTATTATTATTATTTTTTACCATAATGACACAGGCTTCTCCCAAAACATACAATGAACAAAAAACATAATTTTGGGGGAAAAAACTATAACAAAATTCTCACCTATTTACAACAAAAATTTAACAAAAAGTGGCATGTCCAAAATTATTCATGCCCTTCTCAATCAGTCGATTCGAATGGTATCACTCGATTGAATGAGCGTTATCAGTGGTTATCAGCTGATATATATGGGCCAGTAGGGGCCTTCTTGCGCCTGTTATCATCCATCCACATAGATAATCAGCTATAGATCACATATGGCTGCGGCTGGAAGTTAACAAGAATTATTTATATTATTTATTAAACTGCAAAACGTTAACGCTTTGTCTACTAATCATTTCTTCACCAATTTTGCTGTGTGTTTTGGGTTGTTGTCTTGCTGAAAAGTTCACTGGAGCCCAAGGCCAAGTTTCTGTGCAGACCGCCTAATGTTGTTGCTGAGAATTTTGATGCATTTCTCATCTCATTTTTAATCCACTGAAATTTAATTAATAATAATAATTTAATTTAATTTAATTTAATAATTTCACATATTTTTTTAATAACACATTGCATTGTAGCCACTGGAACTTAAATTTTTTTTTTAGATATGGTTCTAAAACCCTTGACTTGTGAACAGCCATAATGCATAGTCACAGGTCATAACTGAGATCCTTTGTCTTAGCTATGACTGTCCACAAACCAACAGTAGAGAGCACCTGTTGAGTTGATTAAAACAGCTTTTCCCCAATGAAGCAGGGTAAATGGGATGCTTTAGAACAGCTTGGACTATTTGGAAGGTATAGAACTTTGGATTTTCTCATAGACTAAGACAGTTTGTAATGGGTTTGAATGATTTTGACATCCCACTTTTTCTTTAAAGAAAAAATATAAGCATTTTTTTTTCCCAACAATGATGCCTCTTGTATATGATCTTATTATATTTTCGGAAAAGCCTATGTCATTTCCCAAAATTAACAAAAAATATAAAAAAAGGAGTATTTTTCCAGGATTATGAATCATTTCAGGCTTGATTTAAAAAAAAAGTATACTTGAGTTGGAGTTGAAGTAAAGCTAATGAAAACTACTCAAAAAGTACATATAAATAATAATAATAATAATAATAATAATAATAATAATAATAACAATAATAATAATAATAATAATAATAATAATAATAATAATAATAATAATAATAATAATAATAAAAACGACTCAAATAAGTTCAACCAAGTAAACATAATGCATTACTACCCACCTCTGCTCGTAACATGAACTATTTCGAAAATACAGCCAGTAAAGCTGCAGCCATCTGTACCTCGTAAAAAGGGTTGGGGTCACTCCAGTAGTGGCTTTCGGCATCCTGCAGTATGCTTGTGGCACACACATTGGTGCAGTAGCTAGTGAGGTGATCGTGCAGAGCTGCCATCACATCCTGACTTCTCTGAACGGGCAGTAGGGTGAGAGGCCTGCGGTTGGACACATCAAAGACATAACGCCTGGTTTACGGCAAAGCGGTGTACTTTACAGGTCAAAGAGCCACTAAGTGATTAATATCAGCAAATGGCTCCGATTATTACCTGTCAATCATACAACACCTCCTTCTTCCTCCCCAAATGTTTCTCACTCGCTCTTTTCAAGTGCAAAGCCACACATACAGATCCTTTCTGTCTCTCATTTTAGGCTATATAACCTTACAACACGCAGGTGCAGTTCTGTCAAAGCCCACCAGCTCGTGTGCGTCTCACTCCAGGTTCTTTACAATCCAATTACAGCATTTTAGTAAATCTGGCATCCGGATGACAGGCTGCCTGGCCTGGAAAAACCTGGGCTTGATAAAGTGTACTATAAATCGGTGAACTTTAGCATTGCTCAGCTTCTCCAAACACATTTCAGTTTATGTACACATGCACAGGTCAAAAGCGAAACTGAGATTTTCTTTTTACGTATAACCCTTTATATTCCATTTTTATCATGCATAAAGATATTTAGAGTTATTCATGAAATTATCAAAAAAAGGGGAGCAGACTTTACACTCTTGACATTACATTCTATTTGACATTAACACTTTTATTTTGTAGCCTTTTTTTTTTTATAATATCTAGTATTATATCTGAATCAGCATCTTTCTTGGAGCCATATAAGTACTGTTTGCTTAATTTCCTGACTATTTTCACATTTATGACACACTTCTCATTTAAATGACAATGGTATTTGATGCAAATAACAATTTGATGACGGAATTAAAGCTGAAACATACATTGTTAAAAAAAAAGATATGGTCAAATAGTCGTGATAATACAAGGTTTCATAATAAATATACTATGGCCAAACTTAAGTTATACAAAAGTTATACAAAGGTTAACTTGATGTTTTTAAGTCAGTTTAATTGATGAAAGTTAAAATGACTTGTAAAGTTAATTTGATTCAACTTAATAATTTAATATTCCTCATTTAATTTTCTCACAGAATTTTCTCACATATTTTTTTAAATAATATGTTTGCATTGCAGCCACTAGAACTTCAAATCATTTAGATGTGGTCTTATAGCCCTTTCCTGACTTATGAACAGCCATAATGCGCAGCCACAGGTCCTCACTGAGCTCCTTTATCTTAGCCATGGCTGTCCACAAACCAACAGCAGAGAGCTTCTGTTTTTCACCTGTTGAGTTGATTAAAACAGCTTTTCCCAATGAATCAGGGTAATTGGGATGCTTTAGAACAGCTTGGACTATTTGAAATGGTGTAGAACTTTGGGTTTTCCCATAGACTGTGACAGTTTGCAAAGGGTTAGAGTAAGACAGCAGCTTTTTTTTTTTCTTTTTTTTAAATTAAATTAATTGTTATGTTTTTTTTTAACTTAAAAAATATTCTGGGGAAAAAAAATGTAAATGTTTCTGTTGATATTTTTGAGCACCATTAAATTAGGTAAAATTGGACCTTTTGGCAAAACAGTGAAATAAAATCAATAATTTAAATAAATTAAATGTAAAAATGCAAACAGTAAATGTAATATTTATTAATTACTTATTTTATTAATTTATTATTTTT
Source organism: Danio aesculapii (assembly GCF_903798145.1). Lineage (NCBI taxonomy): Eukaryota > Metazoa > Chordata > Actinopteri > Cypriniformes > Danionidae > Danio > Danio aesculapii. Next base: position 53,901,585 of record NC_079439.1, read on the forward strand.
TTCTTTCTTTTTTTTTCTTTCTTTCTTTTTTCTATAACTTTTGTATTATCGATGAACATATACTCAGCCCTCACATTAGGATATTGATTAGGTGTTTTTACATTTGAAAAATAAATCAGAAATTGATTAATTAGTATAAGATTAAATTCCATCTAATGTTCTACTTGCATCAGAGTACAAACCTCCATAAACTGTGCGTAAAAATAATAAAAATAAGCATTATATATATATATATATATATATATATATATATATATATATATATATATATATATATATATATATATATATATATATATATATATATATATATATATATATATATTTATATATATATATAAATAGGTGTTTTTACATTTGAAAAATAAATCAGAAATTGATTAATTAGTATAAGATTAAATTCCATCTAATGTTCTACTTGCATCAGAGTACAAACCTCCATCAACTGTGCGTAAAAATAATAAAAATAAGCATTATATATATATATATATATATATATATATATATATATATATATATATATATATATATATATATATATATATATATATATAATATATATATATATATATATATATATATATATATATATATATATATATATATATATACAGTTGAAGTCAGAATTACCAGCCCCCCTTTGAATTTTGTTTTTTTTTTTAAAATATTTACCAAATGATGTTAACCAGAGCAAGGAAATTTTACAGTATGTCTAATAATATTACAGCTCAGAAGTCTTATTTGTTTTATTTCGGCTAGAATAAAAGCAGTTTTTAATTTTTTTAAATACATTTTAAGGTGAATATTATTAGCCCTTTAAGCTATATTTTTTTCTTTGATAGTCTACAGAACAAACCATCATTATACAATAACTTGCCTAATTACCCTAACCTGCCAAGTTAACCTACCTAACCTAGTTAAGCCTTTAATGTCACTTTAAGTTGTATAAAAGTGTCTTGAAAAATATCTAATCAAATATTATTTACTGTCATCATGGCAAAGATAAAAATAAATCAGTTATTAAAAATGAGTTATTAAACCTATTGTGTTTAGAAATGTGTTAAAAATCTCTCCGTTAAACAGAAATTGGGGAAAAAAAATAAACAGGGGGTTTAATAATTCAGGGGGGCTAATAATTCTGACTTCAACTGTATACACACATTTTATTTTGGCATAGAATTTTTTTAAAAAAATCAAAAAGTAAGTATTTGATTTATATATTTTACATGCTCTTCCTAATAAAATAAAAAAATATTTATATTTTTAAAATCATAAAAATGTATTTAGAATTGTTTGTTGTTTTTAGGTCGTTTTGGCCCTGAGAGGATTCCCTTTTTCCCAAAAATGTTAATGTTATCACATCAGGATAAAACTTGGATCAAAGTATAACTTAAGAAATTTATAAACATAACATTTTTTGGCTCTTTAACTCACATGCGTGTGACATCTCTGAGTTGGCTTTCATAGTAGCTGAGTGTCTGGTGGATGAAGACACTGGTGGCCATTAAAACGGGCAGGTTCTTGAGCGGAGCCGAGGCTGGCACTTCCCATGCCCTCTCCTCTAGTCTGGCCAGAAGAGAGGAGGTCACACGGCCACACACCTCTACTAGCTGGAGCACACGGCCAGCAGGACGTCCTCACTGAATGCCACAGCCAGAGGGAGAAACGCATCCAGCTGCTCCACAACATTGCACAGAACTGGAATAAGGCAATAGGTGAGGTTTGTGTGAGATTTCCTGCATGTATGGTATTTGTTGGATAAAACTCCAATTCATGCACTAATTTTCTGAATCAGAGTCAGAATGGGATTATTGCTGTGTGATAATTCACACAAGGATTTGATTTGAACAGGAGTTTCAATGAAATCTAGTACATACATAGTCTAGACATACATAAAAATTAAGGATTAACAGAATTCAAATAATGCAGAGCTAGTAAAAAACAGAGTTCTAACCAGATCTAGAAAATATGATCACATCACCCCATATTATCCTTCTTACACTGGCTGGCCTGTTAAGTTTCGTATTGAATTTAAAATATTGCTTCTTACCTACAAAGCTTTAAATAATCTAGCTCCTGTTTATCTAACCAACCTTCTTCTCCCTACAATCCAACCCGCTCTTTAAGATCTCAAAACTCAGGCTTCTAGTAGTACCTAGAATAGCAAAATCGAGCCTTCTCCGTTATGGCTCCTAAACTCTGGAATAGCCTTCCTGATAATGTCCGGGGCTCAGACACACTCTCACAGTTCAAAGCTAGATTAAAAACCTTTTTAGTAAAGCATACACTCACTGCATTATGATACATGCGGGGTTATGATACTTAGCGGTATGATACATGAATGGGGTTCACACAGGTTTTTGCATCTGGTTTATATACACTATGAACAGCAGAGTGTATGGGTATTTGCCAGTGTTGGGTTACGGATGAAGGGCATCCGCTGTGTAAAACATGTGCTGGATAAGTTGGTGGTTCATTCCGCTGTGGCAACCCCTGATTAATAAAGGGACTAAGCCGAAAAGAAAATGACTGAATAAATAAATGAATGAATGAATAAACAGAATAGACAATACATTAAAAACATGTAAGTAGTAATACAATATCTTTATAAAAATATACGTAGATAAAAAATAATCTACCAATAAATATACCAGATATAATTATGTAAATGTGGATGTTTGCATGATAAATACTATGCAATTATGGAAATACTGTAATTTTAAAATGCTCATCCTAAAGAAATAATGCCTATTTTACTCTAACATGACAGTTTTCTTTTCTTTTTCTCTTTTTGTTACAAAATGTGTGTGTTCAGCAGAATTCCTACTGTAAGGTGAATAAAGAAAATAAGTAAATAGAGAAAAGTGCAAACATAAGCAAGATATTATGTACCACATCTGTTAGTGTCTTATACACCAAAACATCAACAAAAGGAAAAAAAAAACTTGAAAATGATTCATAGTTACGCGTTTGAGTAAAACCTCATGTTTGTTTTGTTCTAACATTCAATTCTATTTTGTTTTAAACTACTGATGACAGTTGTTGTCATTTAAAAGCTTTTTGCATTATTAAAGATCTTAAAAGAAGCAGTCTTTCAGACATTTACATACATTTTTAGACAACACAATACCAATGTTTTAACTTCAGAAGAGTTAATATATAAGGAAGCAATTATTATTATTATGATGGCTCAGTGGTTAGCACTGTCACCTCACAGCAAGATGGTCACTGGTTCAAGTCCCGGCTGGGCCAGATGTCGTTTCTGTCTGCATTTTCTACACCACAGTCCAAGACATGGGGTGTAAGTGAATTAAATAAACTAAATTGGCTGTAGTGTATGAGTATGTGTGGTGAATGTGAGAGTGCATGGGTATTTCCCATTACTGGGTTGCGGCTGGAAGGGCAACCACTGCATAAAACATATGCTGGAATTGTTGGTGGTTAATTCCACTGTGATGACCCCTGAAAAATAAGGGACTAAGCCAAAGAAAAATGAATGTATTATTATTATTATTATTATTATTATTATTATTATTATTATTATTATTATTATTATTATTATTATTATTATTATAAGATTTATGTCCCTCTTAAAAATAATTATAAAAATAGCCTTGATTCCCTTATGAGATATCTAACCAAGGTTCAGACCTGGCTGTCATTAAATTTATTTTAATTTAATGAGGAATAACTGAGCTGGTCTGGTTTGGGGATCCTGCCCCTCTAGAATTATTAGGTTAGGTGAGCTATCAACTAATCAAAATCCTGTTGTTAGCAACCTAGGGTTTCAGTTTGATAGCGATCTGAAATTTAACAAACAAGTAAATCAGTTGTTAAATCCATTTTTTTTTCATTTACGACTTGTGGCAAAAGTGAAGTCATTTCTCTCTTTTAATGACCTTAAGAAGGTGATCCATGCTATATTTTGAGAAGAATTGACAATTGCAGCTGCGAGACTCCTGACTCTTCAAGTAGGATCACATATCCCCAGTTCTTTCCTCTCTGGGCTGGCTGCTTGTTAGGTCACGGATTGATATTAAATGATTATTTTTGTTTTTAAATCCTTAAATTGACTGGCACCACCTTACTTATCAGATCTCCTATGTGTATATAATCCTGGTAGGTCACTAAGGTCTTCTGATCAGTTTATTCTTTATGTACCAAGGTCCCAGTGTAAGCAAAGTGGGGATAGGGCTTTTGCTGTTAAGCTTCCATCCCACATTAGACACGTTCCAACTTTAGCTGTTTTTAAAAAGCTTCTGAAACTGCATCTTCATTCTTTACCATCTAAGTCTTTTTAATGGTGAGGGGTTTGCCTTATGTTTTAATTGTTATGTGTGTGATGTAGGACTTTTAATTTTAATTTGTTTTGATTGTGTTCAGCACTTTGGACAATGTGTTGTAAAAAATGTGTAACTAACTAACTAACTAACTAACTAACTAACTAACTAACTAACTAACTAACTAACTAACTAACTAACTAACTAACTAACTAACTAACTTTTATTACTATTATTATTATTATTATTATTATTATTATTATTATTATTATTATTATTATTAATTATAATAATATTAATTATTATTTTTAATGACCTCATTAGTATGCATAAATATTTATTTTACTTCATTTTTTGTTTTATTCGTCAAGAAATAATATTGGCCTAAATAAAATGACACATTGCAACATAACACACTGAAGCGCATAAACCTGACAGACTCCAACTCTGATGACTCAATTTTAAACAGCAAAGAACTTATTTGTTATCCAGCTTTCTTACTATCATGACCACTTGGTGGAATTATTAAGGTTCACATTGTGTAACAACTACCCTTCTGTCCCTCTTAAACCGACCAAAAGCATTCAGCACAACACACTAAGAAACTCTTTATCGTACCACACTCCAACTTCCCTTTTTTGAAGAGTGAAATTGCATTTCAGCAGCTCACACAGCCCTACCATATGCGAAGCAGCTAGTATTTATTGTGGTAGAATAACCGAATCATCCATGCCGATATGAGTGTGAGAGACGTTCAGGGCCATTTTCTGATTCAAATACCTGCAGTTCCCCTCCTGTGGCGCCTGGAGACAGAAAGCAACACTTATCTCATTTTTCCACATTTGTCCTGGAGGAAACAGGGAATCAGCGCTGGTATTTTCTCTTGAAAATGATTACGAAAGTGTGTGCGCCAGTTACATCTGCCTTACATTGCCTCAGGAGGCACGCGGCTTAAAAGGAAGACCCCTAAGGGTTATTGCCAAAAAAGAAGAACATACACCAAACTTCCTCCACCCATATTTCTTCCCACCCTTGACAAATGAAGACATCATTGCGGATCTATTCCTATCCAACACTTCCATTGCTGCTTTTCCTCCATCCCTACTTCTAGCCACACGTGTTTAATGCAGATTAGCGAGTCTTGCCGAAGAGCCAGACGCATGTGCCGGGTTCACTGTCGAATTTATATACCTATAGAATTGAGTTACGATGCCGGGCTATTTCAGAGCAGTAAAATATACGTGTGCACTGTATATATCTGCCTTTTCACCTTCCACTGGGAGTCACCGTGTCCCAAGGCCTCCGCGAACATGGAGGAGGAAAAAAACAGCACATGTTAGATGGAAATTTTCCAAATAGTGGGTCTATCAATCAGACATGGACAGGCAAGAGAGAGATGACTTCATGCTTCTACACTAACTTGTGTCTGCTTTACATGGTCTGTCGTTTCGTTGTGTGCTAAGGCACAGTCTAGCAGGGTTTGCCATGATGGTAAAGTTCCAATGTTCACTATCCACTGTACAAATGTGTTATTACTGATGTATCTTTACTTTGTTTAATTAAATGTAATTTAATATTATAATTTAATTTAATTTAATTTAATTTAATTTAATTTAATTTAATTTAATTTAATTTAATTTAATTTAATTGTTTAGTTAGTTAGTTAGTTAGTTAGTTAGTTAGTTAGTTAGTTAGTTAGTTAGTTAGTTAGTTAGTTAGTTAGTTAGTTAGCAAAGAAAAAATACAATAACACTAGAAATTAACTAACCAATTGACTGTTGTCCGGCTAAAGTGCCCACAAGATACACTAGAGGGCACTCTACACATCACATCTGCTACTCAACTGGACTACACATCCCATAATCCTCTGCAAATCACACCTGATGTTCATGAACTTTGATTCCACTAATAACGAAAAGTCCTTACATTTAAATAGCGCTCATATAGCACTTTTGAGCTCATATACTCAAAACGCTTTACACATTTTGGTGGAAATCTGTATTTCGGGAAATCTCATCCAATACCAGCTTAGGAAGCTTAACTATTTTACATTTTGTCATTTTGTTTAGTGGCTAATTTGTACAAATTCATTCAGTCGTATTAAAATGTACAATTTAAAAAGGAGGCGTGGCACCCAACTCAGCCCCTAAACCCAACCGTCATTGGGGGATGAGCAAATCGTACTAAATCGTATGAATGAGATCCTGCAAATTCATACGAATTAGACTTTAAATCAAAACGTTACTAATTGATATGAGATTGTGTTGGCCATACTGCACACCACACACCAGCTGATTGGTGGAGAGGAGACTGAGTGATGAAGCCAATTATGATATAAGGGATGGTTAGGAGGGGATGATGGACAGAGGCCAGTGGGCAAATTTAATCAGAATAAACAATATTAAAAATAAAGACGATCAAACGAAATAAAAACAATTACATTTTTCACATATCTTTCACTAACACTACTTCAAGTCAGAACCAAATAAAAAATAAATATATAAATGAAATACATGAATAAAATGCTGGCTTTTTTTCCACTCAATATTGACTTTACAATAGTCATAGCATATTTAACATCCAACACTGCAAGACCAAACGCACATTAGCCGGATAGTGCAGCGACTCATGATTTTTGCTCCTGAAGACTACATTTTTCATTAACATTCCATCAAGGTTTTAAAATTTTTAGCATATGAACATTATGAAGTTGTAAAATTGCATTTGCCACTTGTGTAGCCACATTACAACAAGACCAAGCACTCACAAAAGTGCTATGATTTTAACCAGAGATATTTTGACACTCCTAAATTCAAGAGACAAAGGTTTTAAAGCAGTTCTGCCTGCAGAGGTCAATGCTAAATCATGATTGAAAAGTTGGACATATGTAAATCCTCAAAAAGCAACAAGAATTTAAACTTTTACACATGGTATTGATCATCAATGTCGGTTCCAAAGCAGTAGACCAATCAGAAGAACTCTGGGGCGGGGCAAGTGTTGCAAGCTTCTGTTTGCTCATGGGGACTGTCTGGATACCCTTGCACTACTCTATTTTTTTTAAACAATTCTTGAGCAATGTTTTTAGATGTAAAGATGTGTTCTGTGCGAATGGCCTGTTTGAATGTGAATGGAAAGAGTAAGAGTAATACACTGGATGTAACCTCAAGCCAACTAGCTTTCCTGTTCGACTTATGTGGTGAACAGACCACAGTGGGAAGTGGTAAAGCTTGTGTGCTAAGTTGTACTCGTGAGGTGTGTTTATTCCTGGAACTTCCACTACAAATGCATATTGCGTCAAGTCAGAGCTCATCCAAGAAGTTTTCCAGAACACACATTCGGAATCTGCTGGATGTCAGTGATTTCAGTTTATAATTTGAGAATTAAAAAAAATATCTGTATCACTTTACTTGAAGGGAGTGTCCACATAGGATAGTCATTACAGGTTTATAATCATGACATGACACATCATGAATATAAAGTGGGGGAAATAAGTACTGAACACGTCATGTCTTTTCCAGGAAATAATATTTGTAAAGAAGCCATTGACATGGAATTGAACCAGATTTTGGTAAAAACCAAAACAATGCAAACATAAAAATGTAAGAAAACAAAACAAAAAAAAATCTGAAAACTGAGTTCTGCATAATAACAACAAAATGACACAAGGAAAAAGAGTACTGAACTACTAAAACGTATTTAACACTTTATATTAAAGGCTATTTGGTGATGGCAGCTTAAAGATGCCTCTCACAAGAAGAATGAAGTCACATGCATTGCTCAGGTGTGAGTTTCTCACAGACTTCAACCAAGTGTCAAAATCTTGATGGTTCTGTGGGCCTCGTCTATCAGATCTGATCTTTATTTTGTATTTTCTATTGGATTTAAGTCCGGTGATTGGCTGGCCCATTGCACAGCTTGATTTTATTTCTCTGAAACCATTTGAGAGTTTCCTTTGCTGTGTTTTGGATCATTGTCTTGCTGAAATGTCCACTCTGGTTTCATCTTCATCATCCTGCTAATGTAGATGTTGGATTGAAGCAGCGAATATTAATTTACGGTGACAAAGGGCAGAGGTTTGCTGAAGTACTTCAGAGAGTTTTCAGCTGCTGTCTGGGCTTTCACTGCCTTTCTACACCTCCCTTTCTTCATGTGTTCAATACATTTCCCGGCATCAATTCATTTTTTTTTTATATACATAACTTAATTTGTACACTAATTAGATTTGTTTTCTTTGGATGAATGTATTTCTTTGGTTGTTACCAACATCGGGGGAAATTGCAAGTCAACGGCACCTTTAGAAATATGTTTTCTAAGAAAAATGGTGACCTGTAAGACATTGTATGCATGCATATGACATCTGTCATTAAATGTCATTAGCTCAACTACGTCATTTTAAATGCAAAGCTGGTATTTTTGAGATGATTTTATAACAACTTGACAGAAACAAATACATCCTAACATGTCTTTGTATTTGTCATGACAACCTGACATTGCCAAGACAACATAAATCGTCATAAACATGATTGTCATGAAGACATTGTAATTGTGTAAATATGTTTCTGCTCACAAAAATATCTGTCACGATCACCAGCGATCTAAACACCATAGATCGCTGGAAAACATTTACAAGCGCTAACAGACTACAAATCCACCTTTTTATGAACTTCATCTCCGTACATGCTCTCTGCTCACACACACATTTTCCTAATACTGACTGATTGCACACACACCACCGGAGGATTGTCAAGGACTGATTACACACACTTTTTAAGCAGCACAAACACTGTTTATGTGACATTACAACGCATTTTCCTTTGTCTTGCTTTGCCGTATTTTGATCATCGCCTTGTTAATCTGTTTAGCCCAGTCTGCTGCCTGCCTTCTGACCTCTCGCCTGTTACTTTGACTATGTTTCTGGATTGCCTGCATATATCTGTTTGCCCGTGTTGACCATTGCTTACCTGACCTCGCTAATAAACCTGCATTTGGATCCGCACTGTTACAGTATCATTAAAAGTGTGAATAATCTGTCAAATAATTCTATAACCACATCATTAATATTTAATGCCATTTTATTCAATTTGTACCACTGTAGTTGAGGCAAAGACTATAGAATACACAAGACATGTCACCCGTATAGTTTTGAATGCGGAAAAGTTTAATGGTCAATACGGCAAATGAAGCCTCGCCTACGTGTACAGAGGCCAATTATCGATCCCTATTGACTGATGATACTCTGAGAGAGGGGCTCGAACCACATGTGAGTTTCTGCAGATTTTTTGTGATTTGGACATTTAGAAATGAAACTGAAACTAAAGACACAGTTGTTGATTCATTTTATTGGTTATTCCTAATATGAAATTTAATCGTAAGCTTGGCAAGCAGTTTTGGAGAATTTGATGTTTCCCCATTCAGACAGAAAGCCTGAGCATACTACCTGAGAGGTGTTTCAAAGATGAAATGACTTGCCTAAAAGGGACTTTGGTTGAGGTAAAAAAAAAAATCCTAATACAATTATAATGGACTCTTGACAATCTTGTTTATAACAGATTCATGAGTTACTGTATGTGGACCTGGTAATATCAAGCTGTCATGAATACATTGACAGGTTTTGTTGTCTTGGTAATGTCAAATTGTCATAACAAAGATATCTCAAACAACGTCACCTTTGCATTTTAAACGACTGATTGAACTGAATGACACTTAATGACAGTTGTGATAAGCATGCATACAATTTAATTCATATTCATGACATGCTCTTTGATCATGACATTGATTTTTCAAGACACTTCTATACAGCTTAAAGTGACATAACTAGGTTTAACTAGGTTAATTTGGTTAACTAGACAGGTTAGGGTAATTAGGCAAGTTATTGTATAATGATGGTTTGTTCTGTAGACTATCGAAAAAATATAGCTTAAAGGGGCTAATAATTTTGACCTAAAAATGGTTTTTAAAAAATTTACTGTGAAAAACTCCTTGCTCTGTTAGCCATCATTTGGGAAATATTTTAAAAAGAAAAATAAATTCAAAGGGAGTTTAATAATACTGATTTCAACTGTATATATATATATATATATATATATATATATATATATATATATATATATATATATATATATATATATATATATATATATATATATATATATATATATATATATATATATATACAGTATATAATCTTTTTTGGGGTGAACTATTAAACAAATTAACAGAACTATTTCTTTGGTACAATTGCAAATAGTGGTATCAGTTTTTACCTGCGCTGCTTTTGACACCCCTAAAGCATCGTGAGACCCTGTAAAACTGGAAGGTTGAACATGTCTTGAAACAATCTGCCGAGTGGACAGCGAGTCAATAACAGGCTGGGTGTTGTTGTTATAAGCTTAGCAGGAAGTGTGAGAGAGATGTGGGCGAGAATGCAAAGATTCACCCCAATCCAAGGTGATGAGGACCCGAGAGGTGTCTGCGAGATTTATGGCTTTCTAAAGCCTGCTGCTCCGGTTCGGAGAACCCTTAACTAGAGCAGATCAAAGATATGGATTCCAATAGGACAGTCACCGCAAGGTTATTTCTCAGCAAAGCTTTAAAACATTTAAGAGCTCAACTCCACAGCCATCTTCTTGCAAAGCTAAATCCTTCTCCTCACACAGGGTTAAGGACGATCGTCAACATGAGGTGGTCAATAGCTGGACGGCCGTTTCAGGTTTGATAAATGGTTCGCAGAAATATTATGCAGACAGGACGTCTGGCGACTCAGAGTTCGTGGAAAAAACGTGAATGTATGAATATGAATGGGTGAAATATTGATCCGTAATGCATCTCGACCGACTACGTTCTGGGTAAGTCAGGTCTGGGTTAGCATAACGCTGTCTGCTTATGGGCTGTGGTGACATGTGTCAAAAAGAAGGGGTTTTGAGACGCCCAGGGCAGGAGAGAATGCAAATAAATGCACATGCTAACCTTTGAGATGAGGGCTGCTCATTCTGAAGCACTGACCTACACGTAAATGCGTTGTTCAGGTCTTGAGTGCGAACTAATTTTGACACTTGTTAGTGATGTGGTTCCAAGGGTGTCAGCAGCACGCAGTGGCATCAGTGGAATGGTATGGAAATCAGACATGAATGCTGATGTTCTTCATGAGAGGTGGCATGTTGCATAAAAATGTTCTTTTTTTTTGCTGATAAAGGTTTTAAAGTAGGTTTACATGTGGAGGTTAAAGCTAAACAAAGAGAGTCTGTGCAAATAGCCTAGAGGTTAAGTGTGCCCATATATAACTAGTCAAGTTAAGAACTTCATTTAAGTTAAGCTGCTTTGACACAATCTAAATACTAGAATGTGCTTTAAAAATAAAAATGACTTGAATTGGATTGAATTAAATAACACTAATTTGCTCACAATGACCCGAGTTCAACTCTTGGCGTGGCCTGTTCCTCTCTGCTCCCCACACTTTCCTGTCTCAACTCTACTGTCCTATACAATAAAGGAGACACCACTGGTCAAAAACTTGGAGTGGGTAAAAATTTGTAAGAAGTGAAGGTCAGTTCTGCTCAGTAAGACCGTATTTATTTTTAAATAACCAAAAATATGGTAAACATTATATGAAGTAATATTGCTATTTTTTTCAGCTGAATTTTCAGCAGTCATTACTGCAAAAAAAAAAAAAAAAAAAAAAAACAGTCATACTATCCACCTAAAAAAGAAAATATAAAATGTTTCACTAGTTTAAAACACATCTTCACAACAGACAAAAGTTTTAAAGTTGTCTTCCTGAATGGAAAGTTTCACTTTAAAAAAGCAACTCTAATCATTTCCAACTCACTATTTACACTACATCCTTATATAGCATCAAATATCCCACTAAAAGCTTATTAAGATTGGAATAAACAGTATTCGTAAGAGTGGATTTATCACAGAAAACTGTATTGTGCTTTGTCTACTCTTTAATATAAAATGCATTCCTTTTATAAACTATAAAAGAAAACACCCATAATGCACTGAGCATCTTACTGTCAAAATAAACTACTAGTCTACATCTACAATACTGGCTAAGCTTGAATAGATCACATGACTGAACACAATGACACAAATGTGAAAAAAGTGTTTGTATAGTCTCCATTGGCGAACTGTATGACTATGAACACAGTATTTTACATGAAATGGAAGGGAGAAAATGGATAGAATCTACCATTCTGTCAGTTCATTTTGGAAAAAAGGATGTAGGCTTGGGGCGGTAATACGGTAATATGGTATATCGTGGGATCTAAAAATAGCAACGGTATCAGTTTCAATATCGTTATACCTTCATAAAAACAATGCACTTATATAGGAGACAAGTATTAAATATTAAATATTATTTATTTAATGCCTAAATATGCGTATGCGTGATTGTGTGCATGTGTGTGTGTGTGTGTGTGTGTGTGTGTGTGTGCGTGTGTGTGTGTGCGTGTGTGTGTGTGTGTGTGTGTGTGTGTGTGTATGTGTGTGTATGTGTGTGTGTATGTGTGTAAATGAGAGACAGCGTGGTCTTGTGTGCTGTGTGTCTATGTGTTTATACAGACAGCTTGTTATAGGCTGTCTGGACTCTGTATTATCTAGCTGGGTGGTTTTTGGTTTTGCTCTTCTGTTCGTGAACACCGCTCAAGCCTAAAAGGATGAACAGGAAAAATCTTCCAAACCATCAAATACCATATGTCAAATCTATTTCACATACCAAAGAGAAGAATGTTGCCATATTTACCTTAAAGGAGACCTATTATGCCCATTTTTTCAAGATATAAAATATGTCTATGATGTCCCTAGTGTATATTTTTATTTATTTATTTGACATGGACATCACAATCACACTGGACAACCAAATGCATTTGATTAAGTGTTTTAGCAGACTTGCTAATTCTCAATACTTGTCCACAGGAGACTTGACAAAATAAAAATAAAATAGATACATACTGTATACATATCATTATAATTCTTTACATAAAATTACTGTAAGGCAAAAGCAACGGCTGCATGATCAAACAAACTAATAGTACGCTATTTCTGCAAACACTCCTGTTTTGTTTTTAACCTCTTTTTGAGAACACTACTAAAAATATTTATATTACTTTCTAATTTTAGGCAAACAGGTAAATCATTCCACAATTTGGCTCCTTTAAAAGAGAAAACAAACTGACCAAAAGAGGTCTTAGACTTTGGCACTAGACAGTCACCATTAGCAGTTGCTCGAGTGACTCAGATATGTGAAGTTTCAGCTCAAAATAGCCGACAATTATATTTTTTACTCTTTGTAACTGCATTGTTAACAATTCCCTGTAGAATCTACATTAACTTACTGGCAGCAGTTCGCCAGTAACTTACCGTAAAACAATTACAGCAAAAATACTGTATTTACATTTACAGCACCTTTTATCTTGCTAAATATGTATTTTCAGTATTGTATATCTTTACTGTTATTTATACAGCAATTTTCACATTAAAACTTTAAAATGCAGTAACGTACCACATAACTGTCCTACAGTAAAATACTGTGTAAAATGCAGTGAATTATTTAACAAATTTGTTAACAGTCTACCCCTTTTAGGCTTGGATCCAAAGTGTGCCATTTTGGTGATGGTTGCTTTAAATTCAAATGAGATTGTGCTCTTTTCAGAAGAGTAAAGAGCTACAAACACTTATGCTTTAGCATAGTGGCAGATTTAAAACAGAGCTCAAGATATCTATGTGAAAATTTAAAAAAGGTGAAAGGTAGTCTATGGAGACTACAGTGTTCAGTTGTGCATCCTAAAACTCAACATTTATAATGCCTCTTAGTTGCTGATATTATCTTTGACAGGTATGGTGTAAAGACGCTAATAGCTGATGGCTGCTTCTCACTCAGGGCTGTTTATGCTAATAAGGGAGAGATCACCACTAATGGGCAGGACTTTCTCCCTCCGATGACATGAACAAAGGGAGAATGTCACTTAAAGTGTTTCTGCAGACTGTTTTTATGAAATGTGATAACAAAAAAGGCAACTTGGTGGCTCAGTGGTTAGCACTGTTGCCTCACAGCAAGAATGTTGCAGCAAGAAAAAAAGGAAAATGAATGATGATTATAAAAAGAAATAATAATTTTTAAGCATTAGAGGCTGGCTATAATCACACATTGTTGCCTCAAAACAGTTTAAACGTTAAACGATTAAAAAAGTAAAAAAGATTTTTACATAATAGGTCCCCTTTAATGCTGTTTAAAGAGCAAATAAAGTACAATACAGTTTTCCGTGATACATTTACTCTTACAAATACTGTTTATTCCAGTCTTAATAAGCTTTTAGTGGGTTTTTTGATGCTATATACAAGACCGTAGCCAGCCTGGTGACTTTTTGCAGTTATTCGACTAATTTTCTATTTAATTATGATGTTTAAATACTGTGTTTTAGTGACACTTTAAGCACTTTTTTTGCTAGATTAGTTTGGTAGATGGTCACACTTTTAGATGTACTAAAAACACTTTCTAAAGATTTAAAATAAAGAAATATGAAAAACAGGTTACTTATATTTAAAATACAAATTCATTACATCATATATCATGAGGGGGTAAAACATAGGATTCTGTTAAAGTTTTCAATTAAAAAACTGTGGCCTATTGTCAAATAGGCAAATAACACACTGCCCAAAAAAAAAAACGCTCCCCAGTCAGAATTTGGGCATTTGAATAATAAAAAATGTATAATAATGATAAATATTAAAATAATTATTAACGTTATCAACTCTTCTTAACGTTATCAACTCTTCTTTATCTTTAGGCCATGTTCCAAATCCTTACAAGTTAGTTGTTATTAAGCCTATTATTAAGAAACCACACATGGACCCCAGCAACTTAGCTAATTATAGGCCTATTTCAAATCTTCCGTTTATATCTAAAATACTAGAAAAAGTTGTTTCTGCTCAATTATGCTCCTTTCTGCAGACGAACAATGTTTTTGAAGTGTTTCAGTCAGGTTTCAGAGCTCATCACAGTACAGAAACTGCATAAGTGAAAATAACCAACTATTTACTCTTAGCTGCTGACCAAGGGTGCATCTCGCTATTAGTTTTACTTGATGACACTGGATGACCAACAATTATCTTCTCTTAAACTCTGACAAAACAGAATTATTACTTATTGGGCCTAAATCCTGTACACAGCAGATCTCACAACTCGACCTACAATTAGAGGGATACAAAGTTAGCGTTAGCTCGACAATAAAAGATCTGGGTGTCATATTAGACAGCAATTTAACTTTTAAAAATCATATATCCCATGTCACAAAAACTGCTTTCTTTCATCTGAGAAATATTGCTAAGTTACGTAGTATGCTATCTATCACAGATGCAGAAAAGCTAGTCCATGCTTTTATGACTTCTAGGCTGGACTACTGTAATGCACATGTTTGCTGGCTGCCCAGCATCCTCTAATAACAAACTTCAATTAGTACAAAATGCAACTGCCAGAGTTCTTACCAGGTCTAGAAAATTTGATCACATCACCCCAATTTTATCCTCCTTACACTGGCTGCCTGTTGAGTTTCGTAATGAATTCAAAATATTGCTTCTTACCTACAAAGCTTTAAATAATCTAGCTCTTGTTTATCTAACCAATCTTCTGTCTCGCTACAATCCAACTCGCTCTTTAAGATCTCAAAACTCAGGGCTTCTGGTAGTACCTAGAATAGCTAAGTCGAGTAAAGGAGGTCGAGCCTTCTCATTTATAACTCCTAAACTCTGGAATAGCCTTCCTGATAACGTCAGAGGCTCAGACACACTCTCCCAATTCAAAACTAGATTAAAGACCTATCTGTTTAGTAAAGCATACACTCAATGTACACCACTTAGCGGGTTTCCACACAGGTTCTGCATCTTGTTTATATACACTATAAACAGCAGCTACGCTAATTATTCTCTTTATTCTCCATTTCCACCTGGGGATACTCTTCCCGAGGCTCTTAGACTATGCAGAGTCACTGATTCGATCCAAGACCAACGATGAGATGATCCCAAGGTTTCCATATCCTGGACCAGGCCGTATCCTGAGCAGCTACTGTGGTGGTCATGGAGGAGTGGAACATGAGACTGATTCCTGTGACGCTCCAGGGACAGACGAGTCTTCGCTGAGGCCAGCTTCCAGCCTCCACCGCTGAGACTGCAGCTCTGCACAAGACGTTTGGCCAGCGGAGAAATTAAAATGGTCGTGCCCAACTGAGCCTGGTTTCTCTCAAGGTTTTTTTTCTTCACTTTCGTCAATTAGTGAAGTTTTTTTCCCTGTCTGTTGTCGCCACTGGCTTGCATGGTTCGGGATCTGTAGAGCTGCGCATCGTTGGATTTGCTCTTCAGTGTTTGGACTCTCAGTAGGGATTTTTAAACCACACTGAACTGAGCTAAACTGAACTGATTTTAATAACTACAAACTGAACTACACTGTTCCATTTACTATGACCTTTTATGTGAAGCTGCTTTGACACAATCTATATTGTATAAGTGCTATACAAATAAAGGTGAATTGAAAAAAAGTAATAATTATTATACACAGAGATTCACGATTTTTCTAGCCTCTCTTGTAAAAAGTACACTTGATAATTCATGGATAACAACAATAGTCTGATAAGTATTATAAGTAACTTTAATATGGGTTGCCTTTGGTGCTTTACATCATTATATTGGTAATTTTTTCTTTCTAGAATAAGGTGCAAGATTTGGAATAAAAGATACTTGTAAAATGCTTTCTCTATTTAACAACAATACAGTGATAGTTAACTTTACTTGCAGGTCTTATTTTAGGTCTTAAAGCCTTTTTCGATGGGTTATTTTGATAATTTATGATGGCATAACAGTCAAAATTGGAAAAATGAGCTAATGTATGGGACAAATACTGGACCTTTCACAGTAGGGGGGTGGGTCTTTCGAACCACCCAAACGCTCCATGGCTATGAGCCTGATATAAGGATGTAGTGTACATAGCGCGTTACTTTTTTAACGTTCTTTCTAAGCTTTTGAAACTTTGCATTCAGAAAGAAAACTTCAAAACTTTTGTCTATTCTGGTGATGTATGTTTTAACAAGTAAAAAGGCTGGAGCAGGGGGCAGGCAGAGACCGAAACACCTGCATCCTATCCCAGCACAGAGGCCATCCTTTGGGGCTGTGATGGCTCATCAATCTGCCTGAGCTGCAGCGAGTACCGCTCGTCTCAGACGGGGATCTCCGTGATGAGGGATAAAATGAGGCAAGACACTGGGCCGTAGAGCAAACCCACAGGACCAGAGAGAGTCCTGGAGCCACGGTGCCTGCTTAGGATGAGCAGACATGTCATGTCACTGAGAACCAGTGGAGTATTTCAAAAGAGACTGGAAGCAAAGGAAATATCCGCAAATCTATCACAAACACCTTCCTCTATAGCTCTGTTCCAAAACATAGTGAGAATATCAATGATTTCTGAAGGACCATGTGATGTTGAACTGTTGAAAATTCAGCCCTGTGTTACAGAAATATACTGAATTATAAAATAGATCAATTTATTTATGTTAAAGTGTACAGGTAGCATGCATATGCTTCCTATCCATTTTCATTGCAGACATAATGCATCAGTAACATTTCCAAATTTTTATTTATTTATGAATACTGTCCATTTAGTTTAATTTTAAGTCTATACTGGGACCTTAATCTCTGCTCCAACAACTACTGAGGTAAAAAAAGGGACTTTTACTGCCCATTTTAATTAATTATAGTACTTGCAAAAAAATGTGTACCTAAAGTGTACCCTTTTGTGTTATTCTACATATTTATTTTCTAGACATAATAAATTCAATTTTTTAGAGTTCAATTTTCTACAACATCCCATGATGTGAAGGGAGTGCATAAATAAACAGAAAACATACACGTTCAAGTGCAAAAGAGCCTTGCTAAAGAGACAGTTCAGATTTTTTAAAAAATGCTTTTGATTTACTCTGCTTCATGTCAGCAAAGATGTAGGTGACTATTTTCTTAAGTAGAACATTAAAGATGATAGTTAGCTTTTCGAAGGCCTGTTAATCAACAAATTAGCACATTTGTACTTGTTGCTGTACCTCCAATATACAGTGAGCTACTAATAATGTATGACTTTTATGTACAGTATACTATTTAACTCTCTATTCAAAATCTGGCAAATTTCTGGTCTATTTTCAATCTGGTAAATTTCCAAATAAAATGAAAATTGCAAAGATAATTGCACTTTATAAATCTGGAGATAAACACTACTTTACAAATTATAGGCCAGTTTCTATACTATCTCAGTTTTCAAAGATTTTGGAAAAACTCTTTGTTGAAAGGCTTAATAATTTTATAGAAACGCATAATCTTGAAGCTGATGAGCAATATGGTTTCAGGAAAAATAGATCAACATCTCTGGCATTAACAAAAATTACTAATAAGATAAATCAAAAGTTTTATAGGTTTAAAGAAGGCATTTGATAAAATAAATCACAATATATAGGAAAATAAATTAGAAAGGTATGATATTAGAGGAGTAGCCTTGGATTGGATAAGCGTTTAAAAAATAGGTTCATGGAAATTGTCAACCATAAATCTTCAAATCTAAATGTAAATTGTGGCATACCACAAGGATCAGTAAGGCTCAATATTGTTTATAATTTATATTAATGATATTCAGAGTTGTTCTGGGGATAATTTACCGAAACCTATGGAGTTGATTTAAACAGAAATAAATAATTTAAAATTGTGGTTTGACGTAAACAAATTATCATTAAATATAAGTAAAATAAATATGATGTTATTTTGGAAATTAAAAATCAGTCACAATGTAGATTTAAAAATTGATAATGAAGTTATAGGAAGAGTATATGCAATTAAGTTTCTTGGTGTTGTGTTGGATCATAAAATTAGTTGGAAACTGCAAATAAATAATGTAATGTCAAAATTAGTAAAAACTGTAGCAATAGTGCATAAAGCAAGCATTATCCTGGACAATAAATCAATGTATGTATTATATAACACACTTATGTTTCCATATATGAGATATTGTGTTGAAATTTGGGGGAATACATTAGGAGTTTAGATGCAAAAACCTCTAAAAGCCATTTGATATTTTCTACTAAAATTAGCATTTGTTTCTGACTCCTGTGTGTAAGCTCAGTAATTTTACGTTTATAGTGACGAATAAGTTATTTTCAATGCCTTTCAAGTGAAATAACTGAACATAAACATAGGAGGCTGATTAAAATGCTCATTTTAGGTGAACATTTCCAATGACATTTAGAGCTTTTTGAATCTGAATTCTTCACATATAAATGTAACTCACGATCCTTATATACAATGCAGAAAAAAGTAATTAAACTGATAGAAAATGTTTGGCGCATACAAATCCTTTATTTTTTAAGAGGATACTTAAGTTCAATGATTTGGTTACATTTAAAACAGCACAATTTAAGTTTAAAGCTAGGAATAAATTACTTTCGAAATGCATACAAAAGTTTTTTGAAGAAAGACAAGGGGGATATAATTTGAGAGAAGAACAAAATTTTAGGAGGCTGAAAACAACTTTTAAAAAAATTGTGTATGTCTGTATGTGATGTGATATTATGGAACAGTCTGGAACATATTATCAAACAATATCAGGATATTAATATATTTAAAACATTGTATAAATATATATTATTAAAGGTATATAATGATGAATGGAGATGATTGAAAAAGAACAAAATGAGAGAAAGGCATTTTAAAATTTCAATTAACGGCTGTTTGCAATAATATGTATTTTTTGGGTCTATGTTTTAAAATGTTAATGTACAAATAGAATCAAACAAATAATATGTCAAAGATGCCAAACTGATAAAATATGTCTCATGTAAAGCTCATATGTCTCATGTAAAAGAAATAAAAGAAGTAAAAGAAAGAAATAAGTTGAAGTAATAGATAAATGATGTGTGTGGTAATTGGGTGGGAAAATAATAAGCTTGTGCTTCATCCGCTCCATTTCGACCATGTTGAAATGTACGTTTTTGTTAAAGAATTTTTATTATATTTCTTTTCAAAGTAAATAAATAAATAAATAAATAAATAATTAAATAAATAAATAAATAAATAAATAATCAAATCAAATCTATTATTATTATTATTTTTTTATTATTATTATTATTATTATTATTATTATTATTATTATTAGTAGTAGTAGTAGTAGTAGTAGTAGTAGTAGTAGCAGTAGTAGTAATTATTATTCTTTTTCTTATACCTATTATTAATTTTGAGATTTATTGTCATAAATAATTGGTAAACCCACAAATAAATCTTTGAAGTTACCTTGGTCACCATCTTGGGAGAGTCTTTCTCTGGAGCGCGCCTGTGAGTAACTGGAGTAATGAAGATGTGTGCAGAGTCTGATGCATGCGCAGCTTCCTCCTGCTGCAGGTTCTTATTACACACGTCATCCAGCACCACCTTCACACAGTGCGCCATCTGAGGAATGAGGTCTCTGAATGCAGCCCTCCATCCAAACTCAAGACACACAACCTGAAAGTGACCACAAACATAAATGCTGGAATAGATATTTCATGGTTTAAAATATAATATGCTGCACACTTAAGCTGAAATCCTGCCAAAATGTATCAACACAACATTACAGTCTTGGCATGGTGCTCTGGGATGTTTTAGGGCTTGTTTAATGTGCACCATTAGGCTTTCTCTGATATTACCTCTTACCCTCAAATTTATATATATATATATATATATATATATATATATATATATGCTGCTTATTCAAACTGTTTATGTAAAATTTGTTTAAACAACACAATTCTTGATTTCAACTTAATTATTTTTTGCTTAATCCACTTAAATTATGTTAACTTAAGGGCGGCACGATGGCTCAGTAGTTAGCATTGTCCCCTCACAGCAAGAGGGTCACTGATTCAAGTCCCAGCTGGGTCAGTTGGCATTTCTGTGTGGAGTTTCCTCCGAGTGTTCCGGTTTCCCCCACAAAGACATGCGGTACAGGTTAATTGAATAAACTAAATTAGTGTATTTGTGTGCATGTGAGAGTGTTTAGGTGTTCAGTACTGGGTTGCAGATGGAAGGGCATCCACTGTGTAAAACATATGCTGGATAAGTTGGCAGTTCAATCCACTGTGGGGACCCCAGATGAATAAAGGGACTAAGCTGATGGAAAATTAAAGAATGAACAAATTAAATTAACTTAATCAATTTGTCTTGGGGCAACCTGAATAAATTGTGTAGATCCCTGCATTTTTTTACAGTGTAAGTAGTCTATAGTTGTTTGTGAATCTTAAAGGTTTGCAGGATCTAAGAGGTTAAAGTGCAAGATAAATAGAGCAATTGTCTCACAAAAGAGAAAAAATCTGCCAAAATGTATTGTTCATGTTAAAACCAATATAATTATTACTGTTTGTATCAGAATCAGACGAATAAAATCAGACATCTGAATGAGTTTTATTGCCAAGTTCGTGTACACATTCAATGCATTTGTTTTTGTGACTGAACTTCCACACAAAGTTAACAAGTGCTGAGGAAGCTTTGGGAGCTGAAATTCAGATATAGTATTAGACACTTTATTTTAGCATGTGCTGTAAACAGTAGTCCAATCAAAACAGACTGGGACATCTGACCGATCAGAGTGGATGCAGTCTCTTAGAAAGCAGGGGTTTAGAGAGACCTGATCCTTGAATGAACTGTTTCAGAAAAAAAAGACCAGATACTGCAATGCAAAATACAGTACATTATGAGAAGAATGAAAGTTTTCTCAGTTTTTTTTATTGTTCGTTTTGCTTTAAAATAAATTTGAACATTTTACACTAGTTTACAAAAACATAATCTTGAACCTTTAAAATAGCGTACTGTAACTGGGGCACTGTAAATTCTTAACCATGAGTAAAATAAAATGAAAAAAATTAATTAAATTAATTAATTAAATAATATAATACAAAACAAAAATAATAATATAATAACATAAAAACAAAATAAGATAAAATAAAATAAAACAAATAAAAGTTTAATTAAATAATATAAAACAAAGATAATAA
This sequence comes from Danio aesculapii, assembly GCF_903798145.1. Taxonomy (NCBI): domain Eukaryota; kingdom Metazoa; phylum Chordata; class Actinopteri; order Cypriniformes; family Danionidae; genus Danio; species Danio aesculapii. The sequence goes on from NC_079439.1 coordinate 53,923,912, forward strand.
TAAAATGAAAATGAAATAAAAAAAAACAAAAAATAAAATTAAACAAAATATTGAAATAAAACAAAATAAAACAAAACAAAAAATAAATTAAAACAAAAAAAAAAAAAAATTTAATGAAATAAAACAAAAATGATGAAATAATTTTAAAAAATTATTATTAAAAATAATACAATAAAATAAAATAAAATAAAATAAAATAAATATTTTTTAAATAATTCTTCATCTGATTTTAAATCTAAACTTGAGCTACATCTCTACTTATTTAACTTTTTATTTTTATTTATTTTTATCTTTGGTTTTTCTTTTTATTCAAATTAAATCTGTCTGTTTATTTCTTATTTGACTGTATTCTATGCTTGTTTTGTACAGCACTTTGACCAGTGTAAGCTGAATAAAAGCAAAAAGAAATAAAGAGTTGATTACAATTGAGTAAAGTTCTTGGTTATTTCAAAAGTCAAAAAAGGGCACTAAAAATATGTTTAACAGTATTTTCACCATAAATGAATAAATAAGGAATCACCTCATTGTTCTGCAACACAAGATCACCTGCAGCTTTGTCTTCTGTTGCCGTCACCTCCATATCATCCCTGACCTTCTTCAGGACCCCTGCATGGAAAAAGCCAAATCAAACACAGTGCATCTACAGTAAACTGTCACTACAGCCTCGCGAAAGGAAGTGTGCTCCAAATCCTCCAATTTCCAGCTCATTAAAAACATTTCACGCAATACCATCTCATATGTTCCGTTAACATATTAGCATATGCATTCACGCTCTACATGGTGCCTTTGGAAAAGAAGTCAATGTGTGGGGTGTCAGGGTCAGGCCAGGTCAACATATTAAACTCCAACAAACAACGACGTGATTCGCCCAGCAAAGTGGAGGAAAGAAAGAAAGCTGATGCAGTAATTGCAACAGTAAGCTTTGTTAAATTCGGAGACTTTGGAGATGATTTGAACCCCTGATAGCTATGACCATATCTGGGCTAATCCATGGAAGGGTTAGAGGGAGGATAAGTGTGTGTGTGCTTGTTGTGGGGCAAATTAAAAGTGCATGCATCAAGGCCGCATTTTTCTAATCAGACGCTTCGGAAGTGAGACCCCGGGCGAGGCAATTTAGTTGAAGAAGAGAGAGAGAGAGAGCAGAGTCAAGCGAAGGAGTGGAAAAGCAGCCGGCATGTCACTTTTTGACCTTTAAGCCCATCTGATGAATTTCTGGTAATTAAGTCGTTTGATTGGCTGAATTAATGATTTGGATAACTGCCCTTTAAAGGCTGTTTACTTCTCAGTAAATCCAGCCCTTTTCTGCTTGTCCTGTTTTTTAATGTAACCTTTACAGAAATTACTATACGCACCAGTCACTTTCATAGCAGAAAAAATAAAAAATAAATGAAAAGAAATTTCCTGCCTACTCAATTTGTGCATGTTTCCATATGCAAAAAGAATACGCACACACACAGAACGAGAACTGTGAAGAAAGGTGAGAAAACTCTCATTAAAAAAGCATATGTATACAAGGTAACGCTACAGGCCACTAGTCTGGTCTCATAAGCTGCCTGTAGAGACGTCGCTATTATATGCTGGAATTGGAGGCATGTCATATTTAAAGGCTCCGTCGAGCACAATATAGCTTGAGGTTTTTCCGCTCCCACGGTGACAAATCATTTCACATGTCAGATTTGGAACAGACTGTTGTCAGAAATCTTGATCGGCTGCCATTTATTTACACTATGCTGATATCCCCTTAAAAAAAACACACACACACACATAATAACCATATATCTTGTTGACTGGCATATATCACATTCAGTCTGAGGGCAACATAAACCACTTATTTGTATCTGTATGTGTTTTCGTAGATGCTTCAGGGGGACATTTGCTTACTATGGATGTTTTGTTGATTACTATTAAGTATTTAAAGATAAAGTTTATGCAAAAAAATGAAAAGTTGACTGTTGACTTTATTTTGGATTACTTGATTCTGAAGAATCTGCCTAAAAATATAATAAAAACCATTATAAAAACAATAATATCACAATAAATAAATGAATAAACAAATTATATTTTATTATATGTAGTCATGAGATGAAAATTGGCTTGAATTGTAAATGTCAGCCTCCATTTAATTTTGAGCAATGATTTTAACATACATTCACTGGCCACTTTATTACGTACACATTACTAGCACCGGGTTGGACCTTTTGTTGCCTTCAGAACTGCCATCATCCTTTATGACATAGATTCAACAAGGTACTGGAAACATTCTTCAGAGATTTTGGTTTATATTGACATGATAGCATCGGCTGATACAATGCATCCATGCTTCCATGTTGTTGATGCCAAATTCTGACCCTACCATTCTGTTGCAGCAGAAATGGAAACTCATCAGACCAGGCAACATTTTCCCAATCTTCCAATGTCTAATTTTGGTGAGCCTGTGCGAACTGTTGCCTCAGTTTCCAGTTCTTAGCTGACAGGAGTGGCACCTGGTGTGGTCTTCTGCTGCTGTAGCCTATCCGCCTCAAGGTTGGACGTGTTGTGTGTTCAGAGATGCTCTTCTGGATACCTCGGTTGTAACGAGTGGTTATTTGAGTTCCTGTTGCCTTTCTATCAGCTTGAACCAGTCTGACCATTCTCCTCTGACCTCTGGCATCAACAAGGCATTTGCTCCCACAGAACTGCCACTCACTGGATTTTCTCTCTTTAGGACCATTCTCTGTAAACCCTAGAGATGGTTGTGCGTGAAAATTCCAATAGATCAGCAGTTTCTGAAATACTCAGACCAGCCCGTCTGGCACCAAAAACCATGCCACGTTCTAAGTCACTAAAATCACCTTTCTTCCCCATACTGATGCTCGGTTTGAACTGCAGCAGATCGTCTTGATCATGTCGACATGCCTGAATGCATTGATTTGCTGCCATGTGATTAGATGATTAGAAATTTGCGTTAACGAGCAGTTGAACAGGTGTACCTAACAAAGTAGCCGCTGAGTATACTTATACAATGGTAAATAAATATTTCTTAATTATTATAGCAGTTTTGCCTAATACTGTATTTATTTTGTTGAAACTATAATAAGAGATTAAAGAAACAATATAAAAAGACATATACAGTCTATAGTTTCAGAAATATTTGATAATCAAACTATCATAGCAAATGTTGTTAAAGTGTACCTTTAAAACTGCTGACTGATTCTCCAGCACAGTTAAGAAAACCCAGATGAGTTGCCAAGTCCTCCACTGTTTGCTCCAGCTTCAGTAAGGTGGATGTCAGCTTGGTCAAGCACCTGAGCTGATGGGAGGTGAGGCAGAAGTTTCGACCTCTTTGGGGAGGATCCTGAGGAGCTGTACAAGAACATAAGAAATATTCTGTCAAGACCAGCATATTCTGTGTTGTGGTTCTGTGGTGTATCAGTTCTGCTGGGATAATCACAAATTTCAAGAAACAGTTGAAGATGCAACTCTTCTGCAAGCACTTTCTAAACCACAACTTTAAACAAAGGCACTGTCTTATAAATAACAAAAAATATTGTCAGCGTTTTCATATAGGCTATAGTTTACTCTTTAAAACTGGCATTGTGGTATTTCAAATAATGTTAGTTCTTATATTATGAAGTGTTTTGTGAAACTTGGTACATCATTTGAAAGTTCCTTTCTATAAAAGCACTTTAAGAGACTTCCTCGGTCAAACAGTTAATAAAAACTGTACTTGTCTGCAAAAATCAGCAGCTAAATTTTGTAGATGAACAGTATATTTACGCTAGTCTAGCTTGAACAATCCTAAACCAGTCTAAATCAGGGAAATATTATTTGTGGACAAGTCAGATTCAAATCTGTTGAGATTGCAGAATTCACAGGAGAGGTCTGTGGAATCTTAATTCCTTGGAGATTCCAAGATTTGTCCTGCAGACAGTTTCTGGGGAAAGGTACAGAACAAAATCTGAAGTATCGATGATCCCAATAAGCACAGTGGCTTCAATCATCAGTAAATTGAAGAAGTTTGGATCCTCCTGAACTCTTCCTACAGTGGGCTGCCTAGGCAAACTGAGCAATCTGAGAAACCAGGGGAGAGGGGCTAGTAAGAGAGATGACCAAGAACACAAATGTTACTCCAAAAGGGTGTGACAGAGTGGCCAAACTTGCAGACTGTCAAAAGGTAACTGGAGGAAACAAAATGCTCTGGTCTGATGAAATAAAGATTTAACTGAAGGAAGAAAACAGGCAGCACTCATCATCATCCCTGCAGTGATACATGAGGATGTTTTTCGCTGGCAGGAACTGGTGGGCTAGTGAGGTGTAAAAATTACAACAGTTTGTACTGCAGATTGGTCGAATGGCTAAAAAGCTATCAGTACGACGGTGAAAAACAACATTTCTAGTCAAACCATCCTTCTGTAATTTTATGCCAAACGGAAATATAAATAAGGGCTGTTATTATAACTAAAAATGTGGGAGAGCATTGCTATTGTGTGATTGTATTGTATTTGAATTTGGAGCAATTCATTGTAAAAATAAATCATAAATAATTCACAGAAATACTTGAAAATGAAGTTATTTTATGGCAATAATTCTCTATGGTTACAACAGAGCAAGAGAGGAGCAGAACAGGAAAAATGCAGTGCAGGAAAAAAAACAGCTTACAAGTTTACCACCTATTTTGTATCTTTCTTGACCATGTGACCAAAGCCTAAATACTGATACATACAAATTGACCAATCAACATGTCACCACATCAAAAACAAAAAGTCCACACACCAGTTGCTGATCTTGTTACTATCTGCCTTCGGAATCTGTATAAACCTTCTTGCTGAAAAAGACATGTTTTGCCATATTAACAAATGCATATGACAATTTGCCTTCCTACTGAGGATTGAGGGAAAGATCAATGCAACTATGTACAGAGACATCCCTAATGAAAAAGCCCCAGAGCACTCTGGACCCTAAGCACACAAAGGTGATAAAATCTTGAGTCTGTAAAAAGTCCAACAAAGTATCGAGCAAAGGCTGTGAATACTTATGTACATGTGCTTTGATTTGTTTAATAATATAGCAAAGATTTCAAACAAATTTCTTTCATTTTGCCAGTATGGATTATTATTTGTCAAATTTTGAGGAAAATAATTGATTGAATTTGTTTTGAAATAAGATTGTAAGATAACATTCAATCATTGATTCATTTTCAACCGCTTTTCCGGAGCTGGGTCATGGGGGCAGCAGTCTTAAGAAAGAACCCCTTAAGAAAGACTTCCCTCTCCCCAGACACTTCCTCCAGCTCCTCCGGGCGGATCCTGGGGTGTTCCCAGGCCAGTTGAGAGACAAAGGCTGCGTCCGAAACCGCATACTTCCATACTATACAGTACGCTAAACTCAGTATGCGAGCCGAGTAGTATGTCCGAATTCATACAATTCGAAAATCAGTATGCGAGAAGTACCCGGTTGACTTCCTGCTCCCGGCGAGATTCGGAAGTGTGCATCCCATGCATGCTGCACTATCCCATGATGCCCCGTGAGCGAATTCATGAATAGGAGTGAAGCAACGCAACTGACGCAGGTCGGTCACATGACCATGACAAAATGACGGATGTAGTACGTCCGAATTCCATTCATACTTTTTACATTCATACTGTATAGAACATACTGAGTAGTATGTTTAAATTCAAATGCTGTACCTACTGAAGAGTAGGCGGTTTCGGATGGAGCCATAGTCCCTTCAGCGTTTCCTGGGTCTTCCCTGATACCTCCTCCCAGTGGGACATGCCTGGAACATCTCTCTAGGTAGGCGTCCAGGGGGCTTTCATGCCCGAGCCACCTCAGCTGGCTTTTCTCGATGTGGAGGAGTAGCGGCTCTACTCCGAGCTCCTCCTGGGTGACAGAGCTCCTCACCCTATCTACAAGGGTGAGTCCTGACACCCTGTGAAGGAAACTCATTTTGGCCACTTGTATCCAAGATCTTGTCCTTTCGGTCACGACCCAAACTCATGACCATGGATGAGAGTAAAAATGTGGATTGACTGATAAATCTAGAGCTACGCCTTTCGGCTCAGCTCCTTCTTTACCACACCGGATCGGTACATCAACCACATTACTGCTGCCGCTGCACATGTGCACACCAAAGTATCTCACATTCCATCCTTCCCTCACTCGTGAACAAAACCCCAAGATACTTGAACTCCACCTGGGGTAAGGAATTTCCTCCAACATGGAGATGGCAAACCACCTTTTTTTGGTGGAGCACCATGGCCTCGGACTTGGAGGTGCTGATTCTCATCCCAGCCGTGTCACACTCAGCAGCAAACCACCCGAGTGCATGCTGAAGGTCCTTGTTTGATGAAGCAAACAGACCAACATCATCTGCGAATAACAGAGATGAGATCCTGTGGTCCCTAAACCAGACCCCTTCCAGCTGCACTCTGAAACTCTGTACATAAAAATTATGAACATAATTGGTGACAAAGGGCAGCCCTGCCGGAGTCCAACATGCACTGGAAACAAGTTTGACTTATTGCTGGCAATGCCAACTAAACTCCTACTCTGTTCATAAAGGGACGAGACAGCCCTATACAGTATATGTCTGCTACATGATTTGGGAAAAAATAGTGGATACAGCATCTGCCAGTAATGGCTAACTGGATCCAGTCAAACTTGCCTACGTGGGACCACCATAGAAATTTGACCAGATATTTTCACAGTGTTATTTTAAATTCATACCCTGTGTTACAGAATGACTGCTAAAAAATGATAATTTTGTTAACATCAAATTCAATTTTTCATTATGCGTTTCTAGGTAGAGCATATTGAAGGCTACACCGAAGGACATTTCCAACAAGACGCTTGGCACACCGTAATCTGAGATTGCACATTTCACACATAAATAAAATAATAAAAGCTGAAAGACTTTGTGAATGTGCATTTGACACCAGGGGGCTGTGAACCGTGGCCTCGCAATCTACACCAATCCCACAGAGGCTGTAAAGTTTCCTCTCAAATCTACAGTCAAACATTGCTGGGCACAAACTTTCTCCTGTAACCCGCCGATGACCCTCATCTCCAGCGTGGCTCTCCCATTTCTGCAGCTGCCAAAGCCATCACCCAGGGGATGTTCCGCATTAGGCCTGAAGAATGGGCCGCGGAGAAGAGGGCTGCGGTATTTTCAGACACTTCGACAAATACTTTTGTGTGTGCTCTTAAATGACTTCCTCTGACAGAAAAGGCATTGGGGAGTGGATCAGGAAGGCATTAGCCCCGGCTATGAAAGCTCCAGGAAGACTGAGTGGGAAAGAAATGGAGGGAGGGAAGAAATAAAAGAAAAGGAGAGCCAATAATTGCAACAATATAGCCTCTGGATTCTAACGCCATATTGTCACTTTGTTATCACCAAGCTGACAATATGACAGCGATCTTAAACTCTCATTTCTATCCACTTAATCAGGCACTAACTGTGAACAAACAGCGGAGATCAAAATTAGAAAGCAACCTACAATTTCTGAAATTTTGAGGTCACTTCTTTGTCCTATTCTAAGATAAGCTACTGTATAGGTGCACACAGAATCTACGTCTGATTTTTAAGCCCAACGTTCAGTCTTTTGTTTTATTATGTAACTGTGTGTAAATGTAAATGTATTCAGCTTTTTATATTCATTTAGTAATAGGCTTGAATAATAGGCAAACGTTTAGATGATTATTTTAGAAATATGAAGAAATATTTGCTGTATTTTGATATATAAGAGACATTATTTGTTCATTTATTAATCAAACAAGTGCTTCTAAATGGATTTGCATTTTGAAAAATTAAATAAAATGTAAAAAGTTATCATTTTTATTTTTATTTATTATACATATTTCTTTGCTATACACTACCTGACAAAAGTCTTGTCGGCTATCCAAGTTTTAGGAACAACAAATAATAACTTGACTTCTAGTTGATCATTTGGTATCAGAAGTGGTTTATATGAAAGGCAAAGGCCACTAGATTAGTCTTATTTTACCAAAATAAAATATGATCATGCCTTGATTTCGAATTATTTAATTAGGACAGTAAGGTCGGACTTTGTTTAGACAAAAGTCTTGGCACTTAACAGAAATAACGTACAGTATAGAATATAAAATCATGGTGCAGTGGAAAAAGAATAATATTGTGTATGACTCCCATGAACTTGGAGGACTGCATTCATACATCTCTGCAATGACTCAAATAACTTAAAATAATAAAATAATTTATAAAGTCATCTGGAATGGCAAAGAAAGCGTTCTTACAGGACTTCCAGAGTTCATTGGGATTCTTTGGATTCATCTTTAATGCCTCCTCCTTCATCTTACCTCAGACATACTCAATAATGCTCCATAATAACTTTGATGTGGAGGCTGAAGTATGAGAAGGAGCGCTATCCTGAGGTTTCTAATGTAACAGGCAGCACAAATGTCTTGATACCTCAGGCTGTTGATGTTGCCATCCTGAGTGAGATGTCAGAGATCTCTTGATATCCCCATACTGAATGTAAAACCAAATCATAATTTTTCCCTCACCAAACTTGACTGATTTGATTCCTGTGAGAATTTTGGGTCCATGTGGGTTTCATTAAGTCTTCTGCAGTATTTGTGGAAGCTCAGAGTTCTGATATAAACCAGATTGAAAATTTTATAAAGATCATTGGTGGCAAAATTATGGCTGAGGATGTGCTCAAGTCATTAAAAGCAAGGGTCTTTACATAATTACTAATTTCTGACTGCTGTAAGATTCAGAAATATTTGCTGTAATCATTTTGTTTCCAACCTACAGTCATTGCTGTTCCCGAATATTGGTCAATAATATATTTTATTCTATTGTTTTTGGGGGTACTTTATAAATCCCTGTTGGACTAGGACAAAATAACCACAATTAAATTATTTCTAAAAAACGCAGGTGTTCATAAACTGTTCTCTAATTTTGATCACCACAATACATTCATTTGTTTTATAAGTGATTAAAATTAGAGAACAGTTTATTGCAGAGATGCAGTAGATTGCAGAGATGCAGAGACTGACCCCATGAGGTTGGATAGCATGTGCCTTGGATTTCATACACTTCTAATGTATATGTATGTGATATATGTGTGTGCAATTTATTTATTTATTTTTTACAGGTGAGCATGTCATGCAAGCATCTTGGCTCTTCATTAATGGGGTCCGGAGGGAGACTGTGAGGCAGAACTGGGAAACGGCTACACGAATGCATGGGGATCCACTTCGCCCTTATACAAGCACATCAGCCTGTCAGTAAAACCACTCCAAGCACACTGCATTATGTATAAGACCTGTGCATGAAGCGCCACATGCAGCACACAAGTAACATGTGTATTGAGAATTGGAGTACTTTAAGTCCTATCATAGTAACCACAACTGTGTATATAAATTCAGGATAAACTCTCATCTTAATGAAGTGCATAACCGTGTTCACATCTTTATGGAAGTACCCTAATATGTGTTTCACTGGATTATTATTTGTAAGTGCTTGTGTAAGTGATTGACATACACATACAGTTTTATGCAAAAGTTTGGCCACATAATTATCATATTTGCAAGTCACATGATGGCCTTTCAAAGCAGCAGTTTCATTTAAATATATGTTATACCCTATGGAAAAAGCAACATTTCAGTTGTGACATTACATTTGTTTAATCAACAGATGCAATGCAGTTTAAGTCATAACAAAATCAGACAGGTGAAAAAAATTAGACACCCCAGCAAAATAATGACATACATTTTTTGTAGAGCCAGCTTTTACTGAAATTACAGCCTGCAGAAGACAAGGACAAGTCACAGAATTTATGATGAAGGCATTTCGGACCTTCCTTCCTTGCAAAACGTCTCCAATTCAAGTTTGTTGGGTGCTGAGTGTGAATGGGCTTTTTCAAATCAATCCATAGATTTTCAATGATGTACAAGTCTAGGGACTGGGATGGCCATTCTAGAGCATTGTATCGTGTCTGAGCATGAATTCCTTGGTAGATCTGGAACTGCAATTGGGTCATTGTCCTGCTGAAACATCCAACCCTGGAGTAACTTCTGCATCTTGACTGATTCCTGAACATTGTTCTTAAGAACCTACTGATACTGGGTGGAATTCATGCGACCTTCAACTCTAACAAGGTTTCCAGTACCTGTGCTTGCCACACATCCCCACAGCATGATAGACCCGCCACCAAATGGGATGATTGTTATTATATTTTATTATTGTTACATCTATTTGAGGGCGTCACGGTGGTGCAGTGGGTAAAACGATCGCCTCACAGCAAGAAGGTCGCTCGTTCGAGCCTCGGCTGGGTCAGTTGGCATTTCTGTGTGGAGTTTACATGTTCTCCCTGTGTTGGTGTGGGTTTTCATCCGGGTGCTCCGGTTTCCCTCACAGTTCAAAGACGTGCTATAGGTGAATTGGGTAAGCTAAAAACTGTCCATAATGTGTGTGTGTGTGTGTGTGTGTGTGTGTGTGTGTGTGTGTGTGTGTGTGTGTGTGTGTGTGTGTGTGTGTGTGTGTGTGTGTGAATGAGTGTTTATGGATGTTTTCCAGTAATGGGTTGTAGCTGGAAGGGCATCCGCTGCATAAAACATGTGCTGGATAAGTTGGCGGTTCCTTCCGCTGTGGCGACTCCAGATTAATAAAGGGACTGAGCCAAAAACAAAATGAATGAATGAGTGAATGGATATCTATTTGAAAATTAAATTAATTAAATAATTAAATTAAATATAATTATTACTATTAGGTACATAAACTAAAACTTTACCATGCAGTCTTCAAATTAGTTTAAATAAGCATTGCATGTCAGATTAAATTCAGCAGTAGAATATATAAAGATTGAACTATTATTTACATATTATTTAAATTGTTTCACGGGTGTCAGAGTTCACAATCTATGGTATACTAATGGCTCGTTTCCACTGACTGGTACGGTACGGTATGGTTTGGTACGGGTCACCTTTATCAAGCTTGCGTTTCCACTAACAAGGGTACCCTTTTGGTGGGCGTGGTGTACGACAGAAAGTTTCAGTCAACGTCATTCTTGCTGGAGGAAATGTCTACAATAAAGCTGTACGGGTCATTCACATATCATATGAAAAGCACTTCTCACAAAACAGAGGCTTTACACACATAAATACTTGTGAAGAAATGTTTATTACTAACTTTTCTATGAATATGAGTTGATTATAATTGCAGATCAATGACAGTGCGAAACAGCCTACTGTAACGTTTGTAATTATATTAAATAACTAAATAAATGAACATATATAAACACATACAGCCCCTTACAGTCTCCGATATGTTATCAATTACAGAAGAACTACACACAACAGACATTTCGTCTGTATTTAGGTTAAAAAACCACACAATATATAGCCTACAGTCAGTGTCAACCTCTCATCTGTGTCTATAATCTTCAGCAGCACATGTAGCCTCTGTTAGAGAATAATAATCAATAATCAAGCGCAGGTTATTATCATCAGCTCAATAAGTTTGTTATTTCAGATATAATGTTAGACGCGCAGTGAAGGAAGAAAGCGAAACCGCTCGCACTTCAGACTGCCTCGTAAAAAAAACTACGCGGCACAGGGTAAATCTGCTCTACTCCATGGCTTTGTGGCTGCTTATCAAGACGACGACAAGGTTTGTTTGAGCCTGGGCCGACCATGGCTCGTTATTATATGTATAAATAATTCCGCTGTAATCTCTCGGCTGTGCGTGTATTTTAAATATGGCAGTTTTTTGTTTTCATTTTGGCTTGTTGTGTAAGCGAATGACGTATCTCTGTAAACCAATAGCGTTCAGCTGCGCGTCTAGCTCCGCCTTTTGGTACCCTTTCTCGTGTTTGGTACCCTTTCGAAAGGGTGCCGAAACAGTGGTACGGTACGGTACGGTTCGGTACGCTTTTTGACAGTGAAAACGGCTATAAAAGCGTACCAAACCAAACCGAATTGTACCGTACCACTCAGTGGAAACGGGCCTTAAAAGCATTCCAACTAATCAAACTGCCTCTGAATTGTCACTAAAATGCCAGTAATTGGTTACAATTCTTAACAACGCAATACAAATTGTAATCATAAACCATTGATGCTCTTCAAGGAACATTTTCAAGAACTTTTCAAGACGGTTGTCTGAGCAGGTACCAGTTTTGGCCCATTTGGTATGGGTGGTATGGTACGGTTCAGTTCGGTACGTTTTTATGGCCGTTACCACTGTCAAAAGGTACCAAAAAGTGAACCGTACCGTACCACTTTTTGGTTACCCGTTCAGTAGGGTACCTAGCACTACAAAAGTGTACCAAAAGGCAGAGCAAGATGCGCAGCTAGACACTATTGGTTTACAGAGATATGTCACTAGCTCGTGCACAAGCTAGAAGAATGAAAACAAAGGAACCACCATTTTTAAATACACAGCCGAGACATTACACTGTAATAATTTATACAGATAATAACGAGCCATGGTCGACCCGAGCTTAAACAAACCTTGTCGACGTCTTGATGAACAGCCACAAAGCCAAGAAGAAGAGCAGAAGCTACCCCGTGCCCCGTAGTTGTTTACAAGTCGGTCTAAAGCACAATCATTTTTGCTTTTTCACATGCGCGAGCTGCATGTCTATATTTAAAACAACAAACTTCTTGAGCTGATGATAATAACAGGCACATGATTATTGAAGTGCTTCTGTCATCCGATCCATTCAGAAACTGACAAAAGTGACGCACGAAAAAAAACAAAGGAGAAGCCGGAAAAACAAAGAAGCAAATGATTCTTACAGCTACCTGAAAGGTAAAACTGCCATGTTTAATTATGATCATCACCTTTTGGACTATTATGAACTCGGAATGATGGAGATACTTTCTAAAAAGAATTTAGATGTGCTAGTGAAGATTAACGATACAGATGAGAGGTTTGCACTGATTGTAGGCTATATGTTGCATGTTATTTTTGAACTCAAATAAGGACTAAATGTATGTTGTGTGTAGTTTTTTTCTGTAATTGGTAACATATCGGAGACTGTACGCGGCTGTATGTGTTCATATATGTTGCATTTATTTATTTATTTTATATAATTACAGACGTTACAGGTGGCTATTTCACCCTGTCATTGATCAGCAGTTTTAATCAAATCCTGTTCATAGAAAGGTTAGTGATGAACATTTATACAGAAGTATTTATGTGTGTAAAAATGTTTGTGAGAAGTGCTTCTCATATGATATGTGAATGACCCGGTCAGCTTTACTTTGACATTTCCGAGCGAGAATGATGTCGACAGAAACTTTCTCATACACCATGCCCACCATTGCTACCCTTTTGGCAGTGGAAATGCAAGCCTGATAAAGGTGACCTGTACCGCCCCGTACCGTACCATACTATACCACTCAGAGGAAATTGGCCATTTGATTAGGTATTGATACGTTTAGCTGCAGAAAGTTTCACACTGTTACATTTCTACACCAAAGTTTCAGCACGTGTAACAAAACTAGTCTAAATAAAAATTGTATATAAACAAGAAGCATATTCAAGCAGCTCTGTTAATTTGACTTGCAATTGCAGTAACACACAATGCATACAGTAGGTAGACCCATCCACACACTATTTCTTATAGAAGAATACTTACATCACCGTGACAATAAAAGGACATTTTCTATGTTTCAGGACAAATTTCATGCCATTTTCTTCTTTGTGTAATGCAAAATGTTACAAAAATCTACTCGAGCAAACCTGTCATTCATCTCCATCCCTCTTAGTGGTGTCCTTGAACCCCACCCATCCACGACACCCCCAGCACTAACTCACACTTAGAGCAGGCATCTCACCTTTATGTTTAATGCTCCGCTGTCATTCTATCTAGTCTTCTCCTCCCACCCAGCCATTGTCACGCTATTTATTACCCCACCATTAATGGCTTATTAGGGCCTCTCTCATAGCTAACCATTAGGAGTCCTGTGCGGGAGGATGGCCCAGCCACTGAAGCCATAATGGGGGTTATTACAACACGCTGATGGGGTGGAGGTGTTGAAGGTGTTGAGAGCAGCGATACGTGTCGTTTACTGTGAAAAGAGCTGAGAGTCAGGGCCTCGCCGGGGTCGTTAAAAGGGCATTGCGCTCATATCAGATGTAGTAAAAGAGGAAAGGCCTGGGAGCACAGCGGATAGATAGAATGGTGGATGGAGAAAGCTGAAAAGTTTAACAGAACACGGTTCAAGTGTTTAAGAAGTATCTGCTTAAAAGCAGCAGGGAATTCACAGATTAAAACTGAATGCAATCTGCTTGTTAAGTGGTGATGTATGGAATACTGTTTCCGGTCCAAGCCGCTACTCATTTGAATTAGTTTATGACCACTTTCTAGTCATATCGCACATTAAAGTGAATTTTATATAAAAGCATAGTGTGCACAACAGTCTCTGGACCTGCTGCATCACAAACACCAACATTTGAACAATTTATCAAACATTAATCACTTTCTGGCCATCTAATATTAGGCAGGGATATAAATTGTGATCATGATTTTCGAAAGTATTATTATTACCATTTGTTGAGTCTCCCCATACAGTTTAATCAAGCGCTTAGAACCGAAAGCTGCTTTTTGCATGACATCCCACTTAAATGCATTTTAATGCAAGAAAGAAGAGCTTTTGAGAGGAGTAAAGGTTGTACAGGGCTCGAACTTAACTCCCTTACTGGGTAGCACTGGTGCTCCAAACTTCAAAAATTTAGGAGCACCATTGCAAATTGTATATCAACGTATTTATGGTTTATATTTATTGAAAACAACATCAATTAGAGCTAACAAAACCAGAAACAACTATCTAACTAATTCTGTAATGACTTACTGATGTTTGCGCAATAATTTCAAAATTAATGTCCAGTAATTAATTTCCAGTTATTATTATTCAATCATTAATGTCCAGTAATTAAATTCCAGTAATTATTAAATATTAATGGTGATGAAGATGACAATAATACTAACAATGAATTACATTTCTCATTATCATGCTGTCTTGAATGTTCTTGAAAGTGAGTTATGTGCTATAAAAAGTCTGTTACATTAAGAAAAATAAAGATATGGTTTGCATCAAACAAAAAATGAAGCATTGCAGTAAGAAATATCCATTTTGCACTATTGTTTTTATATGCATCAGTTTAATAAACAAATAATATTTCTGCTACAAAACATAAAGGCAAGATTATAATCAATCATTCAATTAAATGCTGAAAGCTGCAAAGCAGTCATCAGTAACTAACTAGAAGAATGTTCATCTCAAGGAAGAATGGACAAAAGAAAGGACCACTTCAACCACTTTTTAAAAGTTTTGGTTTTGGTCTGTGTCATTTTAAATG
This sequence comes from Danio aesculapii, assembly GCF_903798145.1. NCBI lineage: Eukaryota > Metazoa > Chordata > Actinopteri > Cypriniformes > Danionidae > Danio > Danio aesculapii. The sequence continues at coordinate 53,939,240 of NC_079439.1, forward strand.
CTCAGTCTTGTTATGCACCAATTTACATTTTTCTGTGTTTGTGGAAAAGCAGGTTAGTCAATCGGAGCAGGTTTCTCAGGATGACCACCTGCGCAGTACAGCATGCATGAGCATGCCATTATTTGTAACTTTAGGTGGGTTTGCAAACCTGTGTACTTTTCATTGTGTCTTCCTCAAACTTCAGGCATTCGCATTTCCCGTGGTCACAAAAGCTTCTGTCATCTGACAGCGGAAAGCTGTAAATTTGAGTTTCGAGCCTGTTGTATATTGAGCACATTTTTTAAAGAACTTTTTATTAAAATTTTTTAGAGATATTGCCAGTTTTTATTTCTTTTTGCGATAATTTATTTCTCATTTGCTGTATGTTTTATTAATTTAATGATGTCAAAATATTGCATATTTTATACATCTAAAATATTTTGGCAATACTGTACAAAATGCTCCTGAATAGAATAAAAGTAAGAGAAATAGTGGAGTTGTTTCCTTTTTTTTAAACTTTAACCTATTGAAAAGGAACAGTGTCTAGCAGTTTCATAATAAATTAAAATAGTGTTAAAAATCGAATTATGTTTTGCTTGTCGCATATAGTTTACTATTTATGTGCTGTGGGTAAAAGGTGTGTTTCAATCTGGCTACCACTGCAAGTATATTTCAAACCAGTGGGAAGCACTGCAACATACTGTAACATGTTGTTATTCTTTTTTAAGATCATGAGTGGTTGTGTAAGCATTTTACTGCATATCATACTGTGTATGACTGTATATGTGACAAATGCAATTTGAATTTGAATTTGAAAAGTTAAAGTATAGTACATCATGCACGACTGCATTGAGGAATAAAGATTGACAAATAAAATTACCTGCAAAGCTTTATCATTTTTTCTTAAATGCAGCATAAAAAAGCCCTTTGTAAACTATTCACATCACACTTGCTTTGACTAGAAGGAGAGGGGGAGGCAGTGAAAAATGGCACAAAGAAAACGAGACAGCAAAAGAGAGAGAGAGAGAAGAAGAAGAAAGAATCGTAGGGGAGGCTGGGAAATCCCCAAACAGTTGTTATTGATTCCAGTGTTTACGGGCAGATAGTTTAGTGCCGTTTACAAAACAGAACAGATGCAGCCAGTGAGCAAAAAGGTAAACAATTGCTGTGTGGCAGGTTGCCAAATCCCCGGCCCGGAGTATTAAACTCACACTGAAGTGCATTTCCCCTTTGGGTTACACTCGCTGCCACTTCATCTCCTCCATGCTTGCTCCCTCATTCCTTCTTTCATTCTCCTTCCCTCACACACACACAAACAGACGAGCGGTTCCAGCTCTCGCTGGCTGGCTTGTCCTGCTCTGACCCTTGGGGCCGTGTTCTGCCTAGCTGGGCCATTAGTGCAGGGAATTGCATGTGTCTGACATGGCCCTAAAAGCAATTATTAAATGCTTTTCTCCAAATGATGCCCAGCCTCTTTAGGGAATGGGCAATCACGCAACAATTTAGCCACTGATTTCATTTCCTCTCTTTCTCGTATCGGTGTTGATTGGCCTCTCTGGCAGAAAAGTGACGAAAAACGAGAGAGGTGCAGGTCTTTAAAAGGAAATGCAACTTGACCCAAAACATTGGGCATTCAGAAAAGAAAAAACTCAACTACTAAGGTTGTTTAGTAAACTAAGACTAAAACTATTGGTCAAAAATATATATGTTAATATAATATAATAGTTAATATAATAATATTTGTTAACTGAAGTAAAATAAAATATTCACAATAAACGAAATATTAAAACTAAACTAAACTGTCACTGAAAAACTGAAATAAAATGAGCAATACATAAATAAATACATCATTATTTTCACAATTAACAAGCACTCATTCTGTGATGGAAAATTTGACCTGCAGCTGTTTGGAGAAATACCTGTGGATGGAGCTTTTATAGACAAACACTGTATATCAGTCAAGCATATGTTTATATACAATACAAAACATATTTTCTATTCAAACATTTTTGATGGTCCATTTGTTGAATTTAAGTTACATTGCATCTACATGGCAACTAATTCTCATTAGATTATAAGTAGACTGTTAAATTGGGGTTAGGGTTAGTGTAAGTTGACATGTACTTGCAAAGCTAAACACATGTGCTGTCTGTGTGTTTGTGTTTGTGTGTGTATCTGTGTGTGTGCGCGTGAACTTTGTAACGAGATTGTGTGTGACTTGTCGTTGCAACTCATTAAATGCATCAAATACTGATTGGTAAAGTTCTTACTGTAGTATGTCTCACAAACGTTACGTGAGATCTTCTTCCTTTATGTCTGTCTGTTGTCTGAATCATCCCAGGGAGGAGATTAAGGCACACAGTAAAGCATGTAGAAACAGTGGGTGGGGAGGACTAGCCTTAAAGGCGCAGTATAACAAAACCGCAAGCTGATGCAAAAATAGAAACTTATAAAAGGTATAATAAAAAATCTGATGAGTGTTTTGAGCTAAAACTTTACAGACACATTCTGGAGACACAAAAGACTTATATTAAATCTGAAAAAAGGAGTAACCTAGGTGCCCTTTAACAAACTTATCCCTCAGGTTTTTCCAAACTTTTACAAAAACGATCCTCCTTTCCTAGCCAAGAATTATTGATCATCTGGTTATCTCTATGATGATCACGCATGAACGGATCATTAAGATGTCTGTACAGGCATACCTGTTTCAGACAAAATCTCTTCAAAGTGATTCTTATTCAACTCAAATCAGATGCGGTGCCGCGAGAACTGTTCACCCGAAATCTGTTAACTCCGCCAGCGGAAATCATGTTGTGCGCACCGAAAGCGAACCTCCGCAAACACCGCGATGACATCACATTCGCCGTGCGCTCTGAGTTCAATAACAAAAAGCTGATTGGCTAATCCATGTTGGTCTCATTTGTAGTTGTAATACTGCAAATTACATTTAATTTGACTAGTGGACTAGTGAAATAAAGAACTTAAACAACAATGAAGAATTGAAATGAGCATTAGATGTAGTATTACATGGACATCGGAAAAATAAGACCTGTGCAAAAATATTTAAGACCTAGAACAGCGAATTTAAAACTTTTTAAGGCCTAAAATATCGATTTTTAAGACACTGTTATGAAACTATTTCATAACTGTAATAAGAACCAATTCAATCATAACTTAACATTAAAACAGCTATCATAACATTATTTATCAATATGTGACTCTTTTTGAATTCTCGCAAACTATAGAAATAAAAAATATAAAACAGGAAATATGTTGGGACCATTGTTGTTGTTTACATCCCTCAAAATGGTAGCCGTATATATGGCTATTACATAACCATAACTCACTGTGATATAGCCTAATTCATTAGTTTGTTGTATCGTTTTGCTTTCTCACTACAATCGATACGCTCCAGAGTTCGTTTTCAATCAAGCCAAGATCTACTCATTCTGGCGATCTTGGACTGATTGTTTTGTGGCAGATTCGAGTGTGATTGCTGAATTCACATATGCCAAACGAACTACGCTAACTGGGCAAACCAGAGAGGTTCCTAAACAAACATCTAGGTGTGAAAGCACCCATTCTTTTGTGGACATTGGATGTGTTCTGTTAACTGTGCTAAACCAGAATTACTAAAACTAAATATAAAACTAAAGTAATAATAAAAAATAGGAAAATATGCTCATTTTACAACGTCTCTAGACAGCTGAGCTTTAGCTCTAAGTTTTAGCTTAACTTAGCATAGATCATTGAATCGGACCATAGATATTTACATCAGATGTCGCTTACACTGTTGTTGTCTATTGGAAGAAATGTGTCAATAGAGCTGCCATTTTTGAACAGGGTAGCGCTCCTTTGAAATGAATGTGGGACAGTGGAGGTGCAGTGGAGGATTGTGGCCATCCAGAGCCAGAGATATATACTCATATGTACATATAAATATGATTGTGAATTTTCCCAGTGGTCAGTATGCAAATATTTTTTTAAATTGCGAAAATTATAATTTTACATCACTTTTTTAACATCGATGGATAAGAGATCGCACGAGTATTCCTGACAAAGACTATGTGTTTATGTGCATGGAAATGTAATATCCTCCCTCCCTGTTTAATTTGACTTAATCCATGTCCTGAAACACACCCCCTCTCCTGCTTTCACTTCTCATTCTGACGGAGGGAGCGATTCGTTTGTGAGTGAATCTCCGTTATGAACGACTCATTCACTTAGCCGACAATAATAAATGTTTCTGGCACCGCAGAATCTTGTTGTCATATTTCATTTACATTATTTGCTTATTTTATTCAACAAAACTAGCATGAGCCTAGTATTTAATGCGAGCTGATGCTACTTTGTCTTATAGTGAATGCAATAAGTGACTGTACATCATTAATGTTACTTGTTTAGCACAAAGGTTTGTAACATAGAAAATTGTAAAAAAACAAAATCTTACCTATGAAATGTTCTGCCTTTATGCTTTGTTTTCTTTGTTTGCTCCTTACTACACCCGTACACAACGCTAAAAGTCCAGCATCTTTAGATTGGCACACTGTCGTGACTAGTGCGGTTGAATGACATTTGTCCTAGGAGCACTGTACAAATGTGGCGGCGTTATTGACGCATACTCAGGGTCTGTATGTGATATCTAGTGTATCTATGGAATCGGACTAGACTATTAGCATCTCACTCGAAATTGACCAGAGAGTATGAATAATTTTTCAATTTAAAGCTTGAATCTTCTGTAGTTAAATCGTGCGCTTCAGCCGAAAATGAAAAGTTGCTGTTTTCTAGTTCGCAATGGCTATACTCTCATCTTGGTGGGGAAAAAAAAAATCAAGAAATGTTTTTGTCGTGGCTGTAGCAGGAACAGTGATATTGTGAAGCACCTGAAAATTAGAACATTTTTGATATTCTAGCTTTGGTCATATTTGAGCAAGATGCTAATGATCTAATCTGATTCAATCATATATGCTAAGCTAAAAGTGCTACCATCAGACATGAAGATCAGCTGAATGGATTCAAAGATGATGAAACTCAAATAACACTGGTAAAATGAGTCGATTTTCAAAAAAGAAAAAAAAAAGAGTGCTCCTTTAAAAATTCAAAACTATAATAAGCTTTCAACAGCCACGTTGATGGTGGCACTCCATCGAATGACCCCAAGACTTTTGTGTGTCATGAAAAAAAAAGATATATAAATAAAAATAAAAAGATCTGTATAGAAGTGCATGCTCTGGGGATTAAAGTTGTTTTATATATGCTTGTTTACATTTCGGCCATTATGGGAAAGAGTGAAAGAGAGAAAAGTATGTGAAAGCACTTGCTATCTGTAAATGTAGAGATTGGTCTATCTCACATAACAGAGTGAGCACTCTGGGTGGTGTTGTGGTTGGCAGGGCCTCGGGGCCTAAACGGACCACATGTGGAGCCCCCTGATGGCCTGAGGGAGTCTGAGTGCTGTGGTGTGCAGTGGGTTGTCTGTTGCAGCCCGCTGCTCACTGAGACAGGCGGCATTAGAAACCGCCTCCACTGACACACGCTAAACCGGGCTCCTTCAATGCCAGAGGCACAGTCCAGCTGGGATACAGTAGGGGTTGGGCGGTCCTTCTTGGAGTCAGAAATGGCAGGTTTTGATATCTTTATTACATTGCTATGGGGCGGAGTAACCGGTGAGTCTCCATTTTGGCAGCAATATGTGCAATAATAGGTGTTTCGCTGGTTACACACGTTAGCCAAATTACTAAAACAAATCAATGGCTGGTGTAACAGAACCGCATGAAATTTCTGAGCAATCAAAGAGTCAGATTTTTACCTTGGTTTATATCAAATTAACTAATCGTTATGTCTACTGTGAATACAAAATAAAAACCTTCCCCTTTAATGTTACATTCCAGCTAAAGAGGTTGGATTTTTGCAGAAATTTTAGCAGCCATTACTTCAGTCTTCAGGGTCAACTAATATTTCTTCTGCTAAAGAATGTATTATTATTTATTCTTCTTCTTCTTATTATTATTATTAATATTATTATTACTATTATGTATAATAATAATAATACTACTACTACTACTACTACTAATAATAATAATAAGAAGAAGAAGAAGAAGAAGAGGAAGAAGAAGAAGAATAACAATGTTAATAATAATAATAACAATAATAATAATAATTTCTTCAGCAGAAGAAATGTCATTATTATTATTATTTCTATTACTATCATTATTGTTATTATTCTTATTATTATTACTACTACTAATAATAATAATAATGATAATAACAATAATGATGATGATGATGATAATAATAATAATAACACTAATACTAGTACTACTACTACTACTACTACTACTACTACTACTAATAATAATAATAATAATAATAATAATAATAATAATAATAATAATAATAATAATAATAATAATAATAGAAATATAATGCTTGCTTGATTTTATTTTATTTTATTTAGACTTTCTGGTATATACATACATATATATATATATATATATATATATATATATATATATATATATATATATATATATATATATATATATATATATATATATATATAATATTACAATATTCATTCATTCATTATTCAACAGTAGTCGCCACTTATTCATCATGTGTTTTACACAGCGGATGCCCTTCCAGCTGCAACCCAGTACTTTATTTTATTTTATTTTATTTTATTTTATTTTATTTTATTTTATTTTATTTTATTTTATTTTATTTTATTTTATTTTATTTTATTTTTTTTTTTTTTTTTTTTAATTATTTTTTTTTTTTTTGGAAACCATCATTATTTATTTAAAATAAAAATATTTAGTAGCTTTTCTGCATTTCTTTAAGCTAACTTTTGACCTATGCCTACTTTATTATGCAGGATTTCTATTTATGTGCTTGAAAATCTATTTGTATGTTATGGGCAAAAACAAAAAAGGTCAGGAAAAGTAATAACCAAAATAAAATATCACTGAAAACGATATATTTTTAAATGTTAGCTATCAAAATAGGTCATATTTGCTGATGTTTTTCTGCTTATCACAAGTGATTTAAATACAGTCTTGTACAAAAGTGTGACAATTGAATGTGCTTTTAAATAGCCTTTTTTAATCGCAAATTGCGTCTGATAGCATAACAACTTTCAAATGTTGAAAAAAAAAAAACAATACATTTTACATTTGTGAATGATCTTTTTCAATTAAACCAGACTTCATTTTGATTTCATAGTTTAGTTTCGTACCCCAACCCAGGCAACACAAATTTTAACCTTGCTGTACTATTGGTGTGATGAGATGCCTACTCCACGAGACGAGGCGAGACACAAGATCGGGTTCCTGAGAATGAGACAAGACAAGATGTTTATACTAATTTTAAGAAATCTTCAATGATTAAAATGGAAAAAAGTCTTTTATTCAACTAAACAAAAAAAAAAAGTAAAAATCTCAAAAAACAAAACTATTTAGGTTCTTTTTTAGATCAACTATGTAATGAACGGTTTTTTACTTCTATTTTAATTAATTCTATGCAGTAAAGGACATGCAAAACCTGCAAAATATTTGCTAATATACGAACGGAAAATAGATTTGTATTCAACTAGGGAAAAAAATCCCAAACTGCAACTGCAAAAGGACATGCAAACACTGCAAAACATTTAGAGATAAACTCTACTGACTGACTTCACTGGGTGTGAGTATAAATTAAGGACTGATAGGAGAAAGATATTTTAATGTAAGTTAATACCGCTTGCTGGATGAAAAAAACTCAGAGGCCAGCCTGGGTTGCCAGGTGTGTGCAAAGCGCTTGATTTGCAGTTCAAATACAATCCTGCCTCCAATCTTCAGTGCTAATTTCACCCTCTTGCTTTATCATTACATCACAACTTTTCACTATGACGAGAAATCTCGTCGCGATTTAATTTTGCGAGATCTTATCATACGAGATCTCATCACATCTATATTCTACTCATAAGTGTGTAAAACAATAATGATCATCTTTAAACACAATTTATTTAGGATGAGCATAGAAGTTAACACAAACATGTACAGTGTCTGTACATGTACAGTGTCTTTGAATTATAAATAAGGCATATAAAGGGCATATAGTTGAAGTCAGAATTATTAGCCCCCTTTGAATTTTCTTTTCTTGAAATATTTACCAAATGATGTTTAACAAAGCAAGGAAATTTTCATAGAATGTCTGATAATATTTTTTTCTTCTGAAGAAAGTATTATTTGTTTTATTTTTATTTTTTTAAAAACCATTTTAAGGTCAAAATTATTAGCCCCTTTAAGCTATATTTTTTTCCGATAGTCTCAACACAATTTCACGGCAATTCATAACTTTTTGATTTAGTGGCTAATTCGTATAATTTCGTATGATCTAATTTGTACAATTTAGTATGATTTGCTCATCCCCCAATGACCGTTGGGTTTAGGGGTGGGGTTAGATGCCACACCTCCTTTTTAAAATCATACAATTTCGGATGACAGAACTCGTAGGAATTAGCCACTAAACATATTAAAAAATAAACAGGTGGCCTAATAATTCTGACTTATATATACTCTATATAGTGTTTCGGCAAGAACATATAAACATCAGCCAGCTTTTTCGCTCTCTCTCACAAACACGCTTTCTCTCTCACTTCCACCTTTTCAGTTCTTTATCCTGTCTGCTACAAATCCACTGAGGTGTGATAGTAAGGGTTTAAACTCCTCATTGTTCCAGATCAGCTGACCTGTATGGCAGTCTCCCGAGTCCAGCCCTCACCCCATTACCTCTAAGAAAAAGTCGAGGGGAAAAAAAGACGACATAAAGTGAGAGGGATGAAAAGCAAAGGATGGAAGAAGATGGGTACAAAGGGCTGAGACTCCCACATCTGGTGAAGGAGGTGAGGGAGGGGGGGGGGAAACAAAGTCTGTTCATCCCTTTCAGATGGAGGGGTTAAAGGAACTGGCATATCTGCGCATGAAAAGCTGTTAAATGCTTCAGTGCTTTGACAGTGTGTGATGCCAGGAGCGGCGGTGCTCCCGTGGGACGGCGCGTCAAGATTCACCCCCCACAACCCCCCACCCACACTCCTAGCTTCTCCCAGACGAGCTTCCCGCAAAATATGAAGAAAGAAGAAAGCACAATAAATAACACCCAACAAGACAAAGAAAAAGAAACAGCAGGTTGTTTTGATGCCTTCCATTGAAAGCGAAATCCTTACTCGTCATTTTCTTAATAAGATTTAGCTATAGAGCTAACAAAAAAATGTCAACAACTGTCAAAGCGCTCATTGTTTGATTTCGCTTCATGCTCAGATTTCCTAAGATGGTTGTTAGCTAGAAAATCAGCCATAAAGTGGCAAACGTGTGTGTTGTTCTAAATGAAAAACAACTACTTCAATCCTTAAATTTTGCCTAGGGGCTTCTGGTAAAATTTTGCAAGTACATTACTTAATGTATATAGTCACAAGTGTCTGACACACGTTCTAGTCAATACACACCATGGAGCACCTCCAGTAAATTATGTGAAGGATTACTGGGCCCCATGTAGGCCTGTACACTCGAATCAAGCCGCCCCATGGATGCAGGGCCAATTATTCAGCCCCACTGCTCCTTTATCCTGTCTTTACAGCCAGGAAATGAAAAAGAGTGTCTGCTGCATGTAAAAATTTGTGAATTGTGACAGGATGGTGAATTAAATGGAAGAAAAGCCCTAATGAGCCCATTCAAAATGGACGCTGATGTCTGAACAAGTAGTCGCAATATGCTAGTCTATTACGAATCTGTCAGTTCAAGACTTCTCGGAATAATGTCAGTGAAATTGCACAAAAAAGCCCCAAAATGATTTTTTAGATTATTCAAATAATGAAATATTGGATAAATGGTGAATGTATAAAGGTACAATGATTTAGTCCATAAAAGGTGTTTGGAGACAAGGAATATTTATGTTGTCTGTTTGTTTTTTGGGTTTTTTTAGAGCTTATTTCAGCCAAGAACTGGTCATGGAAACCTGCATATAACCACATTTTGCATCTTCACATGGGGTTTAGGGTCAGGTATAATTGCCAACCCAAGTGTGCTCCCTCACAAATCTGGAAAAGTGAGGCTAAAATATTTCTTCACCCCTGGTGGCTGGATGCAGTTCTGGTTGGTATAAGCCATAAAATAGAGGGACACTGGAGCGTTTTAAAGCTGCGAAGATCAGCCGAGTCATCAGCGGATCGCTCGTCTTTGTTTGCACTTGGTAAACATTGGTGAAGAGCGGTGAACTGATTTCTGGTAATTTCTGGTGAACACTGGTAAATACTATCAATGGCAAATCAGCAGTGTTTAAGAATGCGGTATTGAAATTCTGTATTGTGACAAGACTAAAATAATGAAAGAATCAGTACATTAACTTAAGTTTGATAAATGGCATCTGTATGTTTTGGAAAGAAAACGTTGGCTAACTAGTGCCATCTCCCCTAACTAAATGAGGTCTGATATCCCTTTTTATTTTCTCTATCCAATCGGAGCGGACATTCGGGTCACCCGGAAGGTAGTGAATTTATAAATTTGTGTCACTTTAAATTTGTGTCACAAAGTTGTACCAGAACCATACTACCTATTATAAATGGTTTAATTAGCCAATTTATTATTTCCAGTTTTGGGTGCACTAAGAATAAAATAACACACTGACCCACTGCAGACTTCTTGCTGGACATCTTGCCTCCTTTGCTGCTGTGTGTGGTGTTGTCTTTCAGTGCCGTCTCAATCTCTTTTGCCATCAGCACACCTAGTTCCTGCGCCACTGTGTTCAGGTAGGTACAGTTGAGGAAGGACAGAATGACATGTGGTTCTGCAACCCCATTTAGCACCTGAATTTCCTCTCTCAGCATTGAGTAAAGAATTGGTGAAGCAGTTTGAAAGCCCAGAGTCAGTCTGTCGAAGCCTTTCTCGCCACCTGGACTGCAACTCTGGCAGTTTTGAAGAACACTGAGAACAGCCTTGATCTGAAGGTGTTGGTACCAGCTAAGGACGTTTATTTCAGGGTAGAGGAATAAGAGCTGGTGAAGATAGTGAATCTTCTGAGGAACATTGGTCTGTGTACCCAGTCCTCCCTCAGTTTGATCCTGTTCATCCATCGTCTGGAGTTTGCCAAGTAAGTGGTTCCGCAATGAGAAACGAATATCATCCCAAATTTCCTGGACCTCCAGAGCAAGGTCATCACGTGGCATGGACAAGGGAGGGATTGGGGAGTGTTCTTGGGTTGATGCGGGGCAGGAAGTTGGGAAAGCAACACCACATTGGGAAGAGATTTTCAGCAGTAACTCCAAAACAGACTCTTCACAAGCCTCTTCTGTTTTCAACAAGGTTTGCTGGTCAAATAAAATAATTAATTAATAATGACAAGAAATTATTGTGGGATCAATAGTATTCCTCAACATGTCTCATGTCATTTTAATCGTTTTGAGTGAGATGGTAATGGTCTAATCCGATTAAATTATATATGCTAAGCTAACACTAAAAGTGCTCCTGTCATACCCAGAGATTGGCTTACATAGGTCTCAAACTCAATTCCTGGAGGGCCGCAGCTTTGCACAGTCTTGGTCCGACCCAAATCAAACACAGTTGATCTAGTAGTGTCTACTAGTCCTGAACACCTTGATTAATTGGATCAGCTGTGTTTGATTAGGGTTGGAGCTAAACTGCGCAAAGCTGCGGCCCTTCAGGAATTGAGTTTGAAATGGATTCAAAAACTCTAGGGGACTTGTAAAATAAGGTTATTTCCAAAAACATGTGGAGTGTTCCTTTAAAGATGGATTGTCTTGGGTTAAATATGCATTTGGTTACCATTGGTCGAAGGAAGTCCAGCAGTTCTTGGTGTCCCGTGGCCACTGGTTTCAAGATGCTCAAATTACGCTGACTGAACCATTGGAGGCAATCTACTGGACTGGACACTGTCTCGCTACTGCAGGACTCAACAACCTTGGCCTGCAGTTCCTTTAGGTTCTGCTCAATACTGCAATCAAATAAAACAAACATACAGTCTGTACAAAAGAGTGCACATTTTCTTAAACTTGAATTGAATACCATTTATTTACTTACCATTTGTTATTTATAAGCTAAGAAGTTAAATGTTTACCAAAGAAAAAGATTTACTCTGCATAATCACTTTGTTTAGGAAACATTTTCTATGGTGGCCGAGAAAGCTTAACATGCTGCAATTTAAGAAAGCATGTATGTAATGATTTGTAATGATTAATGAAAGAAATGTTTCAAGGAGACCCTAAAACATGAAAGACCTGGCTAATTAGGTTATGGTTATTTAGGCTAATAAATACTGAAGACAAGGGAATCTGGATATTAAAATAAACAAACAAAAAACCTATCAGTGGCGTCAGTCACGTTTTTGGGTCCCCTTGAAACATTTCCGTTGTGTTCCAATCTTTTTGTGTTGTGAGAAAATGCAGTGTGTTTTCGTAAATTGTTTGCATTGTGACAAAATGCAGCGTGTTTTATTAATTTGTTTGCATTGTGAGAAAATGCAGCCCATTTTTTATGTGTTTGCGTTGTGAGGATTTGCAACACGTGTGTTGTCATTTCTTAATTTGCTGGTGCTTTTTGTAATTGCATGTGTTTTCTTAAATTGCAGCACGTTAAGCTCGGCCACCGTATTTTTCTTAGTTATGACCATGACAATCCAAACTTACATTGAAGACCTAGTGGCAATGAAAACTAAGAGTGTTGCTGTCTTAACGTTGTGTGCATCTGGGCTAAAAACTTGTGGACTACACAGCATACAAGACTACATACAGACCACAAAGTCTACAGCCAATGGAAAATTAGCAGGGACTGTCTATGCCTTCTTTAGAGAAAACACGGTCTTTATCAATAGTATCAGTAGTTTATATTCATAATTAAAAAAAAAAAAAAAAAAGCAATATAGAACTGCATATTTAGCATGGGAACTGTGAATACATTAGCTTTGCTTACCATTTTGAATATGAATAATGTGGATCACTATCATTCCAGATGGCTCACAGTTTAACCCTTAAAGACCTAGGCCTCTGTTTTAACGATCATGGCGCAAAGTCTAAAGTGCATGACGCAAAAGCATTAAGGGCATGTCCGAATCCACTTTTGCTATTTTAAGAACTCTTAATGAGTTCTGGGTGTGTTTTGAGAATAATGTGCATTAAACCATTCAGAGTATCATCTCCCATTCCCTTTAAGAGTCAGCGTTGTCACGCCATGGCACATTTGCTATTTACATGGCGAACTTTGTAAGTGGAAAAACTAAATGATTCACAAGCGAGAAAACAGTTAAACAGACCATCTGCAGAGCGAGGATAAAGAATGAGCCTCCTCCATTCAGCCTCTTTACTTTCTCTTTACTTTAACTTTACTTCTAAGGTGTTGTATGCACTACACTGAAGACATCCATTAGCCTACATATTTAATTTAATTTGTTAAGAGCAAAGATTTGTTTTAAAACTATTTCTAAATGCAGTTCTAATTTCCAGCGAACATATAAATGAAGAATAATAACAAAGTGTAGTCAAAAACTTAGTTATATCTAAACATACATCCTATTCTTATGCCCCATATGGTGATGCAGACATCTCCAAAACCAGACAGGTGGACAAATCTAAACTTGTTTTTATTAAACAAGTTTAAAACATGAAGAAGGCATGGAGGTAGTGGTTGTTATATTTATGTAGTAAATAATAAGTTTTGTAACATTTAAATGCTTTAATTGTTTTCATATGTAAAGATATTTGTGTATTGCTGTACATCCTGTGTGTAAGCGTTTGGACCTGCATAGGCGCAAAACTAACACGCTCTGCACTGGACTTTAGACCAGCTTTTAGGTGGTCAATAGCGCAGTCCATTTCAGTTCCTCAAAAAAGCAACACACCAACAATACGTCTTAACACACCTCCTTTACAGACCGGAACACCCTTGAGTACACAAAGTGGCACAAATGTATTTGCTATTTAAACAACATGGCACAAACTGTGAAAAATCAGGGCTGCGCTGGTCTGAAAATAGCAGCAAATCACACCAAACATGTCTTGATCCTTATTGCACTGGGTGTATGGTAGGGCTCCAAGAGCTATTTTGTGGGTACTGCTTATTTTAGCAGTCAGTATGAAGTGTCATGTAATTTTAAACAAAAGATCCTGACATTTAAAGGAGGTATATGTGCAAGTAATTCTGTGACTGATCAAATTTCCCCAAAACAGGTTGATTGGTGGGTCACAAGACAAAGGTCGATGTTTATTGGTTGAGTAGAGTACAGTTTGAACCAATCTAGGAATGGAGGAGGGACAATGCATCAACAACATTGTCCTATTTGTCCAGAGACACTAACCACATTGATTTCTTTTGACAAATCAGCATTTTTAATATATCCATCCAAATATTTGATTTAGAATGTCTCTGTAAACTCCAGTATATTTTGATCACTGCCAATATTCACTACACATCAGGCCTAATGAACACAGGCATCAATATATCAGCTCAGTGTGTGTGCGCAAGTGTGCACATGGCACATCTCTCTCAACGACACAGGATGAGCCTATCTTCCTCATAACCACATGGCATCAGCACTTCTGTCTCCTTCTATCCGTGAAAAATGAGACATGACACAAAGCCGTAAAGCCATACAGGTACAAACACACACAGCAGCTGAAACACAAACGTTTCTCTTACAAAGCGGCATAAAGCACTGCTGTAAAGACTACGGCTATGCACGAGTCCAGATGCCTTGGAATGGCAGCTTATTAAATTCCATTTAAACCTGACACAGTTTTACTTCCTTGAAAAAAAAATGCGCAAACATAAAGGGAACATAAAGGGCTGTTAATTTTAACGATATGCAGCTGAATAATGCAGAAAGCAAAGATGAAGAGGGTTCTTTCTGTTGGTTAAAATGCAAGGTTGCCGACAGGAATCCAACAAATGTGTCGCTTTTTGTAGTAAAAAGGAAATATGTGTGACGAGAGGACATGAAGGTGCTGACAGACCGTGCTGGAAAAGCAAATCTTCCCATTCTGTTTAATGAACAGCCTAAAGCCCGCTGTAAAAACACAAGCGCTAACAGGGAACATAAAAATTCTGTTTTACACACTAAAGATGCTGTCGACACAGACACACAAACAAAACTGCCCTTTTATAGTGATGAAAATCAGCTTAGAGTCAAGCCACATGAAAGCATATTATACCCATTTATAGTAAACGCTATAGACTGTTTTGAGGGATGTAAACAATAACCATGGTCCTAACATATTACCTGTTTTAGATTTTGGATTTCTTTAGCTTCTGATAATCCAAAAAGGTCCACTTAATGATAAAAAATGCTATGACAGCTGTGCTAATATTAGTTAAGACTGAATCGCCTCTTGTTAAAGTTATAAAATAATTTGACGACAAACAGGAACTGTTAATGGGCCAATAATATCCCCCTATTGAAATGGTCTATAGTGTTTTTGAACCATACACTACCTGACAAAAGTCTTAACTTGACTTCTGGTTGATCATTTGGTATCAGAAGTGGCTTATATGAAAGGCAAAGTTCATCAAGATTCTTTGGATTTATCTTCAATGCCTCCTCCTTCATCTTACCCCAGACATGCTCAATAAGGTTCATTTCTGGTGACTGGTCTGGCCAATCCTGGAGCACCTTGACCTTCTTTGCTTTCAGGAACTTTGATGTGGAGGCTAAAGTTTGAGTAGGAGCACTGAAGAATGACCTGCTGACAAATTTGCCCTCTCCTGTGGTTTGTAATGTAATGGACAGCGCAAATGTCTTGATACCTCAGGCTGTTAATGTTGCCATCCACTCTGCAGATCTCTCGTACGCCCCATACTGAATGTAATCCCAAACCATGACTTTTCCTTCACCAAACTTGACTGATTTCTTGAGAATCCTGGGTCCATGCAGATTCCAATAGGTCTTCTGCAGTATTTGTGATGATCCGGATGCAGTTCAACAGATGATTCATCAGAAAAATCTACCTTCTGCCACTTTTCCAAATGATCAACTAGAAGTCAAGTTATTATGTGTTGCTTTTCTTCTGGAGAAAGTCTTATTTGTTTTATTTTGACAAGAATTAAAACAGTTTTAATTTTTTAAAACTATTTTATGACCAATATTATTAGCCACCTTAAGCTAGTTTTTTCCCCCGTTTGTCTACAGAACAAACCATCGTTTTACAATGATTTGCCTAATAGCCTTTTAAATTGCACTTTAGACTTGTAACAGAAGCAAGTTAGTGAAGTGCTATGCAGGCAAACCTCATTCCTCTGACCTCAAAAGGTGCTCTAGCTGCAGAAGCTAGGGGCCATGGTCTTTAGCCTCCTTGTTAGAGCAACCGACTCCAAAGCAAAGAATCGCCGGTTTGATCTGGGTTGGGTGCATTAGGACCATTGGGTTATTTAGGCTGATTAACAGCATCTTGAAAAATATGAAGTAAAATATTGAGACTTATAGGTTTATACAACCGTAGGTTTATAAAACAATAGAATTGGTTCATTTGTTTATATTATTATAGTTGTTATTACCATGGTAACTGTAGAATTACCACAACAGATAAATTCAAGTACTTTAGTACAGTAAGGTTCAAAAACATGTCAAGTATAAATTACTATTGTTTTTTTTTTTATGTGGGAATGCGTTTCGACAAAAGGAGCCAAATTCGAATAAATCGTGAAGATTTTTTGCTCACTTTTTAATCAGCTTGGTATATTTTGAGAAGTTTTTTTATGAGCTACCGTGTTTACAGGGTGTTTTGAACAAGGTCACGACAACTGTTTATTCTTCCATGTTTTCTGTGCACATTGTTAACTCAAGGATATCGCTCAGCTTAGCTCTTATACATTAGTTAAGTGTAGCCATCCAGAGCAAGCAGAAAGGCAGATATACTGGCTAAGTCTGTTTAATGTTTCTAATAAAATAAGGATTTGTGCTCAGAGCCGGTGCTGAGCCAGGCATCACCCCAGGACTCTGCTCAAACAGCAGGGTCTAAACGAGCTTCCATCTGTGCAGCCACACAGCGCTAAAACTTCATAAAAGTCTCATCTCTCATCCGCACACACTCCTGCCACTCGCCGACGCCTGCGTAATCCTCTGTGTATTGGCGCTGGAAGGGGTCAGCGATCACTGAAGGCGAGTCACGGACAATGTTGGTCTGAGCACCCCTGAGAACTGGCATCAATCAAAGGGGCAGCTGCTGTCAAACTTCTGCCTGACTGCTACTGATGATGTGTCGGAGTTTCACTTGCAACAACAAAAATTTTAAGCACATGCTTCAAATCTGAGTCGATTATTACAAGAATGGCTTTGAAATTATTTGTTTTACATAATAAATTAATAAACATAATTGATAAATGGATAGATAGATAAATAAATAAATAAAACTGATGAATGGATAAATTGATGAATGGATGGATGAATGAATGAATGAATGAATGAATGAATGAATGAATGAAAGGTTTATTCTGAAAATGTACCTCTATATACATTTCTGGAGAACGCCAAATACATCCCAGGAGGTAAATTTTTTACAGTTTTTGGTTTCGCGAATCCACCACTGTGTATGCTTTCTGAGTTCTCAAATTTCTCTCCCAAGTGCCATTCGTGCCTGCTGTTCTCACGGAAGTACACCAGAGCATGCTGTCGACTGATTGATTTACTGACTGACCAACTGACCGATAACCCCACCCACCCCCTTCCCTAAACCCAACCAATAGTGTTTTCAAAAGCACCGATTAAACAACCACTCACTTCCCTAAACCCAACCAACAGTTTTAAATAGCAATCCAGAAAAATAAAAGCACATTTTCAGATTTTCCCACATTCTCCTGTTATTTACTTGTTTAATTTATTTTTTGGCTTCTATTTTTGCCTTACCCACTTTCTGGAACCGTTATTCGCCAGACTTAAACCCTGTCATTGTGGTCAACTACTCTCTGCTTCTCAAGTCCACCAATGTATGTGTCGGGCTAACGGACACACTGATAGCAGCGGGGAAAGCCTTACATACGGAGGTAAGCAGTCAGCTGGTAAGCGCGAAATGGAACGGCATCATACTGCTCTGTAGCGTTCATTTTAAAGACGAAATGCAACTATACGTACTTCTGGCTACATAATTTGTGATGTATATAGGTTTATATGTTGAAATAATCTGATGAATGGATAAATTGATACAGGAGTCAATAAATAAATTAAATAAATAAATTATGAGCATAAAAACATTAAGTCTATTTGATATTGTTTGTTTTAAAACTCAGACAGTAGTTAGATACTAACTAACTAACTAACTAAATAAATAAATAAACTACTACAAAACAAAAAATACTACTCATAATAAAGGCCAGACAGAATCTGCTGACATTTTTAGCTATTTCTGCAGAGAATTTTATAAAAAATCTGTGGATTTATGCGGAATGATTTTATGAGTATCAGAACTAAAAACTTAATATATGAAAAAAAATGTTTTACTTTTATTCAATGTTTACTTATTTGTTAAACAAAGCAAGTCTCTCATTATAATCCACTAAAAGACAGAAAATGTTACTTTACAAACTGTATTATAAACAAATCATATGAACATTTTAATAATACTATTATTATATCACAATAATATTAGTGAAATTAATTTAAAAACTGAATAAATATAAATTTGCAAACATTTACACAAGTAAATGCATAGATTCAATGATGTGCTAAAAATCTGCGGAAATCTGTGAATTTTTTGTGCACGCAGATTCCGTGTGGCCCTACTTATAATGCAGTCGTCATAAAGTAACAATGACAAAATTTTACTTTGTTGGCAAAAAAAAAAAAAAAAAAAAACATTTGGCAAAACTATCTGCTAGAATAAACAGATTTACTGGTACATGATCATGCATATGATTCTGATCATGCATATCCAAGTCGGAAAAAAAAAGTAAAATTAAAACATAGATATATAGCTATACAATACTGTGCTATCATCTGACCTCACCTGAAGAGGTGTGCTAACCCCCTTCAGATTAATCAGATCCAATAACATGATTTTCACCGACTCCAAAAGCCACACAGGATGAGAAAAAAGAACTGAGGCAGACAGACAGAAAGAGAGAGTCTCAGAGAAACACACTCACTAAAGCCAAAAAGACTGTCAACAGCCTCACACACGCACAAAAAAACGAAATTCCTGATTAATCTACCCTTTAAATCAAACAACAACAAAAGGAGAAGTTGAAAGGAATTTGAGGGAGACCAGCTCCACACAAAACCCAGAGCGCAGAGACTAGTGAAAGCTCCCTTAAGCCTCATTCTCTGCTTCCTCCCTGTCTGCCAATCACGCTTCCAAAAACTGTAATTGTTTTTCAAATCCGCACAAACCAGACATGACAGACCAGGTAAAGAGAGAGGGAGAGAGATAGAACAAGAGGACTAGAAAGAAAGAGAGAGGCAACGGGAGTCTTTTATTAAATATGATGGCATGTTTCACAGCTCTCTGCCTTACAGAAACCCAATACACTGATTAGTCAGCGCTTTGACGTTATCTTAAGTTCCTTGTCAAAATTAATTTAGTGTGGGTGGGCTGTCGCGCTCCAGGAGAGAGAAGCGGAGAAGGAAATAGCAGGGTGAAAGGGAGGGAGAGGAAAAGATCTCTTTCAAATAAGCCCCAGCTTCAGTGAGCACCAAGTCATGTGCCCAGGAAACAAATAGCCTATCTGCGAGCTATCAAAGAAGGCCCCTCTTTCCCCCTCCCCGAATACGCCAGACCCAATGAGACCCATGAAAGTGGATCCCGTCGACTTGAGATCTGGCCCGCTTAGCCTCCTCTGGTGCCAAACCCCCAATGGGTTATTTGTCAGGACGTACACTAACTCGCACATACACACAAGGTAAATTGGCACACTACTGCGACTATCTTCCGTAAGCCGGGGTGAAATCTGAAGCCCGGCCTCCCGTCGCTGGACTATGGCTGACACTTCATTAGGGGCCGACGTACTGCCGGTGGCCTCCCTGAGTGTCCGATTTGATGAAGCTTAATGGATAACAGCGTTTCAATTTGGGAGATCCCAGGCTGCTTGACAGGCTATCTTAATCTCCTTCAATTAGGAAGCAGCTCTTAGGCAAATCTCCGACATCCTAGAGCCGAGAGAAGGCGGCCTGTCGTGCTGACCCGTAAATGGGTTAGGACCGCCAAACAAGGCAGACAGCCGCAAATTCTCCGGTTTCCCATTCCTTTCTAGAGCTTGGATAAGTGGATTAGGTAGCAGGTGTAGAACACAGCTTTGGCCCACCCTAGTGGAGGTCACGAAGAAGGGCCAAGTCTTTGCCAGCATCCAAACTGACCACCGCAGCTTCACCCTGCCGGTCCTCCCTTTCTCTCTTTTTCTTTCTTCTCAGCGCAATTCCCTATTATCCAGGTTCTTTGTTCTTATAATGGTTCCCCATCTTCCATCTTTCTCCAAGAACACAAAATAACCCTTTAATGCTTAGAGAGGCAGAAAAACTGTCTCGGCCTTCAGTAATAATCCTTGAATTACCCACACAAGGGTTTTCGTTTCAAGATGTGGAATCTTCAATTATTACTTTCCCATTTGGAGAGGAGAGAGGCCGGACGGACAGGAATGAGAACGTGTGTCTAATGGCAGAGGGAGGGGGAGTGAGACCGCCTTTGTTCACGTACAACACATTTAGCGTAGACCCTTCTGGTCTGCGCGTGTCCTCAGAGCAACATAAAGGATAAAAGCATGGCAGAGATAGATTTTTAGGAACAGGCGGCACAATGGAACGAGGTGCCATCAGGAAGAGAAGGAGATGGAAGGATCGGAAGGAAAAAACAGAGACCTGGTGATGAGAAGCATGTCCTCCAAAAAGCTAGGAGAATCTGAGGCGCATTATCAACGTAAGGAGATTCCGAATTAAAACAGAGCGAGGGAAACAAGTTCAGGGGCACTCGTCAACATGTCCTTCACCGACAACAAAACCTCAATATCTGATAATGCCACAACCTTCCATCAAAATGGGAAAAAAGGGATGTCTAGCTCAGAGCGTGCATTCAGAATGAGTTTAAGTTCATTGATTTCGGATGAAGTGGCGTGCAATTCATCAACCTTCAATTAATCATGTGGTCTCAATGTTAGGATTATGGAGGAAGCATCTGTGGTAACAACGGCTCGACGAATGAAGCGCCATACAATGTCCACTCAAGCACTAATTAATTGCTATCAGCCCACAGTTACATCTCCTAAATGACAAGAAAAAAACATTGTGCTTAATATAGTAGCGTATGCATTATTGCGTCCTTTCATACCAATATTGGCAATTCACATGGAATCCTTGTAGTAAAAACAAGTTGGTTGTGTATGTGTAAAATGATGCATTTTAGATCAGGGTGATCAATAATCTTCAAAGAACCAACACCTTCAAGACTGAAGAACATGGGGGATCAATACTTAATGAGACTGTCTTATTTTGAATGGGTTTATCCATTGAAACCTGCAGAATGTGTGAAAGCCTGTTGTCCTTGTGTACCGGTGAATGGCATAATCCATAATCATATATTTCTTTCTCTGCAGCAGGTTTGACGGAAATAGCTTTTATTCTATAAAATATGCAACATTGTTATTGTTTGTGCCTTGTGTGAATATAAATGAAGAGACCTAAACCTATATTTTCTGAAATATCTTTAAAAAGTAGTATACTTGAGTAGGGTACTCAAATGTGCCTTTGTGATTCTGGTTCCTAAAGACATTTACGAAAACGTGTGCAACATATATGTGCGGATGTGTTTAGTAAATCTCTCAGCACAAAAACTGAGGAACTACAATTCAACCGCACATATACATTTTTTTTAAATAAAATAAAATTTTTATCAAAATGAGGCTTCACGATGGTGCAGTGGGTAGCATGATCGCCTCACAAGAAGAGGGTCGC
The DNA here is from genome assembly GCF_903798145.1 of Danio aesculapii. Lineage (NCBI taxonomy): Eukaryota > Metazoa > Chordata > Actinopteri > Cypriniformes > Danionidae > Danio > Danio aesculapii. Next base: position 53,961,128 of record NC_079439.1, read on the forward strand.
TGGTTCGAGCCTCGGCTGGGTCAGTTGGCATTTCTGTGAGGAGTTTGCATGATCTCCCCATGTTTGCGTGGGTTTCTTCCGGGTGCTCCGGCTTCCCCCACAGTCCAAAGATATGAGCTATAGGTGAAGTGGGTAAGCTAAATTGTCCGTAGTGTATGACTGTGTGTGTGTGTGCGTGTGTGTGTGTGTGTGTGTGAATGTGAGTGTATGGGTGTTACCCAGAGATGGGTTGCTGCTGGAAGGACATTCAATTCAATTCAATTCAATTCAATTCAATTCACCTTTATTTGTATAGCGCTTATACAATGTAGATTGTGTCAAAGCAGCTTCACATAAAAGGTCACAGTAAATAGGAACAGTGTAATTCAGTTTGTAGTGTTCAAGACATCTGCTTAGTAAAACATATGCTGAATAAGTTGGCGGTTCATTCCGGTGGCGACCCCAGATTAATAAATGGACTAAGCCGAAAAGAAAATGAATGAATGTAAATAAAAATTTAATTAAATTAAATTGAAAAATAAAGTTAAGTTAAATTAAATTAAATAGAGCAAAATAAAACAAAGCAAAATAAAAAAAAAAATAAAGCAAAATAAAAACAGTTTTCCACTACTGGGTTAATTACATATGCTGGAATAGTTGCCGGTTCTTTCTGCTGTGGTGACCCATGACAAATAAGGGACTTAGCCAAAGGAAAATGAATGAATGAATGAATGAATAAATGTAAATAAAATAAAATTCAATAAAATTCAATTAATTTAATAATAAAATAAAATAAAATAAAATAAAAACATGTACAAAACCTTCCTGGAGTTTTAGACTTGAATTCACTCTACATAAAATTTCTAAATAAAAGTATTAATGAAAAAAATACAAAAAACTACTTAATTACTTATAAAATAATGACCCAAAACATTTGAACGTTAGTGGCTTTAACTAATACATGTAAAGATTTAGTTTTATTCAAAGTTTGCATCCAATTTAGGTTATGATTACATCAAGTGGTCTGAAACTTTCTCCGTTACTGACCCTGGACCAACTTCAACTTTAAACTTTATCTTATACTTAAACTATTTGTTGCAATTTTGGTTTTGGTTTCTCTAGCCCACTGACCTGCATGCATTGAGTCTAAGTTTCTCCTCTGTGTCTCTGATCAGGTTCTGGATATCCACATCACCAGGGATTCCTTCCAGCTGCAGCTCCACAAATGCATGATCATGCAGGAAGTCACCTTGCCTGTCCATCTCTACACCTACAAAACATTAAATCATTGAATAAAAAGTTTAAATTCAAGAACAAACATCAGCTTCAAACATTCAGACCAAACAGCTGTTCAATTGCACTGTTTATAGAATTATACATGTACTCTTTCTTATAATGCACAAGTGACTCCAACGTATGTTCCTTTAAGACAAGTAATTTCACTCAGCAGCCATCTTTGGAATGCCTCTCGGGCAGTATGCTTAGGCTTTCTGACTAATTGGGGAAACGATTACATTACATATTAAGAAACACCAACAAAATTGAATAATAACCATCTCAAGTTTTGTTTCTAAACATTTAAATCAAACAAATTCAGCATCTTTTTAGGGTGCCCAAGCTAATGCGCATGGCACTCGAAAGGAACAAGATCACGACACCAACCTCATTTATGGCCGTTCTACACATTATTATCCCCTTAATAACACTTTGTCAGATCACGCTGCTTTTCTGAAATAATCAACAACTTGGTCTTGATGGTGAATCTCCTGCAGATATGATAGCGACACTTTGTTTACAAGTTTGTGAGCATTTGAGTGGTTGCTGCTGTCATGTGATGTGCGTTTCATACAGTATAGTATATAGTGTATTCTTCAGTCTTTGATTCATAGCAAGAGAGATAAGTGTATAGTATTCTTTGATCTATATTAGTGCCCGTTCAATCAGAGATAGTTGATAATGTTCTGTTTATTATAAGAATGCAGTTGTTATTAGATGCTGCAGTTGTTGTTTATTGTCAATATTATATTAGATTTTTGAATTGGTTGTTAATATATATATTTTATTATTCATCAGCTGGAAAAAGGATAGGATTCTTTTCCCAATGATATTATTCTTCTGTGCCATAATTGTTATAGCTGTGATTTCGGCTTACCTCTTAACACAGAATTAGAGCCATTATTTAAACTTTATAGTGTTTTTGAGTTCTCGCTGCAGTTCCGAATAGCCCTTGGTTTATCATAAAATTGCATATGAGCAATTCCAGCGTTATGGATGTGACATTTGGAGTAAAAACTTAAAACATAAATGCACAGAGAAAGTGTTACCAATATACTGAAACATCTGTTTATATTTTCCAAAATGTCTAACCACAGAGTTCAGGAATCAGAATAATATCAATTTGTAAAAATTTTTTGATTTTAAATAACGAAAATAAACATGCTTTATGAGTGTGACCAAAAAGGATTGTGAGTTTACAGTCTACAATATACTTTGTTGAAATTATATGAATTGAACTGCACAACCCAAAAGAAAAAATGTAAATCCAAAGGAGAATAGTTGGCTTTCTATAGAACAATATGATTGATTTAATTCAATTTAAAATCTTTTGCATTAATGTGGGAAAATCTTTGTTACGGATGTGACCATTTTTTCTGTTAAGAATTTAACGAGCTCAGCTCATTCTTCCCCATGGTTCAGCTCATTCTTCCACTCGTTTCAGCTCATTCTTCCCCTCGTTTCAGCTCATTCTCCCCCATGTTTCAGCTCATTCTTCCCCATTTTTTTGGCTCATTCATCCCCATGTTTCAGCTCATTCTCCCCCATGTTTCGGCTCATTCTTCCCCATGTTTCGTCTCATTCTTCCCCATGTTTTGGCTCATTCTTCCCCATGTTTCGGCTCATTCCTTCCCATGTTTCGGCTCATTCCTCCCCATTTTTCGGCTCATTCTTCCCCATGTTTAAGCTCATTCTTCCCCATGTTTCGGCTCATTCTTCCCCATGTTTTTGCTCATTCTTACCCTTGTTTCGGTTCATTCCTCCCCATGTTTCGGCTTATTCTTCCCCATGTTTCGGCTCATTCTTCCCCATGTTTTGGCTCATTCTTCCCCATGTTTCGGCTTATTCCTTCCCCATGTTTTGGCTCATTCTTCCCCATGTTTCGGCTCATTCTTCCCCAAGTTTCGGCTCATTCTTCCCCATGTTTCGGCTTATTCCTTCCCCATGTTTCGGCTCATTCTTCCCCATGTTTCGGCACATTCTTCCCCATGTTTCGGCTCATTCTTCCCCATGTTTCAGCTCATTCTTCCCCTTGTTTCGGCTCATTCCTCCCCATGTTTCGGCTCATTCCTCCGCATGTTTCGGCTCATACTTCCCATGTTTCGGCTCATTCTTCCCCATGTTTCGGCTCATTCTTCCCCATGTTTTGGCTCATTCTCTCCCATGTTTTGGCTCATTCTTCCCCATGTTTCGGCTCATACTTCCCCTTGTTTCGGCTCATTCTTCCCCATGTTTCGACTCATTCCTTCCCATGTTTCGGCTCATACCTCCCCATGTTTCGGCTCATTCCTTCCCATGTTTCATCTCATTCTTTCCCATGTTTTGCTCATTCTTCCCCTTGTTTCGGCTCATTCTTCCCCATGTTTAAGCTCATTCTTCCCCATGTTTCGGCTCATTCTTCCCCAAATTTCAGCTCATTCTTCCCCATGTTTCGGCTCATTCTTCCCCAAATTTCAGCTCATTCTTCCCCATGTTTTGGCTCATTCTTCACCATGTTTCGGCTCATTCCTCCCCATGTTTCGGCTCATTCTTCCCCATATTTCGGCTCATACTTCCCCATGTTTCGGCTCATTCTCTCCCATGTTTCGGCTCATTCTTCCCCTTGTTTCGGCTCATTCTTCCCCATGTTTCGGCTCATTCCTTCCCATGTTTCGGCTCATTCCTCCATATTGTTTCGGCTCATTCCTTCCCATGTTTCATCTCATTCTTTCCCATGTTTCGGTTCATTCTTTCCCTTGTTTTAGCTCATTCTTCCCCATGTTTCGGCTCATTCTTCCCCATGTTTCGGTTCACTCTTTCTCTTGTTTCAGCTCATTCTTCCCCTTGTTTCGGCTCATTCTTACCCTTGTTTCGGCTCATTCTTTCCCATGTTTTGGCTCATTCTTCCCCTTGTTTCGGGTCATTCTTTCCCATGTTTCAGCTCATTCTTCCCCTTGTTTTAGCCCATTCCTCCCCATGTTTCGGCTCATTCTCTCCCATGTTTCGGCTCATTCTTCCCCATGTTTCGGCTCATTTTTCCCTATGTTTCGGCTCATTCCTCCCCATGTTTCGGCTCATTCCTCCCCATGTTTCGGCTCATTCCTTCCCATATTTCGGCTCATTCCTCCGCATGTTTCAGCTCATTCCTCTTTATGTTTCGGCTCATTCCTCCCCATGTTTCTTCCCCATGTTTCAGCTCATTCTTCCCCTTGTTTTGGCTCATTCTTCCCCTTGTTTCAGCTCATTCTTCCCCTTGTTTCGGGTCATTCTTTCCCATGTTTCAGCTCATTCTTCCCCATGTTTAAGCTCATTCTTCCCCTTGTTTCAGCTCATTTTTCCCCAAATTTCAGCTTATTCCTCCCCATGTTTCGGCTCATTCTTCCCCATATTTCGGCTCATACTTCCCCATGTTTCGGCTCATTCTCTCCCATGTTTCGGCTCATTCTTCCCCTTGTTTCGGCTCATTCTTCCCCATGTTTCGGCTCATTCCTTCCCATGTTTCGGCTCAGTCCTCCATATTGTTTCGGCTCATTCCTTCCCATGTTTCATCTCATTCTTTCCCATGTTTCGGTTCATTCTTTCCCTTGTTTTAGCTCATTCTTCCCCATGTTTCGGCTCATTCTTCCCCATGTTTCGGTTCATTCTTTCTCTTGTTTCAGCTCATTCTTCCCCTTGTTTCGGCTCATTCTTACCCTTGTTTTGGCTCATTCTTTCCCATGTTTCGGCTCATTCTTCCCCTTGTTTCGGGTCATTCTTTCCCATGTTTCAGCTCATTCTTCCCCTTGTTTTAGCCCATTCCTCCCCATGTTTCGGCTCATTCTCTCCCATGTTTCGGCTCATTCTTCCCCATGTTTCGGCTCATTTTTCCCTATGTTTCGGCTCATTCCTCCCCATGTTTCGGCTCATTCCTCCCCATGTTTCGGCTCATTCCTTCCCAAATTTCGGCTCATTCCTCCGCATGTTTCAGCTCATTCCTCTTTATGTTTCGGCTCATTCCTCCCCATGTTTCTTCCCCATGTTTCAGCTCATTCTTCCCCTTGTTTCGGCTCATTCTTCCCCTTGTTTCGGCTCATTCTTCCCCTTGTTTCGGGTCATTCTTTCCCATGTTTCAGCTCATTCTTCCCCTTTGTTTTAGCCCATTCTTCCCCTTGTTTCAGCTTATTTTTCCCCATGTATCAGTAAACCCACCCACAAAGTTACATAATCAGTTAACTTTAGTTGACCTAGACTTTCTGCTGTGTAGAAATTCTTTTCTGCTGTTTAGAAAGTATTTTTTGAAAAAGTGGCAGAAGGTAGATTTTTCTGATGAATCATCTGTTGAACTGCATCCCAATCATCACAAATACTGCAGAAGACCTATTGGAACCCACATGGACCCAATTTTTTCTCACAAAAAAATCTGTCAAGTTTGGTGAAGGAAAAGTCATGGTTTGGGCTTACATTCAGTATGGGGGCATGTGGGAGATCTGCAAAGTGGATAGCAACAAGAGGTATCAAGACATTTGTGCTGTCCATTACATTACAAACCACAGGAGAGGGCAAATTCTAACACCCCTCATACTTCAGCCTCCACATCAAAGTTCCTGAAAGCAAAGAAGATCAATGTGCTGCAGGATTGGCCAGCCCAGTCACCAGATATGAACATTACTGAGCATGTCAGGGGTAAGGTGAGGAGGCTTTGAAGATGAATACAAAGAATCTTGATGAGTCCTGCAAGAAAACTTTCTTTGCCATTCCAGATGACTTTGTTAATAAGTTATTTGAGTCATTGCAGAGTTGTATGGATGCAGTCCTCCAAGCACATGGGAGTCATACAGAATATTAATTCTTTTTTCACTGCACTATGACTTTACATTCTATGCTGTGCATTATTTCTGTTAAGTGACAAGACTTTTGCTGAATCAAAGTCAGACTTTCCTGTCCTGTACTGTACTGACCTTACTAATTAAATAATAAAAAAAATCAAGGCATGATCATATTTCATTTTGGTAAAATAAGCCTAATCTAGAGGACTTTGCTTTTCATATAAGCCACTTCTGATACCAAATAATCAACTATAAGTCAAGTTATTATTTGTTGTTACTAAAACTTGGATATGTGTCAAGATTTTTGTCAGGTAGTGTAAAAAGAACAGTTAAGAAAAGAAACCTTAATAACATTTTTTTCCGCCAATTTTATTTTCTTCATGCAAGATCTGTTAATTTAATCAAGAGGTGGAAAGAACAATGCATCTGCAGCTCACTATTATTTTCTGTAAAATATCCATAGAGCTCAATTTCCAATCTATTGTGTCCTCCATAACCTACCTCCCGGCCAGCTGATGCAAGGAAAAAGAAAAGAAGTGTGAGGGAAAAAAATAATAGATGTCTGCTTGTGTACTGCATTTGTCTGAATGGGATCAAATGTAAGCATAAAAAGAAAATCCTTTATGTTTGATGAAATGTGTCCTCGAACACACATGACGGCCCCTTATGCGAAATGATTTGATTTCACCTCCAACAAGATCCTTATCAGCGGTTGCGCGTCAAAAGCGCAGCTGGAACAAGGCGCTAGTTATCATCTGCCATAAATATTTCGAGCCTCAATCCATTGCTTTTCATCTATCCGCCTCCCTTCTCTGTGTCAAACTGGAGTGCCATTCAATTTACAGTACAGCTCGGCGGTAATACATGCATATCGGAAAAAGAGCGGCCTTGCAGTATTACCAGACACCGTCGGGATATAGACTGACACATCTTCTTGCCCTCGCTTTAAATAAACAATCCATCTGGCCTCAGATTGCTATAAAGCCCTCAATGTTCAAATCTCGATCCAATGTGTGTGTGAGAAAAGAGAGAGACTGTATCAACGTCGTCATCGCAAGTCAAGTGGAGTGTAATGGAGAGTGTCAGTGTCAATTTGGCTTTGCTGGAGCCCCTCTCCCCTTCATATGGGCTGATTTTAATAATCCCTGTCAAACACCAAACAGCTCGCACTTCCTCTCCGACACGACAGCCCTTTCTCTTCGCACAGACAGAAATCTCAACATTAATTTAGCCCGCACAAAGGGAAAGGCTGTCCAGCTGGACAAATATTATTTCCCTCACTTGACAGGCTCCGCAGTTAAGCTCGCGTGTTATTATTTTCTAAACTCCATTCAAGCCTTGACTACTGTCTGCGGGGGAAGAGTGGAGAGAGAGAGTGACTTGTGTAGGTTTTTAAGACACAGGATTAGGAACCGAACAGTGTAATTACACTGGGACCAACTGCGTCAATGTCTGTGTGTGTGTGTATTCGCGCACGCGTCTGTGGAGCCAATGTTACAAAGGGATGCGCATCATCGCCCGTGTCTCATCCACATGAGAGTTGTGGGAAAAGTGTCAGGTTCATGCTGTCACCACATAGGGCCCAATTAGGCAGATGCACCCTCCATTTCCTTTGTCTTGTTATCTATTTTGAACTCAAATGTTGTGGAGTCCCAGAGTAGTTCTGAAAGCTGCCACACAAGGCAGAGAGCTGGTGCTGTGCTTGTGTGTGTGTGTGTGTGTTAGAGCTGGGGCAGATGTATTCTCTCGACACTTAAAGACACACTAGTATTTCTCCGCATGTCTACCCTTACAAACTGCTCCTCGCTCAGGCTGGAGGTAGTGGTGTGAAATATTTAGCAGCCGGTGCCTCAGCTTTAAAACTACCGAAAAAAGGTTTTCTTATCATGTTCTTAGCTCCCAAAACTCTTAAATAAAGCTTTCGGGTTGTTTAATATATTAATGATGAACATTGTTTTACTCCAAAATGGTGAGAAGGTTGCTGGCTGGTTGAGACAGGCAAAAAGTGTAATATTCACTTGATACAGGTAAACATGAAAAAAAAAATGGCAGGGAGAGAGAAAGTTTCATGGGAATAAATCCAGTCTGGTTGTGTTTACTGACTATGTGAATGTTGTTTTTGCCAGATGACTTTTTTTTCTGAACTTTCTGGAATGGCTATGACAATGTTTCACTATCTCACATGTTTCTGGCTAACATAAAAAAAAAAGTTTCCACTGCACATCAGTTTCAGCTGAATTTGACAAAATATGTCAGGAGACAGAATTTGATTGAGAGCTGGAGTATTGCATTCATTAAAAATAAAAGAAGAAAAGGCACATTACTGTATGTACATGATATGTGCACGTTGGTTCCCCAATTTCATCTAAACTTAAACTTATAAACACTTTATAATAACTACACATTATAAACCATTTATTAAGCATGAGCAAATAGTGAATTCATTATCTGTTAAGCATTAACTCTATATTAATAAACGTTAGTAAGCAGTTTGTAACTAAAGCTACAATTGCTCTAATCTTGACTTACATTATAAATGTGCTTAATAATGTACTTTCATACTTTGTTAATGATTTATTTTTCATTACTAAATTAAGTATTTACAAACCAGTTATTTAAGAATAGTTGGTGGTTTTTTAAGATCATTCGGAATGAGATAGTACATGATTAATTCAAATTAACATGTATAGTTCTTATTATTTAGGCATATACTAATAGTTAATTTGTATGTTAATAAATGCTTTATTAACTCAACTTCATCCAGTTTTGAGATCTAATCTAAAGTGAGGACTATTTATGCTTTATAAATCCCTTATAAATGACAAAGGCTCAGTTAAATTCTAAACAGGAAAAAAAGAACATAAACGACTTTAATAATTTCTATTCATTTGAAGATAAACAAATGAAACTGTATCAAATAAAAAATAAATCTTTGCAACCTTATCTAAAATAAAATTACTGTACAGTTTAAACATAGCATATTGTTAAATTATTATATTGTTGTTATTTTATCCAATTTTGTATCATATTATATATCATATATATATAATCATATATATATATATATATATATATATATATATATATATATATATATATATATATATATATATATATATATATATATATATATATCATATATCATTTGACACTCCTGTTATTCAGCAACGTTTAAGCTTTACAGTAATTTTACTTTTTAGATAAGATTGCAAAGATTATTTTTCATTTGATACTGAGCCATTAATTGTCATTTATAAGGGGTTTTATAAAGCATAAATAGACCTCACTTTAGATTAGGTAACAAAACTGCATGAAGTTGAGTTAATAAAGCATTTATTAACATACATAGTAACCATTACGCCTGAATAATAAGATATATAAATGTTAATTTCAATAGTTTATTAATCATTTACTAACTCATTCTAAATGATCTTAAAAACCTCCAACTACTCTTAAACAACTGGTTTGCAAATAACGCAATACTTAATTTAGTAATGAAAAATAAACCAGTCACAAATTATGAAAGTACAATTATTAAGCACATTATAAATGTAATATAAACTACTTACTAACGTTTATTAATGTAGAGTTAATGCTTAACAGATAATGAATTCACTAGATGCTAATGCTTAATAAATGATTAATAGTGTGTAGTTATTATAAAGTGTTACCAACTTAATTTTCAAGAAATAGAATTAGTGTATAAGCAGGCTAAAATGGACACATTTTACTTTCAAATTAAATTATTTATAACAATCACATATTCATAATTCATATTCAGACAATCACTGTCAGTCCTAGATGGGTTATTCTCACGAAACCATTAAAACAACATGGCACTTGTGATTTTAAATATGAAACTTGGTAATTTGGTAATACAAAAAAACATTATAATAAAGACAACACTGTTCTACACGAAGCACAATGTGTAATTTCAACATAATTTATTCATTTTTAATCATTTTACTGCATTTTCTACTGAAATTCTTATTACAAAAATGTGTCCGCGTATGTCTGAATGTGTGTTATGTTGTAATTTAAACAAGTGGCCATGAGCATTTCTGCATAAAAACAAATTAATTCTTCTAATAGATTATTTTACATGACAGAAAAAATTATTTACAGAATATTCATGTTTAATGATAATGAGAAAAAAGCTGAAAAATTATGTGTCCGTGACAGATTTTCTCATTCTCCGCAACAGTACTGAAGCCAGACTTATGTGTTTAAACACACATAAAGAGTTTAGATACAGTTTAATTTTGAGTGAAGGAGCACATGGGCCAGTTGTTTCTAGATGGCTGCCAGGAAAGAAGATCTTTTATATTTCTCCAGTTTAATATAAAATTTTCTACTGTCAAAATGGTTACATGACTTTTTGATTATCATTACCAAAACAGGATTTACATTTTTTTTTTTATGAAAATGAACTTTTTAAAAGTCATAATTATATGCATGCACTGAGTAAAAATTTGCTAAATCATCATATCCTCCATATTATTAGCAAAACATATTGAGGCCATTTAAGGACAGTTGCGGTAGAGAGAACATCTGTTTTGGGAATAAGAATTTAAGTAGATTGCACATAGATTCAAATAACTCTTTTGAAATTAATGTTAATTTAAAAATGTACTAACTGTTTATATTTTGATTTGATTTGTTTCATTTTAGACAGTCAGCAAGTGAAAAAAGAAAATCTATAGCAAAGGCAAGTTTGGGAAAAAATTGTGCAGCAAAATTGTGCAGCAACCCAGAACTACTTGAGGAGTACAGAAAAAAGGAAAGAGAGGGGTTAGATTTGGAAATGTCATAGCAGGTGTAATTACTAAAAGAAACACCTACAGTGTTAGGAAATGTAATCATTTAAGTTAATAATTTAATTTTAAATTTTAATCTGCACTCACTTAATTTAAAATTTTAATCTGCACTCACAGTGTACAATGCTAAATGGTTGTTAAAAATAGTCACACTTGTGGTCTTTGCAGTCAAAAATTACCACCATAGGAAATGAATGGGAAAAAAAAACAGAAATATGAGCATTCAGAAAATATTTTGTTTGCAAAAATAATAATTTACCATGATGCTGAAAAAAGTGCACAAGAGTAAAGGGGTGACACACACTGCATCATACAAAATGTTAAGCCTTTTGTGTAGTCTCTTTATAGCCATGTGTAGTTTTACTGTAATCAAAATACAATAATTAACACTTCACAAATGACCTTGTCTGACAATAAATATCGAAATCCTGTCAGAAATAAGTATTTTAGCTTGTCTAGAAGTATATTCAAATCCACAATTCCTTAGTAATGCCTAAACAAGTACGGAATTCACAAGCAACATTGTAGAAATAGTAATACTAGAACTTAGTGGTTACACAATGTCATTGCATGTTTGTTTTTTTTTACAACCAGATGCTGCTATTTTGTCCTTTGTTTTTCTTTTTAAATGGCAGTATATTTTACCTGGAAACGTAAGTTTCTGAAAAGGTATAACTTGCAGTTATCAAAATCCCATTGAACTATGTGAGATGTCACAAAGAGATGTTGTTGACAAGATGACGGAAATACTTAACAGAGAACATTTTCAGCAAATGTTTTCATGAGTTTCCTCCAAATTTATCTACAACATATTAATTTGAAATATTATTATATTCAGTCATTTAGCAACTCGCTGACTTCTTCATCTGTTTTGTCATGACAGTTAGCCTACTCAGTGTCGCCCTCTGTTGTTACAAATAACCCTACAATGGCAAGTGCATCAAGTAAAAAAGCCTCCGCAACTCATGGCTGTACATTAATAACCTGATCGTTGAGTTTAGGTTTGGGGTAGGTGTAAACAATAATAACTATGTTGGTAGGGTTTAGGTGTGGAGTAGGTATAGACGTTGATAACAGATGTACACCGTCATCTTGCTGACAACATGGTTTTGACATGGGTCTCCGTAACTTCAAGTTACGCCTCTACTACAAGTACGCTCCCTCATGTTACGCCCCTATCTTGTAGTCCACAGTCTGAAATACTGCACTAATTTAAACATAATTAAAATAAAAATTACTAAAATTCAATTGTTTTCAATTGGAAAAAAATGTATGTTAATTACTGCATAAATATATATTTTTAACACAAAACCCCCTCAAAATTTAAAATAATAGAAATCCTATATAAATGTAATTGAATTAGAAAAACAGTGAAAAAAAAACAGGGGGTACTGCTGATCGTCCCTTTTTGACCGGCTAAGGCCACAAGTGTGATTCCCAAATAAGGAACACCAGAATGTAAAAGCTGTACTAGGGACCACACCATCTAGGAGGGATGATGGTTCATTTCAGCTTATTCAAGAAAATGGAAAAATTTCTTAAATTTTCTATGACTTTGTTGTTGAAGTGCTAAATTTTTTTGAAATTAAATGTTGTTTTTTCTACATTAAATGTTTTCAACAAATTCTCATAGTATACTTAAAATCAATGTTGAAATTATTAACCTAAATTCTGCAATCCATTTCTCATTACCGTAACCAATGTTCAAAATTGTTTTCTTATCAATGCATGTGCATAATCTACAAATTATGTCCTTTCAGGTTATCCACATCATTTTGAAAATACACCAGGTTTTATCAAAATATATTTAAAAAAGTGTTGTCAATTGTGTATGGTTTTTCGGTAATGAGAAAAAACAATAAAAATAAAAAACCCTGTTAATTTAAAAATAAATGCTATTTCAGAATCTCAAGTAAATGTACATGACTGTTAATAATCCCTTTTTAAAAATGTCAAAATGAGTTAGCTTTTTAAGAGTGATTTTGCAGACTGTTACGGTAATGAGATTTTTCATTATTTATTTTGGAAATTATGCTCAAACAGGTACTATATCATATGTATATATATATATTTTTTAATTAATGTTGACAAATGCTCCAGACTTTGTATTAAATATGTGCAAAAACAAAAAGTTAATTCAAACATTTTTTAAAATTCATGTTTTCATGAGAATTACCCAGATAGTATTACAACTCAACACTTTAGGTACTTTTTTATTAGAAATTAACATTGATAAGAAGTGATAGAACAGACATTTATGATGTCACAAAAAATGTTTCAATTAATTATTTTTTTTTTAAATCATTCATTTTGCTTCAGCTTAGTCCCTCTATTCATCAGGGGTCAACACAGCAGATCGAACCACAAAATCCAGCATATGTTTTACATAGCGGATGCTCTTCCAGCCGCAACCCAGTACTGGAAAACATCCGTACGCACTCATTCGCACTCATACACTACGGCCAATTTAGTTTATTCAATTCACCTATACCACATGTGTCTGGACTTTGGGGGAAACCGGAACATCCAGAGGAAACCCACACGAACACAGGGAGAACATGCAAACTCCACATAGAAATGCCAACTGACCCAGTCAGGACTCGAACTAGCAACCTTCTTGCTGTAAGGCACCAGTGTTAACCACTGAGTCATCCAGTTTTTTAATATATATAAATATTATTATTTTGATTAAAAAATGAGAGTCAAATACATTTCATTTTTATATTTAAACACATAGACTGGTTGGTCTAGTAGAAAATCTGTTTCATTTAGCAATCTTTGTCACATTATACAATTTAGTGTTTTTCTGTGACAAAAATCTGGTAGTGTCAGAAGATTTGAGACACATTCCAGCCATTAAACACATCACATCAAGAACCATATATTCTTGTACCATATAATAATTTTCATAGAGCGGCAGAGCCATTGCAGCACAAATGTGTTACTACTTCTAGTCTCATTCACTTCCATTGATTTTTATCAATACGTAAAGTTTGTTGTGCTGTTTGATGTTGCAGTCTGGTATTTTTTTTATCAAATTATTAATTTTTTTCAGAAACTTATGACACATTTTGATGGTTACAAATTGTAATTTATAGTAAAGTAGTTATAGTTGTACAGTGTCAAAAAAAAATCTTATACAGGCAGCAGCCACACAGTAGCTTTAAACTAACCTCCCTACAACGTCAATACTTATTTTTTGGAAGTCTCCTTACCTACTTAAAAAGGGGTTATACATACCACATATCGCCACGCAGCGCCATACATTTCAGAATTCTAAACATAGGTTTCTACCAGCTTACACAAACAGGCGCTGCAAGTCGGCAGCTGTTCGAGGCACCCAGCCACGACTCAGGACACTGTTCATTTTTCTGCCGTGCCACAGAGCGCCATCTGAATAGTTTCATTTAAAATAATTAGAATCAGAAAGAGCTTTATTGCCAGGTATGTTCACACATACGAGGAATTTGTTTTCGTGACAGAGCTTCTACAGTGCAACAGGATTACAGAGACAGGACAAAGAACAGATAATAATATATTCTAAAAAATAGAAGTAGTGAATGCAAATATACAAATTGACAAGTGTATGTACACGGTATATTACTATCTACAATGTTATATGTGCAGCTGTTAGTGCAAATTGGCATGTAAAGTGTGTTGTTAAATAAGTTGATATGTGTACAAAGTGTATGGCAAGTAGTGATGTTGGTTTCCACCAATTATTATCATCAAGTGTTCATGAGATGGATGCCTAAGGAAAGAAACTGTTTCTGTGTCAGGCTGTTCTGGTGCGCAGTACTCTGTAGCGTCGACCAGAAGGTAAAAGTTCAAGGGGCAGTGTGCTGGGTGTGAGGAGTCCAGAGTGATTTGGCAGCCCTTTTGCTCGCTCTGGATAAGTACAGTTCTTGGGGAGTAGGAAGGGTTGTACCAGTGATTCGCTCAACAGTCCGAACTACTCGACGTAGTCTTTGGAGATCGTATTTAGTAGCTGAGCTAAACCAGACAGTTATTGATGTGCAGATGACTGATTCAAATATGGAGGTGTACAACTGTTTCAGCAGCTCCTTTGGGAGGTTAAACTTCCTCAGCTGACGAAGAAAGTACAGCCTCTGTTGAGCTTTTTTGACAATGGAGTCAATGTGAGTGTCCCACTTCAGGTCCTGAGAGATGGTGGTGCCCAGAAACCTGAATGACTCCACTGCTGCCACAATGCTGTCCATGATGCTCAGTGGGGGAAGAGCAGGGGGGTTTCTTCTGAAGTCCACTATCATCTCCACTGTTTTGAGTGTGTTGAGCTCCAGGTTGTTGTGACTGCACAAGACAGCCAACTCCTTAACCTACTGTCTGTAAGCAGTGTGGTGTCGTCTACAAACTTCAAGAGTTTGACAGAGTAGTCTTTTGAAGTGCTGTCATTCGTGTACAGGGAGAAGAGCAGTGGGGAGAGGACACACCCCTGGGGGGCGCTACGGCTGTGCGGATACTAGATGAGAATTTTCCCAGCTTCACCAGCTGCTGCCTGTCAGTTAGGAAGCTGTTGATCCACTGACAGATAGAGGTGGGCACAAAGAGCTGAGTTAATTTGGGCAGGAGAAGTTTTGGGATGATAGTGTTAAACGCAGAGCTGAAGTCAACAAACAAGATCCTCACATAGGTCCCTGGTCTGTCTAGGTGTTGCAGAACATAATGCAGTCCCATATTTACTGCATCATCCACAGACCTGTTAGCTCTGTACGCAAACTGAAGAGAGTCCAGTGAGGGTTCAGTGATGTCCTTCAGGTGGGCCAGCACCAGTTTTTTAAAAGACTTCATGACCACAGATGTTAGCGCCATCGGTCTGTGGTCATTTAGTCCTGTGAGTTTGGGTTTCTTTGGGATGGGGATGATGGTGGAGCGTTTGAGGCAGGAGGGCACTTCACACAGCTCCAGTGATCTGTTGAAGATCAAGGTGAAGATGGGGACCAGTTGGTCGGCACACGATTTTAAACAGGCTGGTTTTATAAAATCTGGGCCTGGTGCTTTTTTCCTCTTCTGTTTCCGGAAGACCTGGCGCACCTCATCTTCACTGAACTGAAGTGCAGGTATTGGGGAGGCAGGGGGTGGTGGAGGTGTTAATGGTGGCGTGAAGAGCAGTTCAGTGGGTGTGGGGGGTTTTCTCAAACCGGCAGTAAAACTCATTCAGGTCGTTTGCAAGTCGTTCATTGTCTACAGTGCTGGGGGATGGTGTCTTGTAGTTTGTGATGTTTTTCAGACTTTTCCACACAGATGCTGAGTCGCTGGAAGAGAAATGACTCCTTAGTTTTTCAGAATAGTTCCTTTTTGCGACTCTGATCTCCTTTTCCATTGTGTATTTGGCCTTTTACAGTGAACCATGGTTTGTCATTGTTGTATGTGAGTTGAGTCCTGGTAGGAATGCACACGTCTTCACAGAAACTGATATAGTTTGCGCCGAGCACGCAGTATTCTTAAGGACACCTCTCACCCTGCTCACAGACTGTTTTCTCTCCTGCCTTCTGGCAGGCGCTTCAGGCTCCCCCGGACAAAAACCAGCAGACTGAGAAACAGCTTTTTCCCCAGAGCTGTCTTCCTTCTGAACTCTGCCCCTCACTGACTCTTTTGCCCCCCCAATACACCCCCCACACTCCTCTAACTTATACTCCTCACAATCACTGCACTATTTAACATTTGCACATTTAAAGTTTGCACATGTACCCACTGCACATGGACATTTGTAATTACGTTTATCTATCTGCACACTTCTGCTATTAATAGCATCCTGTACATATATTCATTTATTGTAAATCTGTTCATAGCTAATACAACCTGTACTGTATATAATGTTCATAGTACATCCATCTGTAAATACTACCATAATTTTTCTATAACTGCACTTTATAACTTATACCTATATCCTGCACTTGCTGCTATTGCACTGCTGGTTAGACCTAAACTGCATTTCGTTGCCTTGTACTTGTACATGTGTAATGACAATAAAGTTGAATCTAATCTAAAAATATAAGATGTTACAGTCTCTGTGAGGTCATCCAGATCGTTTGCAGCAGCTTCAAAAACACTCCAGTCAGTGAAGTCGAAACAGGCTCGTAGATCCCGCTCTGTTTCGTTAGTCCATCTTTTCACAGATCTTAATACAGGTTTGGCTGTTTTCAGTTTCTGCCTGTAGGTTGGAATGAGATGAATCAAACAATGGTCAGAGTGTCCCAAAGCTGCTCGTTGGACAGAGCGGTATGCATCCTTTATAGTGATATAGCAGTGATCCAATATGTTACTGTCTCTTGTGGGACATGTAACATGCTGTCTATATTTTGGCAGTTCACGGGATAGTTTTGCTTTGTTAAAATCCCAGAGAATGATTAAAACAGAGTCTTGGTGTTGTTGCTCTATCACCGTGATCTGATCAGCTAGTTTCTGTATCGCCAGGCTCGCGTGTGGAGGAATGTAAACACTGATGAGGATGAACGAGCAGAACTCGTGCGGGGAGTAAAAAGGCTTACAGTTAATAAACAGTGCTTCAAGATCTGGACAGCACATCTTCTTTAAAACTGTTACATCTGTACACCACCTTTCATTGATGTAAAAGCACGTCCCGCCACCGCGTGATTTCCGCATTGATTCTTTGTCGCGGTCCGCTCTGAACAGCTGATGTATAAATATATATATATATATACACACATATATATATATATATATATATATATATATATATATATATACACACATATATATATATACACACATATATATACACACTCATATATACACACACATATATACACACACACATATATACACACACATATACACACACACACACACACACACACACACACATATATATATATATATATATATATATATATATATATATATATATATATATATATAACTTTGTTTGCTTTCCAACTATGTATCTCAATGAATGTTTTTTTCTAGCATTTTTCTTATTTTATGTACCACACACACATACACAAAATAATAATAAAAGTTTAGAACTTGTGTGTGAGGAAAATCTCATTTTTGGGTGAACTATCCCTTTAAGAGCACACCTGTTGCCCTTACAAACGCACAGTCCACAACTATACATCCCTACTGATGGAACACAGCACACAAACAAACACCAATCAACACTGAAAAAATACACAAACATAGACAGTACCTTTTCACGTTGTGATTTCAGAGACACTTCGTCACATTAAATCCACTGCAGCGAAGGTCTATCAAAGCTAAAATCCAAGCAGACTTGTTAAGTGCATTTCTTCCCAAATCTTTACTTTTCATTGCACTGAAATTGTCTAAATAGTCTGAAGTGCGTGTGACATAACAATTACATCTAAAAGCATTAATAGTGTCGAGTAAAAATACCCAAGGAATAAGACAGCATTAATGGAGGGGAAACTGCGAGGGATTTAATGGGGATGTGAGAGGGTTTCAGTCATTTATATCGATCCACAACATTAGATTGCAGCCGAACGGGTCGTGTGAGATTAAAAGGCTCTCAGATGGTTAAATAACATGCTGTCAAGCTCGCTTACGAAAATAAATATATAACTCTTGAGCCGTCGCATCCGTTTGTTTATCAACACGTGATGACGCACTGCTGATATTCTTCAAGCGCAAAGCGTCTCTGACAACCAACCGGAAGCATATCTGAATTTCCGTGTTATGGAAGAGAGCAATCACAGAGAGAATAGGGGGAGCGCTTAAAATCTACTCCCTAGATTTCGGCTATTTTCATTTGCTATTTATTTCATGACTGGTCTTCTTTTTTTTTGAATAATTTTCATTTAGTTTATTTTATTACTGAATGCGCTTTCATTTGGTGAAATTCATATAAAGTGAATTTAATAATTGTAGTCACCCCTAGTAGAAAAACGTGGTCACCCATCGCGCTGTACGCTAGTTTGAAGTGCAACTTGCAATATAGCAGAGGAAAAAATATGTAGTTAATATGTAGTCTTACAGTTAGAGTCATATTTGTCATGTTTTGCTTGTGTTATGTATACATTACTGAAAGTGTTGCTGGATAAAACGTCACTTTATGTGTACGAATGGAAAGTGATGACGTTTAGCGCAGTGTTGTTGTAAACCCTATTACATTAAGTTACAGGAAAGTGATGACGTTTAGCGCGTTGTTGTTGTTGTAAACCCTAGTACATTAAGTTACATTATCATCAACAGTAATTTTACTGTTTTCGGTTTCAGGTAAGAAATAGAAATGTTGTACAAACACCTCATATTTGTAAAGCAGCTGGTCAAATTGCAGACTGTTTCGATTCATATTAAACTGCTTGGGAGTTTGTAATCAGTCAGTACATTTTGTATATTGTTGTTATCAATAATTAATTAACTATATCCTTAATGTTATTTGAAAGTTGTTATTATGTTATATGCATTATTTATCATGTAATCTCCTTTTCACTAGGATGGTGGACACTAAATATATCTTTCAAATGTCTGGCTTCAGGAATAATTCTCAAAAAAGACATTTACTTCATGGCATCAAACAGCTTGGGGGCGTATACACGGGGGGCTCTGTAAGTATCTGCACTTATGACACTTCATTTATTATGTTCTACCATCCTGCTATCCACCTGTTACAAGTTGTGGGGGGGAAAGAAGCGTATGCAGACTTGTGCTGTATTAAAATTTTAATGACCTTGTTTGCATTGAATACAAAACATCAAACCAAATATAATCTTGTACTAAAGGAAAGGAAATTCACACAAGGACGAATGCAAATATTTCACAAATATTTTACAATTTGCAACACAATACATTTTATATTATATAAACTGAATGTACATTAGATGTAAATATTTCTGTAAAGGTAAATTACTAAAAGCAACACATTTAAAGGGGATCAAAAAAGTTTTTCAAACTAGGACAGTAAATGTAAATGTACACAAAATTATATTTAAGTTGCCCTGCAACCTTTTAAAAACAGCTTCTGTGTTGAATCACTGCATTGTTTCACATGCATAGAATTTTAAGTAATTTCTACGATACATATAATTGTTATCTCTTGAAATATCTATTTCATGATAATTATGTCAAATTAGTGCTTTAATTTAGTTTAACAAATGTAAACTTAGCTCACCATTTCGTCTTTGTAGGTGAGCATCTTGTAAATGACAAAAAGCTAATAATTTACAGATTACTGATAAGTGCTTACCAATGACCATATTGTAAGCAGGATAATCGTGCAGTAGTAAAAATAATATTAAAGTTGTTATTTAATTTTGTTTGTATGTGTATTGTACGTACAGTAAACAGTATGTGTGCTCATTTAAAAATACTTGATTCTGATTGGTCAATCATGACATCCTAAGCTATGTTATTCTCCGGTAGCAAACAATTAAACTAATAACACAGGCTCACTCGGTTATTTGCAAATCATCCACTTTTTTACATTTTCTTTTGGAAAGCTTTTGATTTAAAGAACTATTATATTATTACAGCTCAGATCTTTTTTTTGTCAAGTTGTTTACTTTTTTTTTTTGCAAGTAGCCATGTAAAAAGTGGGATAATGTACTTCCAGCCATTTATCTTCGAAGACTAAAGGCCTTCAGTCTTATACAACATGCCAGAACAACCAGCTGGATGTACATTGACCTTTACATATTGTTAGTTGAAGTTTGTGACCAATATGTTTTTTCAATTTATTCAATATCAATTCAAAATTGTTATATATTATTACCATTTAATCGGTTTCCTTATTGAGTGTAGGTTAAAATTGTAATTTCAGCAACATTACACCCGTCTTCAGTGTCTTATGATCATGGTGATTTGCTCTTATGATCAAATATTATTGCCACTAATTATAATTAATTGTGATTCTAAAAATTAACAGCATTGTCCTGCTTCATAGTTTTGTGGAGCTTGTGATCCACTTTACTTAGTAAATCTTTTTAAAAGAAAGTAAAACATTTTAGCAGTTTTTTAATTAATTTATTTTTTTATATATACCTTACATTATAAATGTTGTTACATTCACTTTTGATCTTCATTCTGTCCTAGATAAATACAAGTAATACGTGTTAAACGAGACTAGCACAGTTTCCACAAAAAAAGAAGCAGCACAACAGTTTTTACCTCTGATAATAATAATAATAATAATAATCATTCATTCATTCATTCATTCATTCATTTTCTTTTCGGCTTAGTCCCTTTATTAATCCGGGGTGGCCACAGCGGAATGAATTGCCAACTTATCCAGCACATGTTTTACGCTGAGAATGCCCTTCCAGCTGCAGCCCATCTCAGGGAAACATCCATACACACTCATTCCCACTCATACACTACGGACAATTTAGCTTACCAAATTTATGTGTACCGCATGTCTTTGGACTGTGGGGGAAACCCATGCGAACGCAGGGAGAACATGCAAACTCCACACAGAAATGCCAACTGACCCAGTCGAGGCTCAAACCAGCGACCTTCTTGTAGCCAATAATAATAATAATAATAATAACAATAATAATAATAATAATAATAATAATAATAATAATAATAATAATAATAATAATAATGCATCTTTCTTGAACAGCCAATCATAATTTTAATTATTTCTGAATTATCATTATGTTTCACATGACAATGAAGCCTGTAGTAATGATACTAGAAATTCCATTTTAAATCACTGGAAGATACTACATGTCAAATTACATAAAAAAATTAAACGGTTTTAAATTGTAATACTATTTCACAATTAAACAATTTTACTGTAATTTGACCAAATAAATATAGCCTAGCTAAGCAGAATAGACTTATTTTAAAAACATGAAAAAAATTTACTGGTAAGTGTGTGAATGCATGTGTCTGTATATATGTGTGTGTTTGAGTGTATATATGCACACACATGATTAAAGTGCTGCATAACAATTTAAAGATTTCCTGCTATATAATAAAGCCTTTGTAAAGTTCACTCAAACCTATCTTGTCTTCCATATAATCAAAAGTGTGGGGAAAAAATGATAAAGTGTTGGTGATTAGCCCTGAAATATGACTCTAATTTTTACATGATGCTACAGTGTATTTCGGACTGTGTAATTTTGTCCTTGCCCTCAATACCATCTTAATATAGCCACAGATCTCTCTCACTCTACTAATTGAACCCCTCAAGAGAATAAACTTCAAAGTTCTTGACCTTTTCCAAAACTATCTCATGGTAAGGTTGTAGACCAGATTAGTAAGGTGACTTTATACAATGGATACAAGATATTTTTGTTCTTTCTTTTTGTATTACCTCATGTACTGTGCACAATGATTTTATTGCCAAATTTGACTATATTTCAGGTTTATAAGGAAGCAATCACTCACCTCATCGTTGAAAAAGCTTTACCCAGTGAAAAGTTTCTCGCAGCCTGTGCTGGAGGTCTGTATTTTCAGGAAGTGACTGCCATGTGCATGTATAGAGTAAATAATTAGTATATTGTTACTGAAATATTAAAGGGATAGAAATAAATGTATTTGGTCATTATTTACTTCACTTCTAACAAAGCTGCTTGAGTTTCTTTCATCTGTTCAATACAAAAGAAGCTACAATAAAAAGGTAGTATTGACTTGCATAGTGTTTTTTTTTCCTACTGTAAGCGTCAATGACTACACTGTAAAAATATCTGTAAAACAGCATTTTCCTTATATTGTGATTCATGTTTTGCTCACTTATTTATGCTTTTGAATTGCATTGTGGTATCTTGATCTTGAGCTTTTGATGTTGAAAAGTTTGACAAGTAACTTTTGTTGATATTTTTGATAGTTTGAAGTGATATGTTGTCTGTTTGTGCTGTAAATTACGGTACAAAAATATTTCAATAAACTGCCAGTACTTTTTCTGTTTGTTTGCAGACTTGATTATGTCTATATTATTTCTTAAACAACATCTTGTCTCAAACTACAAAAATATCAATGAAAGACACTTTCTTAAACTGTAGAGTTGAATTTTCAACATCAAAAGTAGACCGAGCCCATAATGATAACACTCCCATAATGCAATTCACAACCACAAATAAACAGAAAACATCATGTGAACCACAAAATATAGAACCTGTTAATTAATGAATATTATAAGTTAATATTCTTAAAAATAGATATTTTTTGTGTTAAACAGAAAAAGATAGAAACTGAAGGGTAAGGCTGAACTATCCCATTTAAACTAGTATATATTATTTTACATATAATATACACTACCTGACACAAGTCTTGTCGTGGATCCCAGTTGTACGAGCAACAAATAACAACTTGACTTTTAGTTGATGGTTTGGAAAAGTGGCAGAAGGTTGATTTTTCTGATGAATCATCTGTTGAACTTGATCCCAATAATCACAAAACTGCAGAAGACTATTGGAACAAACATGAACCCAAGATTGGATTGGGTTGGGTTTACATTCGGTATGGGGTCGTGTGAGAAATCTGCAGAGTGGATGGCAACATCAACAACCTGAGGTATTAAGACATTTGTGCTGCCCATTAAATTACAAACCACAGAAGAGGGCAAATTCTTCGGCAGGATAGTGCTCCTTCTCATACTTCAGCCTCCACATCAAAGTTCCTGAAAGCAAAGAAAGTCAAGGTGCTCCAGGATTGGCCAGCCCAGTCACCAGAAATGAACATTATTGAGCACATGTCTGAAGAAGGAGGCACTGAGGATGAATCCAAAGAATCTTGATGAACTCTGGGAGTCCTGCAAGAACGCTTTATTTGCCATTCCAGATGACTTTATTAATAAGTTATTTGAGTCATTGCAGAGATGTATGGATGCAGTCCTCCAAGCTCATGGGAGTCAGACACAATATTTTTCTTTTTTCCGCTGCACCATGACTTTTTATTCTACACTGTACATTATTTATGTTAAGTGACAACTTTTTTCTAAGCAAAGTCAGACCTTACGGTCCTAATTAAATAATTAAAAATTAAGGCATGATCAAATATTATTTTGGTAAAATAAGCGTAATCTAGTGGCCTTTGCCTTTCATAACAGCCACTTCTGATACCAAATGATCAACTAGAAGTCAAGTTACTATTTTCTGTTTTTAAAACTCGGATAGGCAACACGACTATTGTCAGGAAGTGTCAAGGTAATTAAATAATTATTTAAAATACAATATATTTATATAAATTTTTATTATTTTACAATAAATATTTATAATAAATTATTGTTATAAATAATTATGTACTATTATTTATAAATTACAAATTTTAATAAAATAGCATTGTATCAACCCACTTCCAAATAATATAATAAATTATAAAGGTGACTGAAAGATCTTCTTCAACTTTTTATCAGTGTTTTTATCTGTAGATTTTTGTATATAAGAAATTGTTATAATTGTAATTAAATATTTATTACCAATGTTGCCATGAATATAGCCAATGCTTTTGATATGCCATTAAAACATAAATAAACTATATAGGTAACTCTCTGGCTGTTCTTTGCTTCAGGGAAGTGGATAGTGACTCCTGAGTTTGTTCTGGACAGTGTGAAGCACATGGGGTGGTTACCAGAGTCTTCATATGAGATAAACTTAACAGCTCAGACCCCAGAAACACCTAATCCATTGAAAACTTGGAGAGAGAGAGTAGCGAATGGCACAGTGTCTGGAGCCTTTCAGGTCAGCATGACTATATTGTTAACTCTCTTAGAAAACAGCAAAAATATCATGTTTGCCATTTTACTTTTGCACCTATAGGACTGGGTAGTGCTCATTGACATTGCCGACCCGAAAAGGAGGAGTGTGTTTGTCAGGTCAGGATGTGCTTAGTAACAACACTTTGTTTGTAAGACATGCTTTTGCTTTAATATATTGGCGTATTGTCACTTGCTAATTGTAATTTTGTTTGCAGGATATTAAAAGCAGGCAAAGCTGTTGTCTTCACAGACTGGCCAACTTCATTTGCTGTAACCCATGTGTTAGCCAAAAATACATCCAAAGAGGGAGCTGTGAAGGGTGCAATCCATTGCTATAGTGTCAGCTACATAGCCAAACATCTTTTTGGGGTAAAGTATTTGAGTTTTTGAGTTAAATGTTAAAAAAGGTAATTTACTCAAAACATCTGATATTGTTAAATAGCCATGATGTTGTTCAAAATCTGGTTTACCCTTTTGACCCTGTTTTTTTTTTTTTAAACTGCATCAGACAGCATAATATTGCAATAAATATTGTTTAGTAGCACAAATGTTCTATTGTGGATAAAATATACTGGACAAAATAAAATATAAATATTAATAATAATAATAATAATAATAATAATATATATATATATATATATATATATATATATATATATATATATATATATAAACTCACCTACATGTTATGAACTATTTATTTATTTATTTTATTTTTTATTTTATTTATTTATGGCCTTTGCTTATATTGGAAAGCGCAGCATGAATATCCTGTTAAATATTTCCATATATTATACTAAACAAAACAATTGTGGATGAGCACATCTGTATTTGACACCTGTAACGCTTTGTAAAATGCATTTATTATTATTATTTTTATTTATTTATTTATTTATTTTACCACTGCTCACTGTTTATATGGGAAAGAGCAGCATAACCATATTGTAAAAATTAATTTATATTCTACAAAACAAATGAAACAACACATCTGTAATTTTAACACATATATCTCTTTGCAAATTGGAGTTATTGGAGTATTTTGCACTTTGATGTTCATTAGCAGGCTATGTCAATTAGCTGGCCATTCTCCTCTGACCTCTGGCATCAACAAGGCATTTGCGTCCACAAAACTGCCGCTCACTGGATATTTTCTTTTTTTTCGGACCATTCTCTTTAAACCCTAGATATGGTTGTGCGTGAAAATCCCAGTAGATCAGCAGTTTCTGAACTACTCAGACCAGCCCATCTGGCACCAATAATGCCACCTTCAAAGTCACTTAAATCACCTTTCTTCCCCATTCTAATGCTCAGTTTGAACTGCAGCAGATTGTCTAGAATCATGTCTACATGCTTTAATGCATTGCATTGAGTTGCTGCCATGTGATTGGCTGATTAAAAATTTGTGTTTACGAGCAGTTGGGCAGGTGTACCTAATAAAGTGGTCAGTGAGTGTATATATATTTAAAGTGAAAAATTATTTTAGCATTTGTAATAACCCTAAACTTTTGCTATAATAATAATTGTGCAAAGATTCCCAAAATGTTAAACTCCTTTCATTTGGAATGTTTAACTTTTTACAAGTTTTTCCTGAACTTTAATATTTGCATTTTTTTGTCATTTTTTGTAGAATATTTGCTTAGAATTAAACTGGCCCTGTGATTTAGAGTGTTTCGACGAAGAAGAGAGCTCTAAAACAGCCACCCAGACTGCTGCAGTCACTGACGAATCTACAGATGTCACTTCTGACTCTTCACATAAAGAACTGGAGGACATGCTCAAAGAATACATCATAATAATGGAGGTCTAATATATTTTTATTCTCTCCATTCACTCCATTTTTTTTGCTCTGGTACTTTTAAATATCACACTGAAGCATAATTATGGCTTTCACAGATGGATTTTGGGCACAAATTAGAAAGTTGTCACAGTTATCACTGTAATTTCTATAAAGTATGACCTTACATGACATCTCGTTTCAGCAAAGGAAGAAGCAGCTTTTGACAGTCCCACAGTTTCACAGCTACTACACACCCGTCTTGCCAGATCAGGTACATTCAAACCCTGTGTAAAACTTTCTATCTGCCGCACTGTTAAAGTGCACAAAAAATGAGTGTTTGACTCATCAAGAGGATCAGGTCATTCAATTTCCTGTGTGTCACATAGAGGAGTAATAAACGCAAGGCTCATCATGGTCAGGTCACCAGATTTAGGCAAATGGGTTTGATGGGGATGCTCGTGATTGGCATACCCATTAAAGAAACATTGCAACGCGCCTCTCTACTGGTTTCTCAAGCGGAAATGTCCAGATGCACTCATTCGACACTGACCCCGAGAACACATTATCATCAGTCATCTTGTTTCATCTTGTCTTTCCTTCTCCTGTAGATGCCAGCGGTGGATTTTAGCAATGTGCGGAGTTTGGTGGAGTGTTCGTTCTTCCCTCAAGCTGTGGAGGAGATTTTGGGGTCCCTGCATCCCGGAGTGATGCCCCCAGCCCTACTGCTCCAAGAGCTAATGCGCCATGCACTCCATGTATGTATGGTTAGAGCTTTTCTCAATCCCACACTAATACAGAACTGCTTTTTTGAAAAGGTTATTGTTGTAGATTATCTTTTTATTAAGGGAGTTGTAAGTAGTGTGGTTTATGCTTTATTAATTAAATTCAAGGTCACTTATGTATATAGCACTTTTTAATATCAGAAAAGTTAGGCAGTTTTGTATAGGGTAGGAAGTATATACTGTAAGCATAGATAACCTGCAGTTACAGTGCGTCGGGCTTAACTTTTTCTACATTTTTTTATGTTACAGCCTTTTTCCAAAATGTATTAAATTCATTTCCTCAAAATTCTGCACACAATACCCCATAATGAAATTGTTGAAAATTTATTAAAAATAAAAAAGCTTGAAAAATCACATGTACATAAGTATTCACAGCCTTTGCCGTGAAGCTCTAAATTGAGCTCAGGGACATTCTCTTTCTACTTATCATTCTTGAGATGTTTCAGCAACAATTGGAGTTCACCTGTGGTAAATTCAATTGATTGGACATGATTTGAAAAGGCATACACCTGTCTATAAGATCCCACGGTTGACAGTGCATGTCAAAGCACAAACCAAGCATGAAGACAAATGAATTGTGTGTAGACCTCCTAGACTGGACTGTCTCCAGGCACAAGGCTGGTGAAGGTTACAGTAAAGTTTCTGCTGCTCTGAAAGTTCCAATGAGCACAGTGGCCTCCATCATCCGTAAGTGGACGATATTTGTAACCACCAGGAGCTGGCCAGCCATCTAAGCTGAGTGATCGGGGGAGAAGGGCCTTTGTCAGGGAGGTGATCAATAACCCAATGGTCATTCTGTCTGAGCTCCAGCGTTCTTCTGTGGAGAGAGGAGAACCTTACAGAAGGACAACCGTCTGTGCAGCAATCCACCAATCAGGCCTGTATGGTAGAGTAGCCAGACAGAAGCCACTCCCCGCCTGGAATTTGCCAAAAGGCATCTGAAGGACTCTCAGACCTTAAGAAACAAAATTCTCTGGTCTGATGAGACTAAAATTGACCTCTTTGGAGTGAATGCCGGGCGTTACGTTTGGAGAAAACCAGGCACCGCATCACCAGGCTAATACCATCTCTACAGTGAAGCATTATGGTGGCAGCATCATGCTGTGGGGGTGTTTTTCAGCAGCAGGAACTGGAAGACTAGTCAGGATAGATGGAAAGATGAATTCAGCAATGTACAGAGACATCCTGAATGAAAACCTGCTTCAGAGTGCTCTTGACCTCAGACTGTGCAAGTAACTAAACAGCTCTTAGATTTTTTGCAGACATGTTTTATTCTTTTTTTGGTACTTTATGGTGTTATTTTTCAACTGGTCAAAATTAATTATCCTATGTGTATCAGAAAGAGGATGAAGGTTATGTTAAGCATCTAAAACACACAATTATTCTCTAAGATATACAAAAAACAAAAATAAATAAATAACAGCAGCATACTTTTCTACCAGCTTCCGAAGTTACTTTTTAAAAAATCAATACATTTATTCATTTATTAATTAATTTAATTTTTATTTATTTATTTATTTTTAATTATTATTATTATTATTAAGACGTTATAATTATTATTTTTTATTATTATTATTATTATTAATTTATTATTATTATTCTCTATTTCAGAGGTCGCCACAGCGGACTAAACCGCCATTATTATTATTATTTATTGATATATGATTGGGTGACGCGGTGGCGCAGTAGGTAGTGCTGTCGCCTCACAGCAAGAATTGTCCGTAGTGTATGAGTGTGAATAAGTGTGTTGGATGTTTCCCAGAGATGGGTTGCAGCTGGAATGGCATCCGCTGAGTAAAACATATGCTGGATAAGTTGGCGGTTCATTCCACTGTGGCGACCCCAGCTTAATAAAGGAACTAAGCCGAAAAGAAAATGAATGAATGAATGATATATGATTGTTAAGTGACATTAAATGCATTTGTTTTGTTATATAGAGGTATTTTAAATAAATGCTGCTCTTTGAACTTTTTTATTTGTCATAAACTCAATTATATGTATAAATGTATAAATCCAACTTTTCTGGGCATTGGAGACTTCATTTAAAAACATAAAAAAGAAAAAAAAAATTTTAACTACTGCTGACATTTCTTTTCAATTTCCAATCAAAATGTATTTTGATATTTTGTCAATATAAAATGGCATGTTTGCAGTGATTTATTTTTTTTTACCCTACACAAAACTAGCATTTTAACTTTAACTTTTTTATTTTGATCAGTTGTTAAAAAAATAAATTAATTAAAAGTCTGTCAGATTTATTTTTGATTTAAAGTAAGGAAGAAACGCTATCAGTAAAGTTTGTGTCTAGATATTTGTTTTGAAGATTTAATTAATCATTATCTAAACTGTTTAGAATGGAACTTTTGCCAAATGTATTTTTATTACAAAAAGCTGTTTACTCTATTCTGAGTTGACAAGATAACCAAGCCTTTATTTATGCTCTCTCATTTCTAGGGTGATGCAAAGCCATTGTACCTCAGCACATTTATCACAGTTCTCCATAGTATACTTCGTAACAATCCAACCTGGGGCTGTCCTGGAAACACTAAGTACTTCCTTAAGGTCCTCCAGTGTCCAGAATGTAAAAACGGTCTCTGGTCACTTCTTGAGACGTCACTTCGGTATGCCTGTCAATGCAGAACTGTCAGTCTATCATGTCAGAACAGCTCATAAGCAAATAGAGTTTCTCTCAGTAATGCATTTTTTTCTGATTTATTCAAGAGTGTGTTTGGCAAGCGAACCCACCTGTCACTCACTGCCAAGCCCACCATCCACTGAGATGTTTCGCCTCCACTGTAACCTGCAGGAGTTCTTCCTGCGACTGTTTCAGCTGGAGCTTCATGCTGCTAGCTCAGGGTGAGCACCTTAGCTCTGTTCATCTCTGCTTTAATAAATAACAACTTTTTGATAGTCTACATCAGCCAAAAGAAGAGAAAACTGTATTTTTCAACCACTCCACTAAATAAACACAGACAAAATGTGTCAAAAAGAATCTAAAGAACTTAAACACAATCTGTAGCAGCTTTGATTCATGCTTATCTTAGATCAAGACTTTCTGTGAGCATTATTTTTTGTGAAATAAAGACAATAACTAAATTCTAAAATAAAAAAAGATAGTTTCTTTATTTAAAAAATGAGCAAACACGTAACCTTAAAAGTGGCAAGTTGACTTTACTTTAAAACAGTAAGTAAACTGTTTTTTTTTTTAAATCATGCGAATAATTAATGTTACTTAATAATTTTAGGGCTACAAATGTACTCTTTTTTTAAGTAAAGTCAACTAATTTAAAAGCAACAGGTCTACACACTTTTTAAAGTAAAGTCATCTAATTGCTAAGACACTGCTTTAACTATGGGTTTTATAATGAGTGTGACTAGAAGTTAGTTTCTCCCCCAAGGACAGTCCCATATTAAAACTCTATTTTTATTATTCAGATTTAATATGGATAGAAAAAATAATTGTTTGCCCCATATTCTTAAGTTCTAAGTGCTAGTAGCTGTGTTGGGGGTAACGCATTACAAGTAACGTGAGTTATGTAATAATATTACTTTTCTAAGTAACGAGTAAAGTAACGCATTACTTTAAGAAAATATAAGAAATTAAAATTTATAAAATACAAAATTAAAAGTAATTATATTTGACTTACTTTTTAAAAAATATAACTCAAATTACTTTTTAGATGAATTAATTCGCTTTTAAAAAATATTTTGCTGAATTAAAATGTGTGTAATCATATTAAATCACGCTCTGTGACAGAATGAGCTCCCCTTGGGAACAGACAGAAACCAACATGAGAGAGCCTTCCATTTCTGTGATAGAAGTATTCTTATTATCCTATACACATGGAAGAAAAGGGGATCGTCTCAATGGACCGTGATTTTACTGAACTAATAAGACAAAAATACAAAATATATGGCATGTATAGTGTCAGGAAGTTTTCAGAATGTAACATTATTCTTTTTTTTTTTTAGGTTATTTTTTTAAAAGGTAAATGAAGATGTAGGTAATATAGTGTGTCGTTAAATGCAGAGCTCCTCTATTTATAAAAAAAACAAGAAAGAAAAACCCTGCAAGTTTTGACAGAGATGAAGCCTCATAAAGGTATGAAAAAGTAACACAAAAGTAACGTAACACATTACTTTCCATAAAAAGTATTTAAGTAACGCAACTAGTTACTTTTTTGGGGAGTAACTCAATATTGTAATGCACTACTTTCAAAAGTAACTTTCCCCAGCACTGGCTAGTAATACTCTTCTATCATGTAAAAATAAATTAATCAAAAGTTATTTGTGTACATTTTGAAGATTATTTTCTAATGATCATTTCCAAATCAATACTATTCAATATCAAAATTATTATTTACATATCCATCGAGTTTTAGTTAGTGAAGATTGACCTGTGTCATTTAGCATTAGGCCAGCTCCAGTGAAATTCGTGAAAGCAATTTTCTCTAGTTATAGTAGTATACTAAGGTAGAAACAAGGTAGAGTATTGAAACACTCATTAAAGATCTAAAATAAAAGTTTAATTAGAGTTTATATAAAGAGAGAGACGGATACAAACAGATTTTTTTTTACTTTATTGTACATTCATTTTCCTATTAACCTTTCATATTTATAGTCAGTTTTCCACAGTTCTCCAAGTTTTACAAAAAATGTATACATTTACAAAGTATATTTACAAGAAAATTATCTCCAAAAACACCAAATTAATTCCAAAAACACACCAAACTTTTTTCAAATTTAACCGAATCATTCATTTTGTTTTTTTTAAATTGAAGTGAGTCTAGGGATGTCCCAAAGTTTTAACTTCCGATACAATACCGATATTGCAGCCTTCAGTACTAACAGATACCGATACAAATCTGATACAATAATCAGCACAAATTATGAAAACAGACACATAAACACAAAAATAAAGCAAAGATTTCTATGGGGTATTCTCCATTGTAAATCTCCCACTTTTTTAGATAGTAGTGGTTATTAAAAAACGGAACAATTTCATTTAAATTAAAGAATTACACTCCAAGGTGCATCTTTCCTTTCAGAGGATAAAAATCCAGCCATTCCATTTTTCACTTTTAAAAAAAAAAAAAAACATTAAAACCATCCAACTTGAGTAAAATCATCAGACACGACCGTGAGACAGAGAATAATATGTAACACTAACCTAAAATGGTAGCAATTTCAAATCTATTGCAGCTTTTACATATTATTATCTATAGCATTGACTTTGTCTTGATGTGTGCAGAAGATCACCTGGAAGCAGTCGAGCATCTGTTCTCTATAGTACTTTCTGGAGCACGTGGGAAAAGTCAACTCTAAACTCCAGGGCAGTTCGGCAGCTCAGCACACTTTTGATCAAGACTTTAATGTGGGCTTACAACGGCAATCAGGTGTTTTTTTTTTAAGCATACAGTATGTGTTTATGACCTAACTGCTTAGTCTTAATTATGTATCCATACTTGTATAAACAGATTAATGACCTGGATCAAACTTAAATTAGTCTAATTACACCTGTTAGATCATAGTATGGCAGCAGATTTTCACTT
This sequence comes from Danio aesculapii, assembly GCF_903798145.1. Lineage (NCBI taxonomy): Eukaryota > Metazoa > Chordata > Actinopteri > Cypriniformes > Danionidae > Danio > Danio aesculapii. The sequence continues at coordinate 53,993,736 of NC_079439.1, forward strand.
TGAATGTACTGTTTTGTTGATACCTGTCCATTCCAGATTGCAGGCTGAGTTTAGTGTGTGTTTGTGCAGGAGTGCAGGCTGGGAATGTTGGTCACTCTGCAGGAGACTCTGTGTGTAGTGGTGGAGTTCTGGGCTCAGGAACACAGTCCACTCAACAGCAGTCTGGTGCAAAAAGGCTTTAAAGACCTGGCTGAACACATCGCTCTACTGTGCCAAGGTATCCCATAGTGCAGAGGGAAACTGGCGAAGAATTACTTTATGCACTAAATGTGAAAAATAAGAATTGCAAAAATATATATTATTTATTGAAAATGAAACATGAAAGTTGTACATTTCTTTTTGTCCTCCCTTAGACCTTGACTTTGACATGCTGAAGGAGGTGATTCCAGCCCTTCGCTCTGCAAGACTCCGGATGTTCACTGCCGATGCAATTTACAGAAACATCTGTTGCAGCAGGGGCCTGTTCTTCAGCTCTGAACCACTCTGCCTGCTCAAAATTGTAGGTTTTATCATATACGTTGTTACAACATCAAGATTTATAGTGTCTGCATGTTTATTTATAGGGTCTAAGCTTAAATATGTTTTTTTTTATAGTCAATCAATAATTTAACTTGCTTAACTTCAACATGATTCAAGTAGCATTTACTTCATTTAAAATTATCTAATTAAAAAAAGGTTGTGTGCCAACTCAATTGGGTAAGCTAAATTGGCCCTAGTGTATGTGTATGAATGAGTGTGTATGGTTTCCCAGTGATGGGTTGCGGCTGAAAGGGCATCCGCTGTGTGAAACATATGCTGGATAAGTTGGCAGTTCATTCCGCTGTGGTGAACCCCCAGATTAATAAAAGGACTAAGCCGAAAAAAAATGAATGAATGAATGAAAACCAGGTCTAATTGTGTATTTTATGCATGCTAATAACATCATTTAATCAAATAACAGCATCAAAGATCATTACTTACGATGTCTACACATCAGTATAATCAGCACAATTGTTTTCCCAGAATTCTGCATTCATTATGCAGTACAACACAACTATATTTATATATATATATATATATAGTTGATTTTGTATAACTGATTTATATATATATATATATATATATATATATATATATATATATATATATATATATATATATATATATATATATATATATATATATATATATAGTTGAAGTCATAATTATTAGCCCCCCTCCCCTGAGTTATTAGCCCCCCTGTTTATTTTTCTAACAGAGAGAAGACTTTTTCAACACATTTCTAATCATAATTGTTTTAATAACTCATTTTTATTAACTGATTTCTTTTATCTTTGCCTTGATGACAGTAAATAATATTTGACTAGATATTTTTCAAGACACTTCTATACAGCTTAAAGTGACATTTAAAGGCTTAACTAGGTTACTTGGGTTAACTAGGCAGGTTAGGGTAATTAGGCTAGTTATTGTATAACGATGTTTTTTTCTGTAGACTATCAAAAAAAAATTGCTTAAAGGGGCTAATAATTTTGATCTTAAAATGTTTTTTAAAAAATTTAAATTTAAAGTGTTTTTATTCTAGCCGATATAAAACAAATAAGACTCTCCCGAAGAAAAAATATTATCAGACATACTGTGAAAATGTCTTTGGTGTGTGTGTATGTGTCTCTTGCCAGGTCTCAACCTACCTCAAAGCTCTTGGGAACTTGTGTGTTCGAGAACCAGTCCAAACCCTGAAGGGACAGACTGACAGAATCGAGATGAATCAACCATCTACCAGCAGTGCCACCCGAGTGCCAGTCTCAGAGTGAGTTTCACCTCTGCCACATCTGTCTGCCCATGCTGTTGTCCTTCATACTGACACTGCAGATCATAGGGCACAGGAGAAAAGCAAGAACACACTCACTCTTTTAAAATATTTGTATATTTTTGATGAATAGAGCTGAGAGCAGTGTTTACTTTTGTGAGGTATTTCACTGTAAAATCACAAGAATTAATGGCTGTCATTTTCTGCATCCTTGTGCCATCAGAGCACATTTTGAGATAACCACTCTCCACTTACAACACTATAAGATCCTCTTTATGTCTGCATCCATACGTGTATGTGACAGAGGCAGAGAGTGCAGTGGGTGCCTTTAATTGGACAATTTTCTGCCATTATGGGGCATTAGAGGGGTTTAAGATGGCTAATGGAGAGAGACAGGCTGCTGTCCCGCTCTGTTGGGGCAACCTGTGATGGCAGAAGACCACCAGCCCTGTTACTGATGGTGACATGAGGGTAATTGGGGCTGTGTGGCTCTTCTACCAGCTCAATCAGCTGCTGCTTATCTGCCTTTTTCCCCGCAGGCTTCAGCTGAGATGTGATGCTTAGATAATACTTAGGCTGCATTGAAATTTAAGCTTAAAAGAGTGTTGTTGTTAAGTAGAACTATTCAAATTGTTTCTTCTTCCTCTTCTTATATATATATATATATATATATATATATATATATACATATATATATATACAGTTGAAGTCAGAATTATTAGCCTGACTTTCTTTTTTAAATATTTCCCAAATGAAGTTTAAGAGAGCAAGGAAATATTCACAATATGTCTGATAATATTTTTTCCTCTAGAGAAAGTCTTATTTGTTTAATTTCAGCTAGAATAAAAGCAGTTTTAAATTTTTTAAAAACCATTTTAAGGTCAAAATTATTAGCCCCTTTAAGCTATATATTTTTTTCGATAGTCTACTGAACAAACCATCGTTATACAATAACTTGCCTAATTACCCTAACCTGCCTAGTTAACCTAATTAACATAGTTACTGTCAGCCTTTAAATGTCACTGTAAGCTGTATAGAAGTGTCTTGATAAATATCTAGTAAAATATTATTTACTGTCATCATGGCAAAGATAAAAGAAATCAGTTATATATATAACTGTTATTATATACAGTATAGGGCTGCACGATATTTGAAAAAATGTACATTGTGATATTTAATTTTCTGTGATTTCTGTTGCAATTTTTCACAAGAATTACTTGCAACTTAATTTATTAATACTTTTAGACTGATTGGAATGATTTTTTTAGGGGAGTGGATAAAATATAAAAAAAACAAATCACAAGCAGAGATAAATTGAGCAAATATACAAATAAAGGAGTCTAACAGTATACAGGTACAGAAATAATCAAATGTACAATAAAGCTGTATGTTCTTCATTGTGTAAATAATTGAACACAATCAATCTTTGTTAAAGCTACAAATTTAATAACTCCTTGTGCTCAAATGCCTTAAACCTGCTTAAAATGTTGACACAAGCCTTGAAAACACAAGCAATTGGTAAACTTTTACTTTATTATGGTTAAACTAAAATGACAAATTTTCATGTGTTGTACCTGGTCAACAGCAAATCTGACTCCACATTCAAGCCGTAGTATATATATATATTTCAGATGCAAAAGCTGCTAAATGCCACTTCCGCCAAAAATGAGATAATGACATTGAGTGAATGCTTTAGGCACATAGTACATGTTCAACAAATATTTTTGCTTCATCTGAATCATCTGAATCGCAGCATCAGCGCATTTAGAGATAACAGTTTGTTGGCAAAAGACTCTAAATGCCACTTGCCTTTGACAGGCGCACTGATACGCCGGCTTTTATGAGGATACTGTTTTATTCTGCTTTTGATTTAGATTTTAAAAATGGAGTTTGATGAACTGGATGAGCCTGTCCGACTGTCAGTGAATGGCAAATAAAAGCATTCCTTACCTCAAAACTCTGTATTATAAGAAAAAGAAAACACAATGTACAGTCGGAAGTGTAGCATGCATTCATAACGTGTTTTTGCGCAGTGACGCTACTTTAAATGAATCCGATTTACTATATATTAACCAGCAACACTGTTTTAAGAAAGACGAAGTTAAGAGGCTGTTCTTTTATCCCGCATGGATGCTATGAGGATAAACTAGAGACGAAAAAGAGATCAAGACCTTGAGCATAGTGAGAATAAATGAATGAATGACAGCTTTCTAAAAGTGTCTTAGAGACATCCCCTTTTTGCCCAGTAGACTTTGTGTTTTATTTGCTAATGTAAGCTGTTTTTTTATATATAAATATAATGTATAAAACTATACATTATGTATATTACTTCATATTACTTATATGTCTGATAAGCTTTTTATATTAATGGACAGTGCACAGATATTGATGTTTTACAATGTTTTTACACTACATTATTTGAATCTAATCTTAATTAATGTACATTTTATTGTTATTGATTTTATTTGACAGATTTCATTTATTCGTTTTCCTTCTGCTTTGTCCATGGTTTACCAGGGGTTACCACCACGGAATGAACTGCCACTTTTTTTGACAGATTCATGTGTTTTTAATTTTAGGTGGTTTGTGTAATGTGTTTAATGTTTGGTAAAATAATTTGCATCTTTAGTTATTTTTTAACTAATTACACTGTCTTGTCCCAATAGGTGGATTTAGAGGTTTTTGCAAAAAAAAAGCACTAGTGGATTTAGCTGGTTTTGACACAAAAGAAAATCTACCTTGTTAAAAACCAAAGAATTGTCTAAAGTGACATTTTAAAAAATATATATTTTATTTACTAGCTAATAACCTTACCATTACATATATAATGAAACTTCTGAACCTAACCAAAGGAACCTGATACAAAATGCTCATTTACAAAAAAGAGGTCTGTGGATTTAGAGGATTTTGGTATCTGAAACGCACCATTTACCACCATTTATCACATAAACAGTTACTGTAGATGCGACACTATATGCGACAAAACAATATATTTCTTTAAAAATAATTTTATTTATTATGACACTATTATACACTTTCTTTTTATTGGGTTAAAATAAAAAAGACTGTTGAAATAAAAAAGAAATCCACTATTTCACTTTTTATGCTATTTAGGAGCCATGTGCACACACTGACATGTTAAATCTGCTTCTCTCTCTCTTTTAACTTTAAAGTAAGCTTGAATGCCAAAGCATTTTAGATATGTATATAAATAGCCTAATATATTAACATCATCAAATTAATAAAATAATCAGCATATGGGAAGTAAATAACAGAAAAGGGAATAAAAACAGACAATACCTCAAATATATAAAAAAATATAATTAATTACAAGATTAAAACTTGTAGATTATTTATATAAGGCAAATGCGTTGATTAACCTAATGACGTATATTTTGCAGTCAGTTCAGACCAGTCATTTCATCCTCTCTGAGTATTTAGAAAAGTGTTTTCTGAATCATTTAGATTAAAGAAACTATTATTTACTCTTTCTCTCGGTCCCACGACCGTGCGCGCTGTCAGCAGTGAAGCAAGTGGAAAGTACTCTACGCGTATGAGCTTTAGAAAGCAAAAGTTGAATCCCGAACATTTTAGGAGATTTAGAAAGCCAGGCCAGACGAATTTTTCTTAAAGTCTTAAAATGGCGCATCTCTGTGGTTCTGCAAAGCACGTGAGACTGTCTGTGGGAGTGTTGACAGGTCTTGCGAAATGAGTAAACGATTTTCCACTACTTAATCGATCGTGATCAGTATATATAATACAATAATATATATATACAGTTGCAGTCAGAATTATTAGCTCCCCTGTTTATTTTTTTCCCAATTTCTGTTTAATGGAGAGAAGATTTTTTCAACACATTTCTAAACATAATAGTTTTACTAACTCATTTCTAATAACTGATTTATTTTATCTTATATTATGTAATATTTTATTAGATAATTTTCAAGATACTTCTATACAGCTTAAAGTGACATTTAAAAGCTTAACCAGGTTAATAAGGTTAGCTAGGCAGGTTAGGGTAATTAGGCAAGTTACTGTATAGTGATGGTTTGTTCTGTAGACTATCGAAAAAAATAGCTTAAAGGGGCTAATAATTTTGACCTTAAAATGGTTCAAAAAAAGTTTAAAACTGCTTTTATTCTATCTGAAATAAAACAAATAACTGAACTTTCTCCAGAAGAAAAAATATTATCAGACATACTGTGAAAATGTCCTTGCTCTGTTAAACATCATTTGGAAAATATTTAAAAAAGAAAAAAAAATTTAAAGGGGGATTAATAATTCTGACTTCAACTGTATGTATATAATACCATTACATTATGGTACTATAAAATATCACAATATATACCAATATTATACCATTTACAACCTAATTTTCATTAAATATGCAAAATGTTTTGTTTGTTTTAAAAAAATAATCAGAGCTTATTAGGTCTCTAATTCATAAACACTGGTTGAAAGATGCTGACATGATGAAATCATAAGGCTACTTCTTTGTTTACAGCATTGATCCATTTGTAACTGATGTCTCTAATTCACTGCATTCCATTGATCACATGGACTAAATCATTATTCTCAGCATTTTGTTATGATGTCCTGTTTTAAAATTTTTTTCTTTATTTTTTACAGTCTGTGGTTGTGCTTGACAGCATGCTGTCGCTGAATATTTTAGGGAACAGTGGTCACAGAAAGAACATTGTGTCCACTCAAATGCACTCACAGACTTGCACACAGTGATGTTTACTCCTCACTAATAGGATACTAAATGACTATGTGTCTGTGAGAATGTGGATGTTTGTACTGTTCTGGTGTGTTAGATTGTGCCTTGGTTCTAAAAAAAAAATCCAATTACTAGGAGACAAGGCACTCTTCCTGTGGAAATAGGAGTCTTTATTCCTTTGACAGCACTGTCCTTTAGGCCACTCACAGCCTGACTGTAGTACTCTCCTCTAGGTTTTTGTTCAGTATTTTAAAATTCACTTTTTGAGCATCTTCTTCAACCAAACCTTTGCAATATTTTTATAGTAATCTTTCCCTTATATTGCTGCTGCATTTGCTGCACGTTTATACAGCTTTACAATTTTTTTTTTTACAATTGTTTTTATTAACATTTTTCATATCATGAACTAAATCTAGCGAATTTTCATAAATCTAGCTTTTTTAGAAGCGATTAACTTCTTTGCTCCAACACATTTATATGTGCATTTTAGGGAAATGGCAATGCAGCTCTTTTAAAGTGATTAGCTGTAAAAAGCAACATATATACTAAGCATTACTGTACATCCTCCCGGTTGACTCATCAACTCTTTGTATACAAAAAGATAGCAATTTACATTTAGGAGCACATATCTATGACCAAGACACTTCGAGCAACAACATTGTTAAAGAGCTACACAGTGTAGTATGAGCGATTAGATATTTATGTATTTAATTGTATGGGATTTTTTTTGTTATATGCACTCTTACAAAGTTAAGAAGATTTTCTATTCTTATGCTTCCCACAGTAAAAAAAAAAAAGCTAAAAATATAGTTGTTATTCCCCGGCTTGGAAAAGTCATGTAAATTTCTGTAGTGAATGTGATATTTTTAAGTTTTGCTGTGCTCTAAAGTATTACATCAGGCTAGATTAGAGGATTTTGCCCGCAAGCAAGCATTTAGGCGGTTATTGGAGACGTTTTTTGCATTATAAAGTATAATCACTTAAATCTATTATTGAAAAAGTTATTACCTATTATACATTTGAAACTCCCTTTAATAGTGTCCTAAAATTAGATGTATGAGTGGATGGATTGACTGAAGCAATGGAAAATGAATTGAGTAGCTGACTGGATAGATTGATGGATGGCATGGAATCTATTGATAAAATATATTTTTGATGGATGGATGGATGGATGGATGGATGGATGGATGGAGTTTGATACTCCATCTCTATTAATGAATGGATGGGTGGACAGATGGATGGATGGATGGATGGATGGATGGATGGATGGATGAAGTTTTGAATTGTTGGATAGATGGATGGATGGATGGATGGAGTATCAAATATATGGATAAATGGATGGGTGGACAGATGAATGGATCGACTATATTGATGGATGTATTGTTCAGTTTAGTCAGTGGTTGGGTGAATGGATGGAGTATAAAATTTATAGATGGATGGATGAATTTATTGATGGATGGATAAATGGATGGCTAAATTTATGGATGTATTGACTGATTCAATCAGTTGATTGGTGGATGGATTGATAGATAGATGGATGGATGGAATATCAAATCTATAGATGAATGGATGGGTAAACGGATGGATGGACAATCAGTTTATGGATAGATGGATGGATTGACTGAATCGATGGAAAATTTATTGAATTTCTGGCTGGATAGATTGGTGGATGGCATGGACAGATGGAATATTAATAAAAATATTGATGGATGGATGGATGACGTTTAGAATTTTTGGATGGATGGATGGATGGGTGGATGGATGGATGAATGGATGGATGGATGGAGTATCAAATCTATAGATGAATTGATGGGTGGATGGATGGATGGATGGCCGGACTAAATGGATGGATGTATTCATCAATTCAGCCAGTGGTTAGATGGATTTGTGAACGGATAGATGGAGTATCAAATCTATAGATTGATGAATTGATTGATGGACGTATTGAGTGGTTTAATCAGTGGATATATATATGGATGGATGGACATATATGGATGGATGGATGGATGGATGGATGGATGGATGGAATATCAAATGTATAGATGGATGGATGGATGGCTAAAATTTTGGATGTATTGATCGATTCAGTCAGTTGATGGATGGATGGATGAATGAATGAATGAATGGATGGATGGATGGATGGATGGATGGATGGATTGACTAAATTGGTAGAAAATGGATAGAATTTCTGGCTGAATCCATTGGTGGATGGCATAGTTAGATAGAATGTATTGATTAAAAAAATTATGGATAGCTGGATCATGTTTTGAGATGGATGGATGGATGGATGGATGGATGGATGGATGGATGGATGGATAGTGTATCAAATCTATAGATGGATGAGTGAGTGGATGGACGAATGGACAGATGGATGGACTAAACTGATGGATGTATTGATTGATTCAATCGGTGGATGGATGGATGGATGGATGGATGGACTAATTTGATGGAAATAGGGATGAATTAGATTCATGGGTGTATAGATTGATTCAGTCAGTGAGTGGATGGATTGCAGTGTATGGGATGGGATGGACAGATAGAATCTTATTCATAAAATAAATGATGGATGGATGGATGATGTTTTGAATTGTTTGATCTATGAATGGATGAATGGATGATGTCTTAAATAGATTGAACAGATGCATGGATAGTTGATGGATCAGATAAATAGATATATGGATGGACTAAAATGATGGTACATTTGATACAGAAATTAATAGACAGATACATACATAAATAAATGCCTAGATTCATATTCGCTGATCACGGATTACTTACGAGGCCACGATTATTCTTTAATTCTTTACTCTTTAATTCATAGACTCATCCTTTACAGTATACTCTTGCATCAGCCTGGGGTTGCCTTTTCTAAGCTACATGTCTTAGTCAACACTTAAGCAGACAGCCAACACACTTCAGCCAACCAGAAGATCAGCTGCAATCCTGCCTGCATCACTGTAGCTCTTATGGTGCCATTTAGTGACAGTTCCTTAAACACTGGCCAGGGATTCCATCCTCGGAGAGCTTCACGGGGGGGTTTGGATAGCTGTCTCCTCCGATAAAAGGATTCAGTAAGTACAGCTAGTGAACAGGCGGGATAGTAGTTGCTACAGGCAATGCATTAGATGCCAGTCCCTCAACTCTGGCCTGTGGAAGTCTGAAAATGTAGTGACATGGATATAATGATGTTTGTAGGGTTGAGCGGTGGTGTAAAGTGTTACGAATTTAGTGAACTTTGTGTAAGTGGCTCATCGCTCTGTGTTTTGTGAAAGATTGTCTTGGAAGTTTTTAATTTTTCAGGCTTTCTCCAGTGCATGAGTCCTCTGGCTATGGATACATTCTTAATTTAGCTGTATGTATGAGCAGTTTCATGATGTGCTGATGTTAGCGTACATGACAGAATCTGTCCGTTTAGCCACAAGCTCTGTGAACTATGTGTCCCTTAAAAAACACATGCCCTGACTTCTCAATCTGTCTGATAAATGTTACTGTGTGCTCTTTTTAGGGCTGTGAAAGACTCAGCAGGCGGCTCAGATTCAGGAAGAGAGACTGTCCTAAGAGGTTACCACAGAGTCAATGCTGCAGGTAAGAGCTGCATCTCACCATAGCCTCCATACACACTGTAGAGGCGCAGAGCATTTATTCATTATCACTCACTAAACTAGTTCTTTTCTGGCATCACGCTGTTCAGTTTCAACAAATGTTTTTCAGCTTTTTAAAAAAATGTGTTAATTCAGTTCAAAAAGAGATACTGCACATATTGCACATAGTTCTATCTATCTATCTATCTATCTATCTATCTATCTATCTATCTATCTATCTATCTATCTATCTATCTATCTATCTATCTATCTATCTATCTATCTATCTGTCTATCTGTCTGTCTGTCTGTCTGTCTGTCTGTCTGTCTGTCTGTCTGTCTGTCTGTGTCTGTCTGTTTGTCTGTCTGTTTGTCTGTCTGTCTGTCTATTCATCCATCTTACCCAAACATCTATCCATCCATCCATCCTACCTACCGACCTACCCAAATATCCATCCATCTATCCATCTATCCATCCATCGATCGATCAATCAATCAATCAATCCGTCAATCCGTCAATCCGTCAATCCGTCAATCCGTCAGTCAGTCAGTCAGTCAGTCAGTCAGTCAGTCAGTCAGTCAGTCAGTCAGTCTGTCTGTCAGTCAGTCAGTCCGTCCGTCCGTCTGTCCATCTTTCCAAATATCTGTCTGTCTGTATGTATGTATGTATGTTTTGTGTGTCTGTCTGTCCATCCATCCATACATCCATACATCTGTTTGTCTGTTTCTAGGTCTTTCTGTTTGTGTGTTCTGTGTGTCTCTCTGTCTGTCTGTCCGTCCATCCATCCTTCCATCCATTCATTCATTCATTTATTCATTCATTCATTCATTCATTCATCTATCCATCCATCCATCTATCCGTCTATCTGCCCATCCATCCATCCATCCATCCATCCATCCATCCATGCATCCATCCATCCTACCCAAATATTCATCCATCCATCCATCCATCCGGCTTGTCTGTCTGTCTGTGTACCTACCTACCTTTTAGGGGTGGGATAAATAATAGATTCAATTAAAATTAAAAATAACTAATTAAATTGAAGACAAAGTTGATGAACTAGATTCAAATCTGCTCAAAGATAGTAGGATAGTCTCTTGAAAAACTACATGACCTTTTACGTATCACAAGAATTATAGGAATATAATTTCGAACCCTATTCATGTGTTAAATCATGAATTTACACCACTAAAGCCTAACCTTCGATTTAAAGTTCCAGCTCCCAAGTTTTACAACGTGAAATTAAAACATTCATTTGTACATCAGGCTTTCTTGGAGCTATAATAATGAAGCTTGAGTAATGTCAGTGTAAAATATTTATTTATTTATTTATTTATTTATTTTTGTCTATGGACATATATCATGTCCTGTCTCTTTGTATGGAGCATGCGACATGCTGTTAGGCAAGAAACAAATTCAGATATAAGTCTGGCAATAAAGTTTCTATTGTATTGTGTCTTTGCATTAGGATTCTTTCTCTAGTGATTCTGAATGGGCTATATGCACAACTAGTGTTTTTCAGTCAATGAACTTCCGGTGAAAGCTTTACAATATGAGACTTTTCAATTTCATAAGGTACCATTTACAGCATTGATGTTGTAATGTGATTCAAATATAATCCGTTAAACAGACTTAAGCATTCATTCGGTTTTTAAAGTGTAAAAAAGGCAAAAAACAGTTTAAATGTGTGCATATACCCCATTGGTTCTCAAAAGTTTTGATTTAATTCTGTATTAAAATTAGATCATGATGATGCAAGCCTGCATGTGCACAAGCTGCGTATACATATGCTTCAAATTAATTTGCAAATTTAATATGAACAAAGATTGATAAACCTGAGAAAATTTAAAGACATGGCATGGTGCTGCATTTCTGGTCCAGTGTTTAAATTCTGGCCATGCCACAAAGCAAAATCTCAATTCATCACTGATGTGACATGTACTGCACTTCTCATCAGGTGCGAACAGGTTTAAAAACAAAGAATGTGGACAGGGTGGCATTATTGTGGTGCATTGATTACAATACTTTGTTATGTCACTCGTAGCATGTGTTTTGCACATGTGGACTGGGGATACAATGTTGCAAATTAGTGAAGCACTCTGTACTACTACATTTTAAATGTATTCTAGTGCTCTAAAAGCAATTCTAATATAATTTATAAATATAATATAAACAAACTAAAGCCAAATCAAATGCTCTCTTTTTAGAATAAGAACCGTTTGTTCATTGTAATCCAGTGTTCGTACTGAATATAACTTTAAAATAAATTATGTTTAAGATGGCAGCAATATCATACATATATTCTAATCATAAACACAAGCATCGAAACTCCAGTTCTGGAAAAAATATATACTGTAAATTTGGAAATATGTAGTTGCACAGCAGAAGAAATAGGATAGAATTGAATCGTGACTCTCGGAATTAAATTGGATTGTAAAGTCCTATCTATCTATCTATCTATCTATCTATCTATCTATCTATCTATCTATCTGTCTGTCTGTCTGTCCGTCCGTCTGTCCGTCCGTCCGTCCGTCCGTCCTGTCCGTCCGTCCGTCCTGTCCGTCCGTCCGTCCGTCCGTCCGTCCGTCCGTCCGTCCGTCCGTCCGTCCGTCCGTCCGTCCGTCCGTCCGTCCGTCCGTCATCCATTAGTCTGTTTATCTGTTGATCTAACATTCTATCTACAGTTCTATTGTTTTATTTATTGTTCTATTCATCTATTACCCTGACTTCTGTTCTGTCTATTGCTCTGTCTGTCTGTCCATCTTATCGGACCATCCATTTGTCTCTGTTCAACCATCTGTATCCCTCTTTTATATCATTTCTGTAGTGCATTCAGCTAGGTCAAAAGCTCTCAACAGAGCCTCTCCCATAACCTCAGGCAACAGCATTTACATTCCACATGCCTTTTTTACACTCCCACCATCCTTTGGTGCGAAAGAGGTGGAAAATACATAAAAATCAGGCGACACACACAAACATAATGCTTGTCAGATCCCCCGTTTAAGAATATTAAACACTGCAATTAGAATTCTGCTGCGAGGAAAGCGAGGGGAAGAGGGGGCGAGAGATGGAAAGACAGAGGTAGCCCAGCCTGGAAGTTTCTGTAATTAGGAGGTTGGCACTCCGTGTGAACCCACCAAGGTGTCAACGCTCATCTTTCCCCTTCCACCTGATCAGAAAGACCCCCACGCCAGAGCAGAGAGCGGGGGAGGGCACGGAGAGAGAGACAGCCCTGCTTTCAGGAGACTCAAGGCTGCTGCTCTCTGCCTTGTGTTGTTTTTGCACTACGTGCTCCCTATACTGATGTGTAGCACATCAATTTTTGATGAAGCATCCGCAGGCTCTCAGCTGTAGATTTCTGTAGGTAGATGCTGCAGTGTTTTTCACAAGATGTGCAGGTCCGTAGTGCCTTGTTAACTTCACCGTGAGCTGTCTGTCTGCTCAATGCACTTCACTGTGGCTTATGGCTACTGATAATGATGCTTTAAGTTTATTGCTGATCATGTAGGGGTGAAGCTCAGATTGAGATTTTGGGATGGTTCTTTCTTTCTTACATGTACTCCAGAACACAAATGTGTGTGTGATTTGAATATTTGTTATATTGCTATGCTTTATCATGGCAGTTTTTATTTATATATTTTTTCATTATTGATTATGATAACACAAATAGTTTAATATCTGTAAAACTTGCGTAAACTTATCAACAGGGGGTTTGGAGGGGTTAAACAAATAGTCCTCACTTTAGATTAGGTCACAAAACTACTTGAAGTTGAAGAAGAAATAAAGCATTTATTAACATACAAAATAACTATTACTATATGTCTGAATAATATGATCAGTGGTGGAAAGAGTACTGAAAAATCATACTTAAGTAAAAGTACAATTACTTGCCTAAAAATGTAGTGCATGTAGAGTAAAAGTATCTGTTGTAAATATTACTCAAAGTATGAGTAAAAAGTAGCTCTTTCAAAAAGACTCAAGAGTAGTGAGTATTACGCTGTATAAAGCTGATGCATGTAATTTGTGGATGTGTGTAAATGTAACATGCTGTAGTGCATTTAGTTATTGCCCAGCAGGCACTCAACACCATAAGATGTTAATATTAGGTTAGATTTAGGTTGTGATGTCAGTTGACCAAAATTTAATGTCTAGCCAGTGTCTAAGGACGTTATTTTGATGTCCAATGATGTCGTCAAATGACATTGATATATGGTTGATTTTAGGCTGTGTTAGAAAGTGACCAAAATTCAACGTCGAGCCAACATCCTAAAGCAGCATCATATTGACGTCAAATACTGACATTTATTCCAAACCCAACATCTGATTGATGTCATAGTGGTAACATCCACACAACGACAAGCTGTAACATCATTGGACGTTGATATTTGGTTGATTTTAGGTTGGAGAGTGGACAGTGATGTCAACCTGATGTTGAGTTTTGGCATCAAAATGATTTTCTTTTCCAACTAAAACGCAACGTTCACATGACGTTGGGGTTCAATGTCAATCTGACGTCATGTTGACGTCTTGTGCGTGCTGGATGTTTAAGGCCATTTTGGTCATCATACAGTAAACATCCGACATCTCATCAATGACATGCATCTAAACAGTCTTAGGGTCAATGTGTGTAAAATTTTTGGACTTCTTAGATACTTTTAATGCCTCCATAAGATATAAAAACAATAAAAGACAGACTAAAAACAGATAACAAATATGTTAAAACTAGTTTTAAAGGAATGAAAAGGAAAACCTGAATGAAAAGTAAAGATTTTACTAAATCGTTTTATTTTATTTCATGTCAACAGCTTCTGTAGAGATATATTTATCAGGAAAAATCATGATGTGGCAATACTTATTTTAATGTATAGTGTCAAAAATGTATTTATTTATTTATTTGATGGCACAAAAGTGCTTTAATTTCTGCAAAGGTCGCATAACTATATAAATCTCTTTGATCCAGTGCAGTTGTTATTGATTACTTTTAGTTATTTGTTCACAATACCATAAACTATGACTCCCAGAATTACAAGATGTTGCTTAAACCAAAAAGTGGCTTACAAAACTGCATCTAGTCATCACTTTATGACCAACAGCCATTATATAAACCATTAGCCAACCTGCAGCAGAGCTGTCATGTCAGACGTCACAGCCACGCACAAAAAAGTACTCTGCAAGAAAAAACAACAACATCAACAACTGCAAAAGCTACATGCATTTCACAATTTATAGAAAAGGACAGGATGGATTTATCCTCTTTGAGCTTGTAAATGCTGAGTATGCAATTACCCCTATAATGGAAGCGTTGTGTCCAAATTGGAGCCATTAAAGTGATTTAACAGAGGGAAGATTGGGCCTGGCATTTCTGAGACTGTGTACACATGGGGAGTTAAGAAATGTTTAATCACTGGGTTTTAGGGCCTATTAGGGTGTGAAAAAAGGGCCGGTGCCAGCCAGAATTTGCCATGGTGCTGAGGCACTCATTAAGTCATAGTTTTATTGCATTCCGTTTCATTTCTTCATAATACCCTGCTAATTATTTTAGTTTATTTTGGGTTCCTAGCCTTTATGATCTTGCGTTCATGCAATTGGCCATTTTAGTTAAGGGTTTGTTATTCCTCACACTGCAAAGAAAGTGATATTGCATTATGCATTATTTATTGAGTTAATTATTTCTTTAATTCTCTATTCTTTTTTGTTTCTTGAAGCTTTGCTATTAGTTTAGCAAAGTCTGGGTTTTTCTTTTAATTGTTGTCATTGTGGATGGTTTTAGAACCATTTTACACCTCATATCGATGTACATCTATGTTAATCCAATGGCTGATAGTCACTCACCATACTGTACCTAGTGGTATGTTTATGAGCTTTGGTGTGATAAATAATTTGAATAACCTCCCTTAAGCAAAATCTGGTGTAATTTTGCTGAAATATGAACACAGCACAGACCATCGTCATCTAGACCAGGGGTTCCCAAACCCAAAAGACCCCTAAAATAACAATGTCAGTCACTCATGACCCCTAAATTCCTCTTAGGTGGGTACACATATGCAAACATTGCTCATACGCTCTCAGAAATAAAGGTACGCGAACTGTCACTAGGGTGGTACTTTTTAAAAAGGTAGACATTTGTACTTAAAGGGTCTATATTGGTACCTCAAAAGTATATATTAGTACCTAAAACTTTTAAGAGGTGCAATTTTGTACTTTTTAGGTATTAGTATGCATCCCTGAGGTATTAATATAGACCTTTTTGAAAAGGTACCACCCCAGTAACAGCTCTCGTACCTTTATTTTTGAGAGTGTACAACAATAGGTCTATATAAACACGAGCATATTGACAACACAAAAAAGCGCAACTGTCTAACAACCATGTTTTTTATAGTCATGTATTAATTTGTTTAATTAATTATTAACCTCAACTAAAGAGACTGGTGGACACAATGTTTTCAGTACAAGTCTATTCTTGATTCAAATTTGGAGACCACTGATCAGAGATCATTCTCAATATTCAGTTGTGGCCTGTATTTATTTATTTTTTGCCATAAAAGTGTCAAAAAGTTTAACCTGGTGCTATAAAATCAATCTGCTGCAGCTGACGCTATTGCTATGTAGTTAATCTAACAATCCTAAAAGAAAATTAAATTAAAATAAATAATTATATATATATATATATATATATATATATATATATATATATATATATATATATATATATATATATATATATATATATACATAGAGGCTGATGACTTTTCGTTTGCATGTTGTTGTTTATTACTATTAGAAACTATTTTTATCTTCTGTGGGTTATGGTTAAAATATGGTAATTCTAATAGATTATTAAAATTTATTTGACTTTTGGAAATCACCAAGCGACCCCCCCCATTTTGGGAACCACTGATCTAGACAAACAAAAACAGGATATGTTGTCACTAAATGACCAAAAAAGGACAGAATGCTCAAAAAAAAATCTTATAGTCGCAGTGTGGCCCATTGCAGTTTCATTCACATGTCTTCTTACAGCAGGTCTTAATCTATGTGCTTGACGGTGAAATTTCTGGCTCGTTTTTGACCTTTTTTTTCTTTTTTACACATTTTATAAGCTCTTCATGATTTCCACTGATAAAGATACGTGTACTCAAACACAGCAGACAAGTCTAGCACAGTACAAAGCACTGATTTGAATGTTTGGTGACTTGTGATTAATTTATTCATTCATTTTCTTTCGGCTTAGTCCCTTTATTAATCCGAGGTCACCACAGCGGAATGAACCGCCAACTTGTCCAGCATATGTTTTACACAGCGGATGCCCTTTCAGCTGCAACCCATCTCTGGGAAACATCCATACACACTCATTTACACTCATACACTACGGACAATTTAGCCTACCCAATTCACCTGTACGGGATGTCTTTGGACTGTGGGGGAAACCGGAGCACCCGGAGGAAACCCACTTAAACGCAGGGAGAACATGCAAACTCCACACAGAAACGCCAACTGACCCAGCCAAAGCTGGAACCAGCGACCTTCTTGCTGTGAGGTGACAGCACTACTTACTGCACCACTGCATCACCCAGTTCTGATTCTGATTCAATTTATTATTATTATTTAACTTATTTTTAATGGCACTGTAATTTGTATTGTTTGTTTATTTATTTTAAATTTTTTATTCATTTTTTGTTATTACTTTTTTCCCAACCAGATCAAGTGTAACCTTAGAATGCAGGGTTATTTTCTCCCGAAATATTTAATTGTAATATATTTAATTGTAATATATTAAATTGTAATATATATTCAGGTTCAGGTGCTCAACAGAAATGACTGTGATTGGCCGTGAAGGTCGTCATTGGTTCAACGTACTCACCACTATTTACTGAGTGTAAACACAGATACAGGGACACTGGAGCATTTTAATGTCAACTGATTTGTCTATAAGCTGACATAAGAGCAAATCGCAGATGAATTGTGACTTTAAAATCCTTCACTGTCCCTGTATCTGTGGTTACACACAGTAAACATTAGTAAGTTCGTTAAACGATGACCTTCATGTCCAATCACAGTCATTTCAGTTGAGCATGTGAACACAATTGCAAATCAGCGCTGCTTAAGAACGTGCTCCACAGCACTCAAATGTTCGCAGGAAATGGACATTTTTTAAATTTCAGTACTGATTTCAATATCGTGACAACACTATATATATATATATATATATATATATATATATATATATATATATATATATATACACACCATATACACACTATATATTTATAAACCATGATCCCTCTCCTTCCACTTCTTTCTTTCTTTACACCATGACAGACGTCACTCCACATACACAAAGTCTCCGACAGACAGACCAGCCTTATCTAGTCATTTATGTTTTCCTCTAACCTAATTTTCTCTGTTTGATCTGGCTTAAAGGGTCTTCTTTAAAACGCAAGCAACGCATTGATGTGAAAGAGGGTGCAGCTTCTCCCTTTTTCCTTGCCACAAGAAGAAAGAAGACTGTCTTCTTTATTTCCCCCTCCTCATCCCTCTGCCTCTCTCTTTCTGCTTTGCCTCTTTTAGCACGCCGGGTTTTATCTAGCCGGCCAAGGCTGCAGAGAAATGGGCACCCTGGTGAGACCCAGTAAAGCATTTATTAGCAGCTTTGCACAGCGGCATTATAATGGCAGGCGCAGAGGCACTCAAGTTTGGCCTTTTACTTTCCTGTGAAGTTCAGCCACACATGGAAAAAAAAAAAGGAAGCAGCCCACCCTCTAATATATTCTCGATTTGATATTGTATCGGCAGAGCGAGGGATGAAGGCTGCCTTACAAAGGGAGCAGGCAGAGGGAAAAATGTAAATAAAAGTCCTTGGAGGCTTTTGTGTCTGGCTGTTGTAGTTTGCAAAACTGTGAATCACGTGTTCCAATTCGTACTGCCCAGTGGAGCTTTTGAACTCTGGCTGTTTGAAATATCCCGTCAGAGGCTTTGTCTATGGGCTCTGTACCATAACTTTCCCCTGCTGAACAATACCGGACTGCCAGGAAGCCTTTTCCCACAATCGCCTTTATCTTGGGGTGCTAGTGTAAGATTTCCCACTGTCTGGAAGAATGAAAAAAAAAAAAAACGACAAAGAGAGTGGATGAGCGCCTTTCTTTGCACTTTCTACGCGTTTCCTGTCCCTCTCCCTACCAAAAAAACCTTCTTCTTTTTTTCAGGGTCAGCCTCTTTTATCTGTTTAATTTGTACATTTTCCATGTCTTTCGGTTTGTGTCCGTATACTCTCTTTTATTATGCAGAGAAACATTAAGCAATGCGGTTATGGGACAGTGGGGGCAGTTGGCAGGACGCACCCTTATTTTGGATGTTGCCCACTTCTCTCTTCCACTTGCCCTTTCTCTCTCTCTCTTTCTCTCCTCTCCATCCATGTGTAGGCGAGACACTCCTTCATCGAGCCTGCAAGAGGAACCAGGTGGAGACGCTGCTTCTTATCCTCACCATGCCTGAAACGGACGTCAACATTAAAGGTAGGTTTCGTACATTCTTCCCATGCCCTATGTAGAATGGTCCCGCTTTTTCTGGCTTACTATTTTGCTTGTGCGGAACAGTTAATTCCTACAAAGGAAAGCGTATGTCACATGTCCTTTAAGATCAAATGTAAGGGTGTGTCTGTAGGCTTCGAATGTTTTAGACTTGTGGCGTCAAACAGAATTTGTGCTCGTCTTGCGCTTATTTTGAAATTGTGGATAGCTTTGATAGGAATCATGTTGTGAATTCTTCTTTTATTGTTTTGATAATGTTGTGTTTTTTGTTGTTGTTTTTTGTAAGTCTTAGGATGGGATTTGTTTGAAAAAAGGCTTGCAAAAATTGCGTTTTGGAGTGACTATGTATGCACAATTGCGATATGATGGAAATGTTTACAATTCAGGCCTCTTTGCTTCTTTTTTATGACCTCGCGGTTTATTTTTGTTTTTTTTTATACAAAAAGCTGCATCAGGAATCGAATTGTTTGAAAATTACTACAAACCATTGCATTTTAGACTTGGTATGTTTGCTTAATTTTATCACGACACACAGAAATGTTTATGATCGAGGCCTCTTTGCCTAAAAATACCTAATTCACAACTCTGATTCAGAGAATAACCAGTTTTATGAAATTGTCTTTATTTTACATCATGCTACACAGAAAAATTCCCCTTATTTAATAATGTACTGCACATTAGCATAGAGGGGTATTTAAGTATTTAATGTTAGCATAATGCTATGTAAACAAACAGTGGTTACACTTTAGAATAATGGTCCATTCGTTAATGTTAGTTAATGCATTAACTAGCATAAATAGTCTTGTAATGCATTTATTAATCATAGTTCAACAGTTACTAATGCATTATTTAAACCCAAAGTTGTGCTTGTTAACAATATATAATGCACTGTGAGTTAACATGAAGTAGCATTGCATTAGCAAAGATGAATTAATATCGTAATAAATGTATTACTAATTGTTTGTTCATGTTAGTAACTACATACATACATGAACTAATGGACCATTATTTTAAAGTGTTACCCAAACAATTTACCTGATCACATATATTGAACACATCCTATTGATATATGATTCTGTGGCAAGAATTAAATGTAGCTTTTATGCCAGTGCAAATTGCACTGATTTATTTATTCATTCGTTCATTCATTCACTTTCTTTTTGGCTTAGTCTCTTTATTAATCTGGGGTTGCCACAGCGGAATGAACTGCCAACTTATCCAGCATATGTTTTACGCAGTGGATGCCCTTCTACAGTAGCTGCGGAAACTGGGAAACACCTATACACTTCCATTCACACATACACTACGGACAATTTAGCTTAACCAATTCACCTATACCGCATGTCTTTGGACTTGTGGGGTAAACCGGAGCACCCTGAGGAAACCCACGCCAACATGGGGAGAATATGCATACTCCACACAGAAAGCCAACTGACCCAACTGAGACTCAAACCAGCAACCTTCTTGCTGTGAGGCAAAAGCGCTACCCACTGCGCCACCGTGCTGCCCTGATATATTTATTTTCTTATATAAACGAATAAAGTTTAATTAAGGTTATAACTTCATCAACAAAATGTTTATTGGTTCAATTCATCAAGCAGGTAAGCTAGGCCTTATCAGTCTACATAAACACTGAATTCATTATAGCATCTTTTGTGTCACTGTTTGTAGATCACGCTGGCTGGACTCCGCTTCATGAAGCCTGTAACCATGGCAGTGTAGAGTGTGTGCAGGCCCTTCTGCAGCACTGCCCGAACCTGCAGCTGGGCACTCTCGTCCAGGGAGTCAGTCCACTACATGATGCCCTCCTGAACAATCATATCCATATCGCCAAGATGCTGCTGAAGCATGGCGGTGAGTGCCTACACGTAAACATATGAAATCAAACCTTCACATAACATCACATACAAACACACCCTCTCAATGCATGAACGTTCACAGTGTGAATACAGATCCTCACATAAGAGGGCTGGAAACAAGAGAGTGCATGCACACAGACCCGCTCGCGAAAACGCAAACCCCTTCAATGGCAACTTTAAAGCAGCTGTTGAATTTCAAAAAAGTGATGAGTTCACTTGTTCCTCCTGGTTCAGTCTCTCACGAGTCTCTTATCCAGTCACAATCAAACAGGCCCTTCTGTGGGAGCGTGACTCGTATTGAATATCATATTATGCCGTATCACTTCAAAACATGTTCAGATTTCGATTCCTTTGAGAACGATGCTGAATTTACAGAGTCATATGGAAGTGCTTCTCTTACTGGAGTAAATAAGGAGAAACAGTTTCTCTTTCCATGTGTGATGTCAGTGTAAACATTCTGATGAGTGAAAGCGGCAGAAAGTCATATTACAGCGGCATTACATGTGTAAACAAACAAGTGCTTTGTAGAAATCTGGTAAATCCAGGCCTCTCCTGTGGCTTAACAGTCGAGATCTACCACACACACACAAACGCACGCACATACATAGTGTCGTTTTTACTTCTGCCATTCAGGGTTCAAGATTTTTTTTTCACATTCTTTCCTCAATAAAAAACATCCATCTACAGGAATAACCCATCGGCTTGGATGACGCTGTTAGCATCCTCCTGAAGAGATTAGACAAGTCAGGTCTGTGGCTCTCGTGAAATTCGCATGCTGGTTTTTCACGGGGGAAATCTGTCAGAACAGAAATGTTTTGGCGCGCCTAGCTGTTTGCGTGCCACATGCAATCGATGTTTGCGAGCTTTGAAGCGAGCGCGACATGTGTCAATGCGGTAAGCGCGGGATGGCTTGACGACGGGGAGGGACTAGAGGAGAGGCAAAATGAGACAGGCTCCTGGTTTCCCACACGCCTTACTGTCACTCTCTCGCCCGCTCGCTCATTCTTCCATTTTGACTAATTATAGTTAATTTGATTTCGCTCCCCTATTAACTCATGTAGATATTCTGGCCTCAAAAAGTAAATTAGATTGGGATTGTTTGGTCCCGGTGAGAATGTTTTTTTTTTTTTTTTCATTTCTCGTCTTGCTGACTGAGATTGGCCCAATACCAATGCATGAAAAGAGGTCAGAAAAGATGCTCTTTTCTTTGTGAAATTAGAATTGTGATGTGTCTGGGAAACAGACAGGCAGCAAGATTCCTCTCAAGAAACTGACACGCATAAATAACCTGAGGCCTGATATCAGCTTTTTTGGAAGACAATCCTGTGAATTCTGTGGTAGATGACTTGACTTTATTTATTTTGGGATTTTTAATTTATGTTCAGCATTGGCTGTGACTGAAATGGCTCATTTATTCAAACATAAGGTATGCCGCGGTTTTGAAAAGTCAAGGTTTTAAAACCACCAAAATTTTCTGCATTACTGTTCCTAAGGTATGAGTAAGATTTATTATTTACATTTTTTACAACAACAGTATCTCCAGCAAAGAAGATCTCCAAAGATGCCGTTTTAAAATAATTTATTTATATCTGTGTTTTTGAAACTAATGAAGATAGCAGAATCAGAAGAAGATTCATATGAATTATTTAGCCTGACATGTTTACTTCTCCAAAATATTTTAAATGTTTCTTAAATAAAATATTTTGTGTTCAAAGGGGTAAAAAGTTTTTATTTTAGAGCAGTAATCATAATACCGTCAAACTGTGAAACCGTGATGTATTATATCGTCCCATGCCTAGTATATAGTAAAAAAAATCACAATATTATATTTAATATCATTAGATATAGATAATTATTAAATATTTTTAACAATACATTTAAGAATATTTGGATTTTTTTATTTAACCACTTTATTTTAATTTACCAACATTACTAAGGCAAACAGTTTTAATAGTGAAAAAATAAACAGACAAAATAAACTAAATATCTTATCACTTTATAATGAAATAAACATAAGTGACTCTTAAGAGACTCTTAAGAGACTCTTAAACTTGATAAATAAAATGTTACAAAGTGTGTGCAATAATAAAGTGTAAATGCTGAACAATCAAAGCAAACTTTAAGGTGTGAATAATAATGATACAGTAAACCTCAAACTCTGCCAACAACACATTATGATAATAAAATCTGAGCTTTTAAGTAAAGGAACAAACCATCATTATTCAAATATATATAGCAACATTAAAAATTGTGAAGTTCCATGACTGTATTACCCCCTATGCTAAAAACTCTTTCAGATGGGGAGCTAGTGGCTGGGATGATGTTGTTCTGACCTGAAGTGACAAGCGTGCGCATGGATTCCTTGACCATTTACAATTGACTTTGCTCGCGCTCCCCTAGCGTCTTTCGTAACTAGGCGACAATCAAGTGTTTTTTTCAGAGGATGACAAATGAGTAAACCATTGTTGCAGTTTCGATACAGGTTCATGGAGAAAAGTAAAAAGTGCTGATGTGTTTGGTTTGCAGTTTTTGTCTGAGATAATTAGTCAACCGTTATTACTGAAATGTTTATATTCCATACAAAGTGTAAAGCAGATTGCTTAGTTCTACAGGGGGCCATTTATATGGATAATCCTTAATAAAATGGAAATGGTTGGTGATATTAACGTCCTGTTTGTGGCACATTAGTTTATGTGAGGGAGCTTGTAAATAACTCATGAAAGAATAAAGTTACTTTAAAAACAAGCACACTGTTGTTTTTTCTTGTGAAATTCCTAATAATTTTATTAAGGTGTATCCATATAAATGGCCCACCCTGTACTGACATGAATCTCTGTGCACACGCTGCATTCAGAAAAGTTGAGATGTTTTCTAGGTGTGGCTGGAAAATGTGCGCAGTTCACGTGTGCGCCGCTTGCACAACATGTGTGCGTCGTGCAAGTCGCACACCTTTATTGTAAATGACAAACTGACACCCTAAGCTTATTGGCAAAGCTTCCAGGGCGCACGCTCAGCAGCCACATTTTAATAAAATTATAGCACTTCATACCGAAACTACATCGCTGTTGACAATTGTGTTCGATCAATAAATATTGATACCGATTATTTTATCACCCAGCCCTACTATATACTATATAAGAAAATAATAATTGATAGTCAACACATTGTACACACACCAATATACAGAAAGCGCCAACAGGTAAAATGCAATGCACGTACACATATATAGTCATATATTGACATATATAGTCAACTAGGATTCCCACAACTTAAATGCTTTCAAAATAAGTCTGTTAAACACTTTTCTGAATAGTAGGGCTGGGTATCGAGTTCGATACTTTTTAAGCACCGACTGAATCGTCTCGATACTACCGAGTATCAAAAAATTCATTTTCGTTCGGTACCAAATTTCGATACCCAAGGGTATAATCTTGTCAACGTCAGTGAGCACCACTTGGAGAAAACCTGCATCCTTAACGTGCCCAGATCAAATGCTGGTGATTGGCTGCGGCGAGGCTGTCTTGAAAATCAATAGTTTACAACAGTTACGCCCACTCGCACAGAGCTTGTCAAATTGTCAAACAGACTTACAAAATCAGTTAACTTTTAGCACTTCTAGCTTGTGTACCGTTAAAGTTAAGTTTAAGGCACCGTTTACACTGCAGATAAATGTGACCCAATTCCGATTTTTTGTTCATATGTGACACAGATCGGATCTGTATGATGACCGTGTAAACAGAAAAAAAACGCATGCATTCGGATATTCAGCGATCGGTTTCAGGTCCCCTTCATATGTGGAAATAAATCAGATATAAATTGGATATGTGACAATGCGACTGTCATGTAAACAGGCAGATCAGCTTTATTGAGGCTTTCTGTTCTGATCATCATTAAACTTGTGACAATGTGATGCTTCTCCGCGGTTTAATTATGTAAAAGGAAGAGTGTGTGTGGAGATTCCGACGCGGTAAACAACAACAACAGAGGAAACATGGAGGAAAGTGGTCAGTCGCCACAATTTGCTCCCACCAGACCTGAGATCTCTCTCGTAACCACACATTCCTCTGAATGGTGGAGGACATCATACAGCACATAAACCATAAGCGCAAGCTGCGATGACTGCCCTTTCCCACCTCCTCTGCCTCAAAATCATTTTAAAGTTGGGCGAACTTCATGTTATAACTTTTGCTTTTTGTCGCTAATAACACACTCACTGCGGGCTACACATAGAACAACTTTATTCTCTCCAACAACACCAGTGCGCACACAGGCAAAGGCTACATCAACTACACACACACACACACACACACACACACATCAGGGCCAAACCATTACGTAAACTACGTGGGGGTAAATCTGGACTGAACCATTAACTGCTAATACTACGCTTCGCATATTTCGCAGAGCTATAAACAAGACAGTTTCTTCCATCGTGGCTAGTGTGGCACAAATGCTAAAACCCACGTTTATGCATGCATCGTAAATTGTACGGCAAGTGTAAAGACATGAATTGGATATGGGTCACAATTAAAGAACGTGTAAACGGACAGACAAAAAAAAATCTGATATAGGCAGTATCATATGTATACGGAATTGGGCATCAAGACCTGACAGTGTAAACGGGGCTTAAGTTTGTGCAGGGTAAATTTATTAATCCTTTTTTGACCTAACGTACGCTGTGTAATGTTATGTACTGTTTCGATGGCTTTAAATACCTGGCTAAGTTGATACTAAAATGCTTTAAGGTTAACAGTAAATGAAGTTTACCTCACATTTAACTTATCTTATTTAAATGTCCTTATCCTTGGCTGCATTAACAGTTTAGCTTTCATGTTTTCTTCACATTAATGTTATAGTCTCTGCTCCTGCTGACCCTGGAATTAGGAGACCATCAAGTGATAATCCATTTACCATTTACACTGGCAGAAAAAGTAAAAATGATCAAAAAAAGGAAATATGAATGCCACAAGGCCGTTACAACTTTTATTGTTAAAGGTTTGCTGCCTTTTTTTACTGTGGAGAAAGATTAGATTTACTGGATATGCATTTTTCAATGCCTAGAAAGGAACCAAAAACATAGTCAAAATAAGTCCATGGGATATAAGTGGTTCAATCATAATTATCTGAAGCTGCGAGAATACTTCTGTGCGCAAAGTAAACAAAAATAACTTTATTTAATGATTTATCCATGGGAGGATCAGAAAGCTCTTGGATTAAATACAAAATATCTTCATTTGTAGATAATTAATGACAGAATTTAAATTTTTGGGTGAACTAAACCTTTAAGCAGCAGTAAGCCTCCCAAATACTTAAAATTGATTGACTTAAAACTGCTTGAACTTTATTAAAACTGTTTGCACTAATATATTGTGTTAACTACACTTTGTTCATTTTGTGCTTTTAGTCCTTTGTTTATTGGTCTTAGAGATAAGCCTGCTATGAAAAGTGTCACGAACATCCTGAAAAAATAATCTTGTTAAAATATATTTCTTAAAATAAAAGTATCGAAAAAAAGTATCGTTCGGAACCAGTATCGAATTCAGGGTATCGGTATCGAAAATTTTGGCAATGATACCCAGCCCTACTGAATAGTGAATTGCACATATTGCACAATATATGGGATAAACCAGGTCAGTGTAAATATTCTTTCCATTGTGGTGAATAAAGTGGCCAAGCTGTGGTATAAATGAAATGTTATTGGCTATTTGGTTAAAAAAGGGGAGGGGCTGATCAATTTGTTCTTTCTTACTTCATGTTTCAATTGAAAATACATCAGCAGATTAAAAAAATCTGTTCATTCGACACAGAAAACTTATTTATTTTAGAAAACTTAATACCTATTTTACAATTAAATTCTGGGCATCCAAATGCAGAATACGAGTGCATGAAACCTACATAAATAAAGTGACAGATTCTAAAATCAAAAATTGGTGTTTCATTCACTCGATGGTTACAGCTTTGTTCACCTAGGGTAAGGGCCAGGGGTAAGCTAGTAAAATGCTTCCATTTGGGATGACATTCAGTCCCAACATTACACGGTTGAGTGTAATAAGAGCATATAAGAGTAATAAGAGTGTGTAAGAGCAATGTGTAAACAACATACATAATGTGTGATTTGGGATGCAACTTGAGTTTTATTGGACATGGGGGGGGCAGGGTGAGGAGGTGAAAGACAAGACCCTCCTCTTCCTGCCCGTGGGCACTGGCAGATTAACTGTGCCATGGCCAAGGGCAGGGACGGGTGTCATCAGCTTGCCTAGCCCAAGGCAACCAGCACAAACCTCCCCCAAACACACACATTGTAAGTGTGGTGGAGCGTAATTCCACTCAGCCATTTCCTGATTGGTACTGCATGCAGCTTCCAGTACCCAACAGCTTGTATCCAACGAAGAGCAGAGCGAATAACGGCCCTGAATAAGCCTTCGAGTTACTGCCATGGCCTTCGAATCTTTATGGCTCGACAGTTGCTGTGAATACAGCTCTGTTTTTCAGGACTGGGATGGATTAAGGGTTGCTGGCATGACACTGGGTCTCTTGCATGAGGGTCGGCATCCAGAATGTTTTTCTCAGCTTCAGTCACATTCAGTCAATTTTTCTGTCCCAGTTTTCACAAGCTTTTGAAAGTGGTTGCTTCTTGACATACAGACATACAGACATTACTTTGATTTCTTTGAGCGTCAAAACATAAATATTGCTGTGAAATACAGTCGATGTCCAGTCTCTAAAGAACTTTCGACTGCTTTTAACTCGACCAGCAACTTGTTCAAGCACTTAAATAGAAAGCATTCAACAACAATACCTGTCACCAAAAACTGCCAAAACACGACGACCCATCTTAGCCTAAACAGGTTAAATTGGATTTTTATGCAGAATCAGAAGTGAAAGTATCTTCTGAATGTGAAGAGAAGTGTAGCTGCTTATGGGGCCGTTCACATAATGCGTCTTTTGCGTGCGCACATATTGGGAGCACATATTGCACGCACTCGCATTTCCCAGGTGCACTCAGTTTGAAAAATTGCGAGTGAGAACTGACCGATTAGCTTCATACTTTGTATGGAATATGCACATTTAGGTAAACTAATTACATCAGACAAACACAGAAAAGCCAAACACTGCATTGCTTTTTCATACTATGGATGCCAATTGTTAAAGGTATCCAGTTTTCCTCTAAACGTCTTCTTTTATCTTAAAAAAAGGTTTTGGAACAAGTGAATGATGAGAGATTTTTTTTTTAATATTATATTTTTATTTTCTTAAAGCAACACAGCAGTACAAAAAGCAACAACAATTATAAAGATAAAAAAGAAAAAGCAAGAAAAAAAAAAAAGGAGAAAAGACAGAAAAAAAAAAAGATTTTAAAACCATTATTACTTCAGTTCCTCTAGTATTATACATGGGTCAGCAATGTTACACATATATATCTAGGCCAGTGGGCAATTTGGTGATCTTGCAGACGATGACAGGGTTATACCTTTAAACTGTTGTCCTTGGCATTTGACAAATAATTAAAAAAGGGTTTCCAGGTGACTTTGAAGACGGCAATGTTATCAGAAAGATTGTGTCTTAGTCTCTCCAAATGTAAAGTGCTAGAGAATTTAGAAAGCCAGGATTTAAAAAGTGGTTTTGATGCCTTTTTCCAAAAACAAAGAGTATTTTTTTTAGCTAACACCATTCCATATTGGACAGCTTTTTTAAATTGATAACTGAACTCATGAAGTGAGTCAGACAAACCAATAACGGCAATTCCTGGATCAGGGGCGAGGTCTGATGTGAGAATTTTAAGTTATGGGCGAGCTATCTCTTTAAGTCTTTTCAAGCTGCTGGGATCAATCCATTGTAATGTTTTTCAGTGAATATTAAATTACTGAAAGAGCTGCAGTTTACTTTGTATTTCTTTAGGTATATTTTATATGTTTTAAAAAGTAACTTCAAAGTAAAGTAATTAGTAATCTGATTACTTTTTACATGAAGTAATTAGTAATGTAATCAGATTACAACTTTTTAGTAGTCAGTAATTTGTAATCAATTACTTTTTTGAAGTAACTTACCCAACACTGATCATGACTTTCTCAAAGTCTTAAATGTATTGTTGCTTGCAGATATTTACCAAACATCAGTAAGTTCTCAACTATATATCCTACCCATGGTTGATAGTATAGACAGTAACTCAGAAAAACAAAAGAGTCATGATTTCTTTTGTTTTGGTATTACAGTATAAAACACTTAAAGGCTTAGAGTTCCTCGGTGCAGTCGTTCCAACACTGTAATGACAAATGATAGCTCAATGTCTTTGTTAATAAGGCTGAGTTCAAACGCAGTTGTTCTCTTTTTCTTCCTCTCTGTGTACATTAATAGGAGTATTTCCCTCTCGCATTTTGCATTGAAACCGCGTTAGATTAAAGCTCTGGCAAAGCTCTCGATTTAGTCATTACACAACTCCTCATGCTCTGTTTGTTTGTTTGTTTGTTTGTTTGTGCTAGTCACACCAAATACATTAATCAGCTTCTCTTCTCAGACTTCTCTCTCTCTCTATTCCTGTTTTTCTTTCCTTCTCTCTCTCTCTCTCTCTCTCTCTCTCTCTCTCTCTCTCTCTTTCTGATTGCGAGTGCCTTTGAGCTTCCTCTGCATAATTTTTCTCCTATTAAAATGTATAATTAACCAAGTCACTTCCTCACACTGAGCTCACCAGACTTTCAGCTGAGCCACTGTTAGGAACAATACCGAATGTTTGACTCTGAATTTGGTGCGCGTAATAATTCCACCAAACATATAGCACACTTATTTCTTTACATATGAATCTAATATATTGAATTGTCTTGCACAGTGGTGATAACACCTAGAAGCAGCAGAACATTTCGTCACTTCTGGTTGTTTCAGCAATTTCATTGATTTGTGCAGCAATAATTCTCATCTTACTGCACATAACCCATAACACATATTAGATATTAAATATTTTCTGATTGGATTTTCAGTTTCGGACAATAAAATTACCTGAATTTGGTTGTGTCATTTCTGTGGTTAGGAAACAGTGTTACTCAAGATCCCCGATCTAAACTGAGCTGGGGACAGGTGCAAGACAAAAAAAGTAATGCCTTATATTAAAGCTCCAAAATTTTCATCTAAAACAAGTTGTTGTTTTTTTCTTTTTCTTCTGTTTCTTCTTCTAAGTTTGGTTTGGTATGTAATATCATTTTTTGACATATTTTTTTCTAGATTAGCCAACTTCTAATTAATATTTTTATTAGTACTTTAGTAAATTTCTATATAGTTATGTATATACTGTTGTCTATGAACATGGCCATGAATGGCTAATTTTCAATTTTGTTGTGAAAATGCAGCTCAGTGGATGATCTTCAGAAGTGTCTTTTAGAACTTCTTTTAAATGGGTTTTTATCCCAAAAATAAATGTGTTGTCAAATTTCTTATCCTCAGACCTAGGATTATCAAAGGTACCACTTTCTTTACCAATCAGTACTGAAATTTCAAAACATAAACTTCCTGCTAACGGTTAAGCAGCGTTGAGCAAGTTCTTTAAAACTACTAAATGGTCATGGTGTTAGCGTGCTCAACATATATGAACGTGATTGGCTCCAATTGGCTCCAATCATTGTTTGATGCTCATACTTACCATATAGACAGACACTGAAGTGCTGGAAAATGATGTATGTCGAATAAATGTCTATGAGCAGATATAGGAGCAATCAATGAATATTGGCACCAATCACAATCATTTCTGTTGAGCATGTGAACACAACGGTCAGTCAGCAATGCTTAAGAACCAGAATTTAAATGTTAGTTTGAAATGGACGTTTTTAAAATTTAAGTACCACTTTGTAGTGAAGTTGGTACTTTTGGCTATGCTACTAAGGCCATCAAAGGTATAGGATATTTTCAGTGGAACATTAAAGAAGATAAGATATAATTTCTTAAGATCTCAATGTATCTTCAGAAGCCAAAGGTACACTACATTGCCAAAGACCTTAGGATACCCATCCAAATCATTGAATTCAAATTCCCCAAGCACTTTAATGGCCACAGTTGTATGAAGTCAAGCACCTAGGCATGCCGACTGCTTCTACAAACTTTGTGAAAGAAGGAGTTGCTCTTGCCACCCATTTGTGAAATCCCCCACTACTAAACGTGGTAGGCCTTATAAAATCAGTCAGGGGTCAGTGCATGCTGAGGCTAACAATACACAGAAGTAACCAACTTTCTGCAGTAAATTGATACAAACCTCCAAACTTTGTGTGGCCTTCAGTTAAGCTCAGGAATACTGGATAGAGAGCGTCATTCCATGGGTTTCCATGGCTGAGCTGCTGCACCCAACCTCACATCACCAAGCTCGATGCAAAGTGTCAGATAAACTGGTGTAAAACATGCTGCCATTGGACTCTAGAGCAGTGGAGACATGTTCTCTGTAGTGATCTGTCTCACTTCACTGTCTGGCAATCTGATATACTGTAGAATGGGTTGATGTTTGGGGGAGGTGGGATTGTAGTATAGGGTGGTTTTTCAGGCGTTGGGCTTGGCCTCCTTAGGCTGAATTATACATCAGTGTCGAGTGAAAACAAAAGTATCCATCTAGAACTCCAGTTAAAGTCAAAACTATTAGCCTATTGTGAAATTGTTGTTGTCTTTTTTAAAGATTATCCAAGTGATGTTTAATGGACAATGATTAATGTAACTGTTCTGAAGAAAATGTCATGTTTTACTGTAGCTTTTTGAGAAAGGGGTGCCACCATCTTGGAATACTGCTGTGTCCGACATCATGGGGTTGGTTCTATTTCCTGAGGTGAACAGATATATTGGAAGTAATGGACTGACCATTCTTTTCTATTTATCTTTTTATAAAATTGATCAGCCTTGTTCCACTCTCCCACACTGGTCCAGTGCTGCTTGACTTAGGGATTTTATATTCAGACTTTATATTTAAAGTCACAAGACATTCCCAAATCAAGTCTCTCATCAGTCTGTTTAAGGACGTATAAAAACCTGTCTTGTGAAAACCTCATCAATCTCAGCTTAAACGTGAACTGAGGTGAGGGGCTGTATCATGTGAAAGAATATAAGCAGACTCACCCCCTCCCATACGTTGGGTATTGGACCTTGTTAATGACCAGACAAGCAGACAGCACTAGACCAGCATAATGCAGATTAATTTTTTAAAAAAGAAATCAAATAAATATATTTTAAAACCAATGTTTGTCTTGCACCAGTTCTGCGAGTCACGTCCACATCATTTAACTCAGGTTAAATTTGGCTTTCCAGTCTCCATAGTTTGTCCGTTACTTCCATTTATATCTGTTAACCTCAGGGAAGGGAATCAACCCTGTAATGTCAGACACAGCGGGATTCCCAGATGGCTGCATTTTTGCTCTAAAAGCTATAGTAAAACATGCCATTTTCTTCAAAGAGTTTACATTGTGTTGAAATTGTGTTTGTTATTCATTCATTTATTTTCTTTTCGGCTTGTACCTTTATTAAAAAAAAAAAAAAAAAAAAAAAAGCGGATGCCCTTTCAGCTGCATTCCGTCACTGGGAAACATCCGTACACACTCATAAACACACATACACTACAGACAAAGCTTACCAAATTCACCTATACTACATGTTTTTGGACTTGTGGGGGAAACCGGAGCACCCGAAGGAAACCACGTAAACACAGTGAGAACATGCAAACTCCACACAGAAATGCAAACTGACCTAGCCGAGGCTCGAACCAGTGACCTTCTTGCTGTGTGGCAATTGTGCTACCCACTGCATCACCGTGCTGCCTGTGTTTGTTATATATATTTTTATTAAAGTGGAAAAACTATGTAAATATAAACACAATAAAACCTCAGCACAAAGCAAGGTTCATAAAGATATAGATGAGCGAGTTTAGAATGGGCTGGCCTGCACAGAATCCTGACCACAACCTTATATAAACATTTGCGATGAATTAGATCAGAGACTGCTGGCTAGCTGTCTTCTCATCCAACATCAGTACCAGACCTCATAAATATGCTTCTAAAAGAATCGTCAAAATTTCAAATAAACGTACTCCCAAACTTTGTGGAAAGCCTTTCCAGAATAGTTGAAGCAGCTATAGCTTCAAATAGAGAGCCAACTCTATATTAAAATTAAGATTGAGATGTTATTAAGGTTATCTGCAGCATGTACGCATCACTTTTCAGTATCGGCACAGTTTACCTACCACTTTAACCTTTACCCTCGAGCCTCTAGAGTAGGAGTTCTTAATCTCGCTCCTGTTGTCCTGCAGATTTTACCTTCAACCCCAATCAGACACACTGGGCTAGCTAAAATCAAGCTCTTATTAGGCTTTCTAGAAACTTATTAGGCTTTCAAGTTGGAGCTAAGTTTTAACCAAGTTTGAGGCCAACCAAATTTGAGAATCCCTGCTCTATAGTGAGCTGTACCAAAAACTACCATGCATTGTAAAAGCACCATTGGTGTACTGAATGGAACATTTGTAAAATAGTTAATGAGGCAATATGTAGAATTTGAAATTAGATGTTCAGTCCAATCTAAATAAATATTGCTGTACTAAAAGTATTGAGTAAATGTGTTGGTTTAAACTAATATTAATATGAATGCCAATACTTTTTGTTTATTTAATTTTTTTTTGTTCATTTTTAACAAAATCGCCATAGCGTATGAGTCTGTGTGTGTGAATAAGAGTGTATGGGTGTTTCCCAGTGCTGCGTTGTGGCTGGGAGACAAAAACAGATGTCAGAGAAATTGGCGACTCATTCCAGTCTGGCAACCCATGATGAATCAGGGACTATTCAAAGGATAGTGAGTGAGTGATTTTTTATTTTTTTTTATAATCACTTATTATTATTATTATTATTATCATCATTATTATTATTATAATTAATATTATTTGTATTATTATTATTATCATTATTATTATTTTTATTATTATTATTATCATAATCATCATTATTATTAATATCATCATTAATATTATTATCATAATTATCATTATTATTATCATTATTATTATTATTATTATTATTATTATTATTATTATTATTATTATTATTATCATTTTTCTTCTTCTTCTTCTTCTTCTTCTTCTTCTTCTTCTTCTTCTTCTTCTTCTTATTATTATTATTATTATTATTATTATTATTATTACTATTATTATTATTATTATTATATTATTATTATCTTTATTATCATTATTGTTATCATCATTATTATTATTATCATTATTATTACTATTATTATCATTATTATTACTATTATTATTATT
This sequence comes from Danio aesculapii, assembly GCF_903798145.1. NCBI lineage: Eukaryota > Metazoa > Chordata > Actinopteri > Cypriniformes > Danionidae > Danio > Danio aesculapii. The sequence goes on from NC_079439.1 coordinate 54,028,470, forward strand.
ATTATCATTGTTATTACTATTATTAGTATTATTATTAGTATTATCATTAATATTTATATTATTATTATTATTAATGCACATTTTTAATGAAATAATATAATTGTCTTAGAAACCAAATTTTGTTATTTCATTTTGTTCACCGCTGCACCTTGACCCCCTGCAGTTAATCAGCTGAAAATGGGTGATTTCATACTGCTCTTGCCATTTTTATGTGCAACATGCATCATGCGAGGGTCTGACACTACACCACTGAAATAGACTCATATCTTTATACAGCGCCATCTGCGTGCCATAACTGACTCTGTGCTGCTCTGATAATCTAGCTGGGATGAATAGCACCTATCTTTATCAGTCTGGCATGGTGGCATCAAGGGGTCTGCGCTGCTGCATCTCTAACATAGCGCTCAAGTGTGATGCCAGGGAATCAGGTTACAAAAAGCTCCTGTTGTGCCCCCCATGCACAGTAATCTGTCCTAATCTGTGCCTGCCTGGCCTTTTGTCTTGGTCAATCTCTGTTGGCTCAGTATAATGTGATTTCACACAAACACACACGAGTTCTGTTGGGTCGATGGGTGTTTGTCTGTGGGTTCACAGCATGACAAAGAAGTGTATCTTGTGCCCTATAGACTAAGGGCTTGTGTTGTCTAGATTAAATATGTGTGGATACAGAACGGATGGAATCGTTTTTGCTCTGTTTCTGCTTCCCCTCCTCCACCTTTCTATTTCTAGTCTTCGTCTGCCCTCTAAAGGCTAAGGGGCGGCTTGCTTTGCTCTGACTGATGTTTTTTTCCATGCACGTTAGCAGCAGCGCATATCTGCGAGAGCTGTATTCCCCCCCCCCCCCAAATTTTTGTCATCTGCACGGGGGGCATAATTACCATCTCTGCCATTTAATCCCCAAAGGTGTTTTATTTATCCACCGAGCGAAGTATCTGACACATCACGCCAATACTTGGACTCACTTCAATCGTTCGGTGTGACGAATGTGCCAGCATCATATCAAAACCCCCGGTTGACCACTCCAGCCGCTGTGCGTGTGTCTGCGGGGCTAAGCGCTGACAGATGTGTGTTTCATGGGCCATTGTGAAGAAAGGGTTGCAGCTGATCATGCCGTCCGGGGGGAGGAAGATCTGCCCGTAGCTCACATTCATCAGCAGCCGCTGGCGAGCACGCGTTTGCGAGGGTGGTTGATATTGAAGGGCCACGTCTCAGCACTTGTCGCATTCCAGGTTTTGGGCTGTCAGTGTGACAGTCCTGCGGTGGGATCGGCGTTAAAAATGCATGCTACCTGAATCAGATGATGGTGCATTGGCTGTGTTAAGTGTGTATTTTGAATGTGAAAGATTCAAATTTGACAGTTAGGATTCAAGGTGCATTGTACGCAATCAAAATAAAATTTGACAGTTGTATTCACTCTCAGAGTGTGTTCACACTCTGCAAGTTTGCCAATTGTTAGTGAGGTTCAGTTAAATTAGTGTGAGCACTGTGTAGCACATAAAACAAGTAGACCAAAACTACTGAAAAGATGGGTCTCGGTGTGCTTTCAGATAAACTCTGGTTCATGTTGTGTTCAGATTTCAGTTTAACTGCAACAAAGACATGGTCAAGTCAAGCCAACTCAAGTCAACACACTTTTCTTTCTATAGTGTGTTATACATTGTAGATTGTGTGATGAACAGGCAAATAGTAAAAGTCGGATATGGACATTTCATAATTGAGGGGCGTACTCGAGGTAACTGTTACTCAACAGATTAGTAATTTTTCAGTATCAGTGTCTCAGTTGAAGAGTGATTTACTCTACCTGACAAAAGTCTTGTCGTCAATCCCAATTGTAAGAGTAAAAACTTGATTTCTAGTTGATCATCAAAATGGCAGAAGGTTGATTTTTCTGATGAATCATCTGTTGAACTGCATCCCAATCATCACAAATACTACCTGTTAGAACTCGCATTGAACCCAAGATTCTCATAGAAATCAGTCAAATTTGGTGAAGGAAAAATCATGGTTTGGTGTTACATTCAGTATAGGGGCGTGTGAGAGATCTGCAGAGCGGATGGCAACATCAACAGCCTGAAGTATTAAGACATTTGCGCTGCCCATTACATTACAAACCACAGGAGAGGGCAACTTTTTCAGCAGGATAGAGCTCCTTAACCTCCACATCAAAGTTCCTGAAAGTAACGAAAGTCAAGGTGCTCCAGGATTGGCCAGCCCAGTCACTGGACATGAACATTATTAGGCATGTCTGGGGTAAGATGAAGGAGGAGGCATTGAAGATGAATCCAAAGAATCTTGATGAACTCTGGGAGTCCTGCAAGAACGTTCTTTTTGCCATTCCAGGTGACTTTATTAATAAGTTATTTGAGTCATTGTAGAGAAGTATGGATGCAGTCATCCAAGCTCATGGGAGTCATACAGAATATTAATTCTTTTTCCACTGCACCATGACTTCATATTCTATATTTTACGTTATTTCTGTTTAGTGACAAGACTTTTGTCTAAGCAAAGTTAGACCTTACTGTTCTAATTAAATAATTAAAGTCAAGGCATGATCATATTTTATTTGGGTGAAATAAGCGTAACCAAGAGGCCTTTGCCTTTCATACAGTATAGGCCACTTCTGATACCAAATGATCAACTAGAAGTCAAGTTATTATTTGTTGTTCCTAAAACTTGGATAAGCTACAAGACCTTTGTCAGATAATGTATTGAAGGGCAGCTCCATCGATCCCAAGCAAGCCAAAAGGTGACTGTGAAAGAAAAAAACCTGAAGTAAATGAAGGGGTAAAAACCTTGGGATAGTCCAGACTCAGTTGAAGGACCAGTTCTCCTCTGAACAAACATGATGTCACAAGATGCAAAACTCAAAAAAACAAATAACTTTCTTTTTGTTAGTTGCAGTGTCGCTCATTAGAGATGAACAAGGTCATCGGAAACATCTACCTTTGCAGCAGATCTTTATTTTTGTGTATGATGGAATTCCAGGCACCCTTTTGTCTCCTTAGCCAACTTTGTAGTTTGAAACTGATAAGAAATATCGGATAGGCATATACAAGCATGTTTAACCCAGTACACCGTTGAATATAGAGTTAGATCTCCCCAAAGTTATGTGTAATTTATAAATATATTCATGTGCTTGCTTACTTTGTATCTTCAGCTTCAGTCTTAAAATTGAAATTGTGAATGCTAAGTGCTAAACAATCTAACATCACAACTTACTTTCACTGCTTGTTTACAGTATATTTTATAAAGATACTTACTTTATTTAAAGAGTTTTTTTTTTTGTTAGTCTGGGCTAGTGATTATGTTCAAATTGAAAAATGTGTTGCTTAAACACTCTCGTAGTGAGCAATATGCTTTTATTTAATGCTTTTAGTTGAATACCGATGCTGTATTTTCATCATTAGCTTACAATTGTGGTGTCATGGCACTTGTTGTGCAAAGTGAAGCACTTCAACATGACTTAGTGTGTACATCTGTTTTGCTACAAATGAAAGAGATGTTTGAATGTCTAGTATGCAGTGAAGGACGCAAGCATTCCCTTTCCCCTTACAGCAGAAAAAACAAACCTTTTCACAGCTCCGGTGCCATTTAAGCGTGCATAAAACATGGCCTTCTCTCTGTCCAATTTTTATCAAAGTTGTGGAACATCAAGCAGGGGGAAGCTGGAGGCAATCCAAGGCCTCTCCCTTCAACAAAGAATAGACATTTGCAGTTTTATTGAATTGTCACTGTATTTCATAGTCTTACAGTAAGCATCGAAAGGAAGACTGTGTTTTGGTCCTGTCAAACAGCAGCGCTATTTTCCCTAAAGCCAGAAATGTACGCATTGAATACATCTGTCAAGGATTCAGAGAGGTGCACACTGACCTTAAACCTGTGAAGTTCTTGTCTAAGCTCTGGGCAAGGTCTCGTCCGTGGAGGGGGGTCACGGCGATGACCCGTTAGGATGAAATTTGTTGTTTTTCTGCTCGATTCTGTCTCATGGACTTACTCTCTTTTTAGCTCCTTGACCTCAGTAATCGCTCTGACCCTGAATTTTGAAAACAAGCCTTTTTGCCAAAATATACAAGAGTAGTCTGTTAGTATAGGCAGGTCTTACAAAAAAAAGGTAAAATAATGGTACTGTGATGGTTCCACAGTCCAGTAATTGTTACTCATTTACATTTGTTTGTTTATCTCATACTTTTATTAAAATAATCTGTCTTTCTCTTTTTAGTGTATTTTTTTCTCTCTATTTTTAGATTTAGCAAATGTGGGCTTGGTATAAGACCAATTATTAGTCCAACACACAATAGTGTTTTATGGCCAAAACCTGACAAAAGTATTAAAATAAATAGTGGTCCCAGTGGGATGAGATGGTATTGCAGGGGGCCCTCCAGCTGTTATAATTTGATGTATGATTAGATACAGAGAAATAAATAATGAATTGTTACTATGCATTTACTATTGAATTTTCTACATTGGTATAACAATTAAACATTTTTTTCACTGAATGCATTGCTGTCAATAGGTCCAGAGCTCCAGTTCTGTCTGTTTTGACTGCTCGTCTGACATAGAGATTTCATAGGTGAATGCTGCTGTGAGCATAAAGATACTCATATCTTTGCAGGTGCTTAAAATTATCAATAGGACTCCTGCAAAATGGTCCTTTCACTAGGGGACTGGCAAGTGAAGTAATCACTACACGCAGGTGCGTATTTCTACAGTTTCTAAGGGCATACTCTTATAGGCACGGTTGCTTTGAACCGTGCTGAAGTGTGGTTGTCCCCTCTCCCCGATGGCCCGCACTCACACTGCATCTTTACTTTCCGAACCTGAGCACGCTTACGTCGTCGATAATGTGACTGTTCAGTTTAACAGGAAGAGAAGGACTCTTGCTCAGCACAGTGGAGATTGCATTAGTTATATTGTTTTAGTTGTTTGGAATGCAGTGACTCACAGTCAAATATTTTGCAGAACAGATCCACAACTTTTGACGCTCATAAATTGTCACAAAAGTCATTGTGCTGCACATATTAGCAGGTTTGCTGAAGGTGCAGCTGTCATGCAGCGAGGAGTTTGCGTCTTTAATAAACTATGACAGTTTGCGTTCATTGAAAAGTAAGAATGATTAATAAATCCATATGAAATAGTCCCTTAAAAGTGACACCGTGTCTTCAGTTTCTGGCTCCGGCGTACACTACAGGTCTACCGCGTCCAACTGGGCCAGGGCCAGCCAACTGAACCGTGCTTGGGCCCGATTCGGAGCACTCACACTTCTCAAGTGAACAGTGAAACGGTTCAGATAGCATAGCATGAGTGCACCCTAAGATTCTGTTAGAAGTGTTTTGTCCAGTCGAACACAATGTGTGTGTCGCAGTTTCATTGCCTTAGATTTACATATATGTAGTTTCATAATCGTAGTTTCATTGTCATATACAGTAGTTACAATCAACAAGCTGACATTTGTATTTGCTCAAATGTGATACAAATGTTGCTAAGGAGAGGAAAAAACTTTATTATTGTGTAAAAATCTGTCCCATGCAGATGTAATCTGAACCCTTCACTTCACTTAGTTTACCAAGCTGCCACATAGCGGGTTCATCTAAATATTGCTGTGAGCAACATACAGTATGTTTGGTTTAGTAGTCCATGAGTTAAAAAGGTCTAAACAATCCCTTTGCATATACCATAGTAGAAGCAGAGTTATTGACTTCATTCATTGAAATATTAGAAAGTACTGTATTAATTCTCCTGTTGTCCTAGAATTCTGTAAACACAATTTGCCCCTTTGGGTCAAAAATGACCTGCCTCCTCTAAACCTCTGAAATAAAGCAGGTAAAATTAAACAACCTCAGTTTTGCATAAAGAAACAACCTCATCTAAGCATGTGATTTTTTTTTTTTTTTTAGAAAAATGTCAATTTCAGCTTTTTTCCTGCTGTTAAAATGGTGCACTGTTAATTTTTGACCCATAATTCAACAGGAGGGTTAATAATCCACATTATTTGCTAATAATTCAATGAACCGTCATCAATTATTCCTTAAAATGGATTGAAATTCAAAAGACGTATAAGATTGCAGAGGCAAGAAGATTTTTCTGTGCCCCCGTCTTTGGTAAATCTGTAATATAAAGCAGCATTTTATTCCCTTTTTTCTTGCACTTGTGCACATAATGATCCTGCCTTTTGATAGTGGGATTTCATCTGAGTATCAACAGCGAGCGGAAAGCACGGCAAAGCTTTTAAGAGAGGTGCAGAGTTGTCTGAGCTTTAGCAGAACGGCTGCCACATTAGCAAAGGGGTTTAAGAGTCAAGTGTCATCAAGAGCAGTTTGCCATAGAAATAGGGAGATCTAAATGCAAACAAAGAGTGCTCTTGACACGGCTGCCGTTTGCTAAGCCAAGAGCGAGTGTGTATGGGCTTTACCTTCAGCCACACTAAAGCCACTTAAACTCCAGTCACAGACGATGAAAAAAACCATTTAATATACACGGACATCAACTCTGTGGTGAAGAATGAATGTATTGATGCTGAAAAAAATATGTTGACGTGAATTGGTCAAATGGAAAGAAACGAGTTTGCTGAAGATTTTTGTGTATTTGTTCATTCTTTCTTTTTGTATGCCTTCTCAAAAGGCATCCATTTCAGCAGTGGCAGTGAATTATTGAACCCAGACTAACAGAAAGCATTGAAAAAATATCTTGTTTAGGGGACATGTTTCATATTATGCTTTAAAATATTCATGTAGATACAATTGTACATTAAAATAGCATGAATGAGAATTTCTCTTAATTAGGCATGATGGCGTCAGTGTGTGTGGCCGGCTGTCTGCTCCATCTAGTTTTGTTTTTATTTATGTTGTTTTTATTTGTCATTTAAAAAAATGCTTACTCTCTTTTGGTTTACAATCACCAAACACTTTTTAATATTAGAAATTGCATGGAAAATAGGGCGATCAACAGCAGGGATGAGCAAAAACACGACCTCCCCCTCTGTCTTCACCACAAGTACCTACTACTCTTTGGTCCTTTGGGAATAGGAAGCGGCAGAGGCATCAGGGAAAGCGTGGTGGCCTGGTGGTTAAACTGAAGACATGTTTGGTTGATTTTCCCAACGTGGATGTTCGTGGACTACTGGCGGAGTACCATATAGATCACAGTCGATTTGATTGTCAACGCTCGTTGGATCCTGCATATACCTGGTTGGTATCAGTTATAAACTCCAGTTTTATCGTCCCCTTTTCTCCCCGTTGTCGTAAAAGTGGAGTGAATGCCTGTTACCTCCGGACACTGAATTGGCAACCGTCGATGCCTAAAAATTCTGGACCAGTCAGAATATCCCTTCTAAACGCTAGATTGCTAGCTAACAAGACTTTTATTCTGACTTCTTTACCACAAACAATCTGTATTTCCTGTGCATGACTGAAACCTGGATGTCTGTTGGTGAGTCAAGCTCATTTTCAGAAGTTTTACTGGGAAACTGTACATTTTTTAATTTTTCGAGGTCTACTGGACATGGTGTTGAAGTTGCGACATTTTTTAAAACTAAATTTTTGTTGTCGGCAGTTGTCATCATACGCCTATTCAGGTTTTGACCTTAGTGTTTTTGAGTTGATCCATATTGACGTTGTGCTTGGTGCACTGGTATATATAATATTAGACTTTATAAAGAATTTTTCTGACTTTTTGGCTGACGTTTTGCCAAAATATAATAGGCTATTAATTGTTGGTGATTTTAATATACATGTTCGCTGTTACCTTTAAACCTGTGGTTCAAGATATTTTAAATCTTATTGAGTTTTTTAATTTAATACAGTTTGTAACCAGCCCTACACTTTAGAATGGGCACACACTAGCATTACCATGAATCACTGTAGTACCAGAGTGCATTTTAGTTGGAGTATGCTCTTGTTTAGGGTGTTTTCGTTATATGTATTCAATTGTTTTTGAAAAATATGGCGAAAATACTGGATTTTAGTTAACAAAACTTTTAATTTTAAACCGATCTGTTCTGCCAATACAACATGTTATTTTGACTATAATGTGAGTTTGTTAATTGTGTTAGTATAAGTTTGTGATGCTAGCCTGTGGCTCATTATTAGACTAATGGTGCTTGGAAAATATCTCTTCCTCCTCCTCCTCCTCCTCCTCTCACAGAGCTCAGTTGTTTATTTGTCCAGCTTTATTTGATAAAATCCTGGTTTGAATTACTCAGAGTGACTGACTGTGTGTTTAATAAACTAAAACAACTGAGCTGATTGGATTTTCACTTTGAACAATAACGATGACTCAGTTTGGTGTTGACTTTACCCACTGCTAAATGTGCTGATTTGACGTAAATCGCCTAAACATTGTACATTTGCCAAAATGTAGTGTCCATTACTAGCCCTGAAAAAGAACAGATTAAACCAGTCTTAGATGTTTGTTTTTTCTTGATATACAATATTTGTTTGTGTCATTTTGGTTTACCATTAACCCTCTGGGGTTTGAGGTGATTTTGGGGCCCCTAAGATTTTGACATGCCTTGACATTTGTGCTTATTACAACTCATTATTACATAGTATTGGCCAACATACACTTTTTTGTATTCAGCACAAACTGTGCTACAATAATATAGATATATAGATGTATTTACTCACGTCTTTTTTAGAAAAAAAATTAAGCAGTGGTTAGTAGGTTTTGGAGAAATAAAAAGTAGCTGATATAAGGTCCAAAAAAACATTCTGAATGGGCCTGAATAAGACTTTTGATTAACTAGTGTTGTATGTTAGAATATTAACTTCACAATTACTTGAAAATTATTCCATTCTCTCATTCAAAGAAAACATTACAATGATCTACATTTTGTAAAGTTTACTTTGGGTCAGCATACTGTATTCGTGGGAGTGGCAATGGGAATGAATAATTCACACCTAGAGAGACAAAAGACACTCAGAAGAAACTCACTAACATTTAGTTTAGCATTCTGAAGCTGGTATTTAGTTATTGTCCTAAACCCCCCTTAAACCACCAAAGAAGACCAGCTTGATCTCATTAGAAGATCATCTAAGCTAGCCGCGTAATGACAATCTTCATCTGTTGACCTCAATTTTTTAATGGTGTTAAATATGTGTGTGGTAAATTACTCCCCAATAAAAATAAAATATGGTTTTATTATAGCAAATGAGTACTAACCATATTTAAAACTATGTAATTGGTATTGATTAGCATTTGCATAATCACAGTTTCACTATAAATACCATTGTGTGTTTCGCAAAACCATGATGGTTTCACTACTAAACTACTTGTTTGTTTGTTTGTTTGTTTGTTTGTTTTTAACTAAAATCGGTAATAATTTTTGTAAGGTGTATGTTAACAATCTTATATGCAAAGCTACTATTACAGCAGTTTTTTGAAATGTTCTAAAAATGATAAATCATGCTAGAAACATTTATTCATTTTCTTTTCGGGCTTAGTCCCTTTATTAATCAGGGGTCACCACAGTGGAATGAACCGCCAACTTATCCAGCATATGTTTTACGCAGCGGATACCCTTCCAGCTGCATCCCATCTCTGGGAAACATCCATACACGCTTATTCACACTCATACACTACGAACAATTTCGCTTACCCAATTCACCTATACCACATGTTTTTGGACTTGTGGGGGAAACCGGAGCACCCAGAGGAAACCCGCGCGAACACGGGGAGAACATGCAAACTCCACACAGAAATGTCAACTAACCTAAACTGGGGCTCGATCCAGCGACCTTCTTGCTGTGAGGCGATTGTGCTAACCACTGCGCCCCCATGCCAGAAACATGTTAACATTAACATTAATAATAATTTAAATTTCTAGTTTTTTGAAAATGTTCCATAACTAAATTTTATGTGTTCCTCGTGTGATTTTCAAGTGATGGTTCACCCAAAGTTGAAAATTCTGTCATAATTCATTCGCCCTTTACTTTTTACAAACCTGTTTGATTTCCTTTTCATTTTTCTGCTGTGTATTCAATTCAATTCATGTTTATTTCTATAGCGCTTTTCCAATGTAGATTGTGTCAAAGCAGCTTAACGTAAAAGTTCTAATAAATTGAAACTGTCGGTCCAGTTTTCAGAGTTGAAGTTCTTTGGTTTAATTTTAACTGCTGAAAATCCAAACACTGAAGATCAAATCCATCGATGTGAAGCTTCACAAGCCCCAAACCAAGCAAGCCAGGGGCGACAGTGGCGAGAAACAAATCTTCAACAATTAATGAAAGTGGAGGAAAAAACCTTGAGAGAAACCAGGCTCAGTTATGAGCTGTGTATAACAAAAATGAAGATGTTTTTACTTCCATAGTATTTGTTTTTCCTTCTATGAAAGTTAACTGTTACAGGTTTTCAACTTTCTACAAAAAAGATTTCTCTAAGAAAATTAATAACGTTTGGAACCTCTTTGAGTATGAGTAAATAGTAAGTAAATTAAATATTTGGGATAAAGTATGCCTTTAACATGATTAGACAGCTTTATTTATCATGGTTGTCATTAGGACTGCACGATATTGGAGAAAACTGACATTGCGATGTTTTTTTTTCTTCTGCAAAATATATATACTGCAATATTAATAGAATTTGACAATATGACTAAAAACTATTTGGAAAGAGTTTTATATTGATTGTGATGCATTTGTAGGCCAGTGAATCTGTGTAAAATATAATTAACATATTACAAGAATAAAGATACAAAAATAAAATTAAATATACAATTAAATAAACAGTGCTTTATGATTTACTGGAGAGTCTAACAAGTATTGAGGCACAGAAATTAAATTAAATGTAAAAATGTAAAATAACACAAAAAATCATTAAAGTTGTCCTAAAACTATTCTACAACATCCATTCTTGTCTCAGGACAATTTTGAAAAACTTTTGTTATCAAATGTTGACTACTGTGGTCTTTTTTATTGAAATAATTAAATGCACTTATTCTTTGTTAAAGCTACACATTTCTAGTGCACAGATAGTTTAAATTAGCTTGAAGTCTTACATAGTCACAAAAAAAAAAAGTCCTAAAAAAAATCTGCGTTTGACAGCAGATCCTGAAATGCGACTATTGCAGATTCGCACATTGTGATATCGATGCTGAATCGATTGCATTTCTATGTTTAACTAAATGGTCAAACACATGCTGTATAGGTAAATTGGAGGAACTAAATTGGCCTTGGTGAATGAATGTGTGTGTAAAACATATGCCAGGGTAATTGGAGGTTCATTCTGCTGTGATAAATCATTGACTTAGTCAAAGGAAAGTGAGAGAGTAAACTAAATCAGCGTTTCTCAACCACGTTCCTGGAAGACCACCAACACTGCATGTTTTGGATGTCTCCTTTGTCTGTCACACCCATTACAGGTCTTTCAGTCTCTGCTACTGAGCTGATGATCTGAATCAAGTGTGTTTGGTTAAGGAGATGAGGAAAATGTGCAGAGCTGGTGGTCCTCCAGGAGCTTGGTTGAGAAACACTATAAATGATAGTAACAAATTAAAACCTTCAAGCTTCTCAATCAAATTTCAAGCCAATCATATGCCGTCAAACATTACCATTCTAATAGTTTCTCTTTTCTGTCCAGGCACATCTTTACTGAAGTTACGTAACACTGACGGTCTTACCCCTCTGGACCTGGTCCCAGTAGAGGCTCTCCGTGAGGAGCTCCTCCGCTGTGCAGAAGAACGGGACAAATATCTGGAGTCTTCCTGCTTGGAGGTGCGGGATCTCCCCTTGATTGAGTGCTGTTCATGGGTGCTCGGCTGCTTGTTCCTCACCTACACTCATGAGCTTTACATATCTACTTACAAAACCCCCCTTACGCCTCTGAACTTGAGTCCCGCTGTGTGCCGCTCGCTGATCCGTCTGCATCCTGGTGCACTGTCCTCCACCTGGGGGGATTCACGTGCGGTGACCCTGGCGGAGGACCTGAGGACTATGTTGAGTTTGGAGCAGTACATGTCCCAGGTGAGCCCTGCACTGAGACACTGTCAGGGGGATCAGACCAGCCTGTTTGTCCAGCTGCTGGAAGACCTGCAGGCAGAAGGAGCAGCACTGATCGCTGGCCAGTCTGATTCTGATTCCTTCTAGAAGATTCTCTGCAGAGCATCAAGAAGAAATTGGCCTACTGTCTTTTGTTAAACTGGGTTATACTGTATAATACTTTTTTGTTTTGTTTTTTGTTGTTGCTAATTGGTTGTTAACATTTAAAATGGTGATAATTACGTGTTTTTTTGTAAGAAAAAAAAAATGTATATTTTTTGTTACATAATTATGCAATTATATATTTTTATAAATCGTTCTCTTAGGTATTCTGAAATGTTTTCATACTTAGAATTCAAATAAAAAATTGGTAAAATTAAAGTAAATAAAGCTCTCCAAGTCTAACTAATGTAGCAATAGTTTTGTGTCAATCTTTAGACATTCTATCAAGAAATTTAATAGAATGATGCATGTGGACACAATTTTGGTTGGTTGGTTGGTTGGTTGGTTGGTTGGTTGGTTGGTTGGTTGGTTGGATGGATGGGTGGGTAGGTTTTTGGTTGGTTGTTTTTTTTGGTTGGTTGGTTGGGTGATTGGTTGGTTGGTTGTTTTTTAGGTTGGTTCGTTGTTTGGGTGATTGGTTGGTTGGATAGGTGTGTGGGGGGATGGTTGGGGTTTTTAGTAGGTTGGTTGGTTGGTTGGTTGGGTGATTGGTTGGTTAGATGGGTGGGTGGGTGTTTGGGTTTTTTGGTTGGTTGGTTGGTTGATTGGTTGGGTGATTGGTTGGTTGGATGGTGGGTTTTTTGGTTGGTTGGTTGGTTGGTTGGTTGGTTGGTTGGTTGATTGGTTGGTTGGTTGTTTTTTTTTTTTTTTGGTTGGTTGGTTGGTTGGGTGATTGGTTGGTTGGTTGTTTTTTTTTGGGTAGGTTGGTTGGTTGTTGTTTTTTTGGTCGGTTGGCTTGTTGGGTTTTTTGGTTGTTTGGGTAATTGGTTGGTTTGTTGGTTGGTTGGTTGGTTAGTTTGTTGGTTGGTTGGGAGATTGATTGATTGATTGATTGATTGATTGATTGATTGATTGATTGATTGATTGATTGATTGATTGATTGATTGATTGATTGATTGATTGACTGGTTGATTGACTGGTTGGTTGGTTGGTTGGTTGGTTGGTTGGTTGGTTGGTTGGGTGATTGGTTAATTGATTGATCGATCAATCGATCCATTGATTGATTGTTTTTTTTTCAACCTTTCTAACATTCACATGAGAAAGTTCAAAAAAGAGATAAAGGGATACATAAAACAGTATTGGCATAAGTTTTACCACATTTACAGGTCATCCAGCATATTTAAATGTGACATGATAATTCTTTATGGATGTGGCTTTGCATTAATTTGTAAAAACTGGCTCCCATTGGCGTGATGCAGTAGGCATCTCAAGGCCCTGTTGCATTCCACAACTTGGTCAGTTCATCCAGAGATTCTACATCCACAGTTCCTCTGTCAAATCACACACTCTTAACCACCCAGAAACCCATCATCTGGCTCCTAACAAGTACTGTGTAATAAATGTGTTGCTTCCTTAAATGTTTAAGTTCAGTCAAATTCGTTTTAATGAAAGTTATTTCAATTTATGCTAGGTTCACCCCAAATATACATACTTAATTCCATGTTTGGTGTCAACCCAGCATAAATTGAAATAACTTTAATAAAAATTAATTTGATTGAACTTAAAAACACCACACCAAACATACATATTTAATTTTTATATTTGGTGTAAAGAATTACATCAGTTATAAATTACATCAACTGACACAGTATAACTTACTAAGTTACTAATTTGTATAGCTTAAAAAATTAGTTGAAATCTGATCAACTTTTTAAAAATAAGTAACAGTAACATAAAAACTTATGTTTTTGTGACTTTTGGATCATATATTTTTTTAGTGTATAAGAAAAGAAATGACATTGTTTCATTAAATACTGTATATACACAAAACCACTATAAAATTAAAAGTTTTGTTGTTCTGTGGTGTGACCCCCCCCCCCCCATTTCTTAAAAATGTCCAACAAGTCTTAAAAATAATATATTAATATATTATTCATATTATTCATAACATCATAAAATAAAAATAGCACTATATGAAGATAAGTGTCCATCAATGAAGATAAATTGCTGTCATGTTATTTGTATGTTATTAAGAGTTATTAAGACACGTATATAAGGTACAGTTCAGTTAAAATGTGAAAGAAAAACTAGTGAAAGTACAAAAAATATATTTGTCAACTTCATATATATATATATATATATATATATATATATATATATATATATATATAATTTTTTTATTTATTTATTTTCTTACTCTCAGAGAGGCAGTAACAATTGACATGCATTTTAATGTTTAACTGAAGAAAACAAGCCACCAAATGAACAAACTGCAGTTGAATCTCTAAGTCTGTAAGACATCTCGCAGTCCTCTGATCCCAGATGATAAAGGAAACTCATATGTGTGCCATGTGGTGTTAATAATCAATCCCTTCCAAATGACTGATTCCAGCACTAAAGCAAGAAATCTACCCGAGACCTCCATGAAGAATGAGGCGCTTCCTGATCGTGCCCTTTTCAACTACAATCCGAGCCTGAGGTGACGAGGGATCATGATAGCCAGGTTTAAGATTAGAACACAAGGAGCTTCTGATGGTCTGAGTCTGACAGGCCAAGAGCGATGGAGGATGCCGAAGTTAATAAATAACAAGCTCAAGTGTTCTTGCTTTCAGTTTGGCCATGATTATTAGCGTCTGGCAGCGCAGCCGTTTGTACTGGATCACGCCGTGTGATGCTACGGTGTCATATTGAAAAACAGCAGGGATCAGACAGCGAAGAAACAGCCAGACTAACAAATGATAGGGGGCCACAGAGGCTGAGAGCACAGGGGAGCCCCTTTGACCCCTGTGGAGGAACACACAGTCTAAGAGTGTGTGTGAAGAGCGTCTACATTGTGAGCTGTTCGCTAAGGAAACTTGGCTCACGGTGAAAGCCTTGAAATATAACAGCACTCTGGTGAAGACGGAAGAAATGAATGAACTCTTGTGTGAGAAAGATGAAACGGCTTGTACACACCTGTGTGTTTGTCTGCAAAAGACCCACCACTAAGAACTATAGGGGAGAGACCTTGTGCGTTCAGTATGCAAACACTTCTCTTTTTAAAGTACTCGTATATTCATTTGTATGCAAGTTAAGATGGCAAACTTAAACTTAAATATACTGACCCTCATGTCGTTTTAATCCTGTGAGACTTCATCTTCATGACACAAATTAAGATATTTTAGATCAGGGGTGTGCAAACTCAGTCCTAGAGGGTCGGTCTCCTGGAGATTGTAGCTCCAACATGCCTCAACACACCTGCAAGAATGTTTCTAGAAGGCCTAGTAAGAGCTTGATTAGCTAGCCCAGGTATGTCTGATTGGGGTTGGTACTGAACTTTGTAGGACAACGGCCCTCCAGGACCGAGTTTGAACACCACTGTTTTAGATCATATGTCTCTAACTTGATTCCTGGAGGGCTGCAGCTCCGAACAGTTTTGCTCCAACCCAAATCAAACACAGCTGATTCAACTAATCAAGGTGTTCAAGACTACTAGAGACTATTAAGCAGGTGTGAGTTGGAGGTGGTTGGAGCTAAAGTATGCAGAGCCTGCAGGAATTGAGTTTGAGACCACTGTATAAAATCTGAGAGCACCCTCATCCTTCATATACAGCAACGGTCCTGAGCAGTGGTGTGAAGCAGTGATCCTCAACCACTGGGCTACGCAACGGTACCGGTCCGTGGATCAATTGGTACCAGGCCGCACAAGAACTCATTAATTATCTTCGTTTTATTTATTATCTGAATCTGAAAGATCTTTTATTTTGAAAAGTCTTTTATTTAGAAAAATGACTGTATTCTCTCAGTTACGTCTCGGTCACTTGAGTGCCCAAATTTAACCCACAAGCAACAAAATGAGAAAGCAACAGAATTCTTTGGACAGTTACTCTGCTAAGGGGAAAAGACCCATTGAAAGACCCACAAACTGCTAAGGAATGGATCAGCAACTCATTTGTCAAAAAATCAGGTGAATCCACCATGTCTGTGCAAGAAGATCGACTGATGGAGATCCCAAATGATGGTGGTCTTTTAGGGAGCTGTTTGCATATTGCATCTTTTATAAAGTTCGCACAAGTTTGTTGTTTCCAATGGAGGTGCGCGGCTTGCTTCCAGACCAGACGCACCCAGTTCAATGAATCCTGCCTGTCACATGGCAAGAATTGACTGATTAGCTTCAACTTGTATGGAACATACACATTTCGGTAGACTAATTATCTCAGACAAACACAGAACACCTAAACACTGCAGTGCTAAAACTTGTATCAGAGTGACAGCAATGTTTTGTCAGCTTGTCTCTAAAAAATGTCAAGCGTTGACGAGTCAGCGGTGATAAAAAGGTTGAGGACCACTAAGGTAAGTGACAAATTACAAATATTCAAATTACCGTAATTGAGTAGTTTTTCTCAGGAATTTACCAAAAAAGTCATTTAAAAAAAAAAAAAATCTGTGTATTGTCGACCAATGCTGTCTCTGGTGTGTCTCTCCTCCTCTTCCTCCAGACTCTGAAACCCTGATTTCCAATGGAAATGCAAAATTTAGTTTCATCAGAGAACATAACTTTGGAGCACTCAGCAGCAGCCCAGTCTTTAGCCAAGGTGAAACACTTCTGGTGCTGTCTGGTGTTCAAGAGTGGCTTGACAAGGTATGCAACAGCTGAAACCCATGTCTTAAATACATCTATGTGTAGTGGTTCTTGAAGCACTAACTCCAGCTGCAGTCCACTCTTTGTGAATCTCCCCCACATTTTTGAAAAGGCTTTGTTTCACAATTCTCTCCATTGTGAAGTTATCGTTTATTGCTTGTACACTTTTTTCTACCACATCTGTTCCTTTCCTTCACCTCTCTATTAATGTGCGTGGACACAGCTCTGTGAACAGCCAGCCTTGTTTGCAATGACCTTTGTGTCTTGCCCTCCTTGTAGAAGGTGTCAGTGGTGGTCTTTTGGACAAGTGTCAAATCAGCAGTCTTCCCCATGATTGTGTTGCCTACAGAACTAGATTGAGAAGCCATTTAAAGCTCTTTAAAGGTGTTTTGAGGTAATTAACTAATTAAAGTGTGGCATTAGGTGTCTTCAATACTGAACCTTTTCACAATATTCAAGTTTTCTAAAATACTGAATTTGGGGCTTTCATAGGCTGCCATCAAAATCATCCAAATGAAAATAAACAATCACTTGACATATATCAGTCTGTGTGGAATGAATGTATACATTGCACAAGTTTCACTTCCTGAATGGAATTAGTGAGATCAATCAACCTTTTCTTAAAGATATTCTAATTATTTGACCATATAATTGGTTTTACTTTTAAACTACAGAAATAATAACAAAACTTAAACTAAAATTCAACAATTTCAGTATAATATTTCAAATATTCAATATACAATATACTGAATATATAAATAATACTACTAATATTATTAAATATAAATAATACTACCAATATTATTAAATGTAAATAATACTACGATGTTTACAACCTTGTTTACATGCTTTGAGAATTCATTTTATTGATGAAAGCAAGCAATAATATAAAAAAATTAAACAAAACATCTTAAAAAGCAATAGACATAAATGATTTAAATGATTCATCGTCCATTACTTAGTTAAAACTGTCACAATTCTGCCGACTGTGTTTCAGCCAGTCACAGTGAGCAGTATGACTTCACAGGCAACAGGTTTTTTTTAAAATGACACACAGACATATCACACACATTACAATTTCATCAACATCTGAACACATATATGATCTGTTTTTATATTTTTCTTTTTTTTTTTTACAATAAGAATATTTACAAAAAAAGGTAAGGTTTGTCTCAAATAAATAGTTTAAAAATCTAGTATAAATGAAAGTGCCTTTAATCCTTTTCCAATGAATGGATATGTTACATTCTACATAGTTATCTCTCATATAGATATCTATATTATTTACACACACACACACACACACAAATCCACTTTGGTTTCCTTGCAAACACAGCATGTGCACATTTACAAAAAAAACTAAAAACTTTTGGGATGCAAAAACCATTCGATAAACAAACCCACGGAACAACTTAAAATCAACACACAGTACATAGAAACACATTCAGGCTTAGAAAACTATCTTTTCTGCTGTTCAAATCTTTTTTTTGGTAAATATATAATGCTGAATTACCATCCGTGTCCTGCTCAGCGGGGATTGTGTTGTCTTTGTAATGGAATTCCCTCCAGCAAATCAATGCTTTTTCCATATGACAGATGTGATATGGCAAATGAGAAATCTGTAGGGAGTGAAGGGACGGACTTTTCTGATGTATCCTGCGCTGTGATCTTTCATCGCTCCCTACGCCGAGGTCCCTCAAGAGCACCTCATCCGTGACCTCAGAGACATGAAGGAACGGAAATGACAGAAGGAGCTCCCAAAAAGCAACTTGCGTCTTCCTTTTTCCTCCACGCCGGCGTCAGTAAACCTCTACCCTCCGGTGCCCCCATGAGACCCTAAAAGAGCCTGTCACATGCTATCGAGTTCTTGTCAAGCAGCCAATCCACAGCAATGAAAACACACACAGACATTCGCCCTTCAAGACTGGGATTTCTCGAAAGATTTGGCTCCTGTAAAACAGGTGGCTTTGGGAGTTGAAGATCAAAGTTTTGAACGGGTGCAGGAGGTCGAGTGGACGGTAGAGGAACTCATGTTGGAGTCCATAGAGGAAGTTGCTTTCCAAACAAAATGGCGCTTGATGGCCCAAACAAATGTCTTTATTAGCTAAGTGGCACTGTGTGGCATTGTGGGAGTAAAGGATGATGTAAGCACGGCTAAAAACTTATTTTCTTACTTAAGGTTTTGTCTTGTTTGTAGCCCAAATACCCCAAAATTTCTTGAATCGAGAATTTCTAGACAAGTAAAAATATATATATATTGATTTGTTTTCAGAAATAATATCAAAATTAAGTGACTTTTTCTTAAAACAAGCAAAATAATTAGAGATGGACGATATATCGGTGCCTATATAGCAATATCGGCTGATATATGCAGTTTAAATGTTATCGTTATCAGTCCAATAACAAAATTAGGCTGATATCTCGAAGGATGATGTGAGCACGGCTAAAACGTATTTTCTTACTTAAGGTTTTGTCTTGTTTGTAACCCAAAAATCAAAAAATTCTCGAATTGAGAATTTATAGATAAGTAAAAATATTAATATAATCATATGTTTTCATAAATAAGGTCAAAACTTAGAGAAATTTTCTTTAAAATAAGCAAAAATAATTGGACATGGGCAATATATCGGCCGATAAATGCTGTTTTTAATGTTAGCGTTATCAGTCTGATAACAAAATTAGGCTGATATTTTGAAGGATGACTTAAGCACAGCAAAAAATATATTTAAAAATATTTCTAGCCCAAATAATGTCAAAGCTAAGTGACTTTTTCCTTAAAACAAGCAAAATAATTAGAGATGGACGATATAGCGGTGCCCATATCGTTATCGGCCGATAAATGCTGTTTTCAATGTTATCGTTATCAGTCTGATAACAAAATTAGGCTGATATCTCGAAGGATGACGAAAGCACAACAAAAAATGTATTTTATTACTTAAAGCTTTTGTCTTCTTTGTAGCCCAAATATAAAAAAAAATATAATAATAATGAAGAATTTCTAGACAAGTAAAAAATAAATATATTGATTTGTTTTCAGAAATAATGCCAAAATTAAGCGACCTTTCCTTAAAACAAGCAAAATTGATAATAATATTGATTCAAGATTGATAATATATAATGTTATTGTTATCAGTCCGATAACAAAATTAGGCTAGTATGTCAAAGGATGATGTAAGCACGGCAAAAAACGTTTTTTCTTACTTAGTTTTTTGTCTTGTTTGTAGCCCAAATATCAAATCAAATACGGAATCAAAAATTTCTAGAAAAGTTAAATATATCTATATATTTAACCTCCTGAGACCCCGCCCACTGACCTGTGTCCTCTGTAGTGGACATTGCGTTTTCATCAATTGTCTTTGAATTTTTTTGAGATACTCTGTCAAGTCCTTTTGTACTGTTCAGAGGACATCCTGGGCTTTCTAGTGATATGTCATTTGATTGGCTGGCATGCTTGGAACCACTTCTTCCACTGCATCCAAAATGGCTGAAATACGCATTTTATGGGAAGGAGAGAGGCATGTAAAATTTAGCTTTTTAAATGTTTTTTACCATTATTATTACATATATATTTGTTTATTAAAGTGTCAGGAACAATACATTTATCTTTCACAGCTGTTCAAAATATCATTCTTTTTTAAATGTCCACTATAGTGGACACCAGGACCATCCTAATGTAATTAATGACTGCATGTTGTAGGAGGTAGAACTGAAGCAGAGAGGATTCTTTATAACATAGTTGAGGGAGACTCTGATTTGGAGTCTGACAATCAGACAATTAGAGAATTAGAGACAATTAGAGAATCACAAGCAGTTTTAAATCACTTTTATGTTGAGTTTGTTTTGGCTTAACATCACTTTTTTTTGTTTTTGTTTTGATTTTTTGAGTTCGGCTCTCTTTCAGACTAAACTGTTTCAGTAATTTCAATACAAAAGGAAAAAATGGCTTTTGTTTTGTTTGTTACATTAATGTTGGATTAACATCCCTTTACAGCCATATCCTGTACAGTTTTGTTGTCCGAGTGGTGGTCGTTTTGAACTAAAATGGTCCTGTGGTCCACTACAGTGGACATGCTGTAAAATTAAAAATAAAAACAAAATGTTAAAACTCTAAATTGTAGAATTTTTTTCAACCCAAAGGATGTAGGAAATCACAGAACAAAAAGAAAGAAAAATTTAAATATATATATATATATATATATATATATATATATATATAGAGAGAGAGAGAGAGAGAGAGAGAGAGAGAGATAAGAAATAATTTCTAAATTAGGTTTTTCTTTAATATAAGCAAAATAATGAGATGGATGATAAATCAGCAGCCATACTGATATCGGACGAAAAATACTTTTTTTTATTATTAGAATTATTAGGCCAATAACAAAATAAGGCTGATATCTTTAAGCCAATTTTTTTCTGCTGGAATAAACACCACATGCTTGCTGCCCAACACATTTTTATTATTCTTATTTTATTCATATTTTGATTGTGGTTAATGTTCAATGACTTGATTGCTTTATTTATGCATTTTTTTAGGCTAGTCAATAGATTTTATTTATATAAAAGAAAGTTGCCCATAAAAGACAAATCAATTAATAAAGTTCATAGACCAGTTCAAACTTTTTGGTTAAAAAAGGCATCAAATAAAATCATCTGTTCACTGTATGTGTTTTCCTTATGTTTTTGCAAGCATGCAGACAAATGGATATGTTGTAATGCGAGTTACATAATAATATAAATTTTCTAAGTAACAAGTACAGTAATGCATTACTGTAAAAAAAAATTAAGTAATACTATTTGAATTACTGTACCTCTTTAAAAATGTAATGAGAGTTACTTTTTTATTATTAATTAGCTTTTAAAAAATAAATTGATGAATTAAAATTAATGTAGTCAAGTTGAATCACGCGCACAATGCGAGTGCTTTCATTGTGAACGCATCGAAGAAAAGGTAAAGGGGATCATCTCAATGGACAGTGATTTAACGTGACTAATAAGATAAAGTACAAAAGTAGGAAACACAATGCTTTTCATTAAACTGTATATACAGCATTTAAATATAACATTATTCTAAATTAAATTATTTTGATGTTTGACCTTTTTTTAAGGTAAATGAAGGATATACAGTGCGTTGTTATTTGCAAAGCTCCTTTATTTTAAAAGAAGGAAATAAAACACCCTGCAAGTCTTGAAGGAGATAGTAAAGCAAAAATAACTCTAAACGTAGCGTAACACATTACTTACCATAAAAAGTAACTAAGTAACGAAATTAGTTACTTTTTTGGGGAGTAACTCAATATTGTAATGCATTACTTTCAAAAGTAACTTTCCCCAACACTCTGTATATTTATTGGCTAATATATCGGGTATCAACCAAGTTATCGGTATCGGTAAAATACCATTATTGTATCCCTAAAAATAATCTGCCAATGGGGTAAGTAAAATAACAGTGTTTTTGGTTTTAAATAAGATTATTTTACATAGCCGATTATTTAGCATGCTTTAAGAGAAAATCTTAATTTGGACATTTCTGGAAACATGTTTTACCTGTCTAGAAAATTCTTGATTTACAATTTTTTAGATATTTGGACTAGAAACAAGACAAAACTCTAAGTAAGAAATCAGGTGCGTTTTGATGATAACGTTGACTCTGCCATGGCTACTATTGGTTGAAGAAGGTCTACAAGAAAGAATCCCATCATGCATCATTCAGACTATTAAAAGAACATCAAAACGACGCAAAGATACCGCAAACCTTGCCGGCACAATCATTTCTACGAGCACTTTAGTTCCAGCCATAAATCGGAGCGTAAAGGGCTCAGCTGTCGACTCTGATAACTGCCACGGATAGCTTTAGATATGGCAGTTACTGTGCCGAGCAAATTATAGGGTGCAAACTGCAGCTTAACCAGCGTGGTTTTGCTTTCTGTAGAGGCGAGGTGTGTCGGCACAGGTGGGTGTATTATCAGCTGATCCTGCTATTTGTGGTTAGAGCGGCTCCCGTTGCTGCCGTGGAAGGACACCTTGGCTTTTAGTGCTGTCTGGCTAGTGGCAAGGGCTGACAAATAACCCAGACTGTTTGACTCTAAAAGGGGTCAAGAGCTTTTGCCGCTCTCCTCGGCACAAAAATAAACCCAAAAACAGACGGATGGTAATTAACAATGGTCCCGTTTTGACCAAACCTTTTAACTCTTCCCACTGTGGAGAGAGGAGAAGAGAGAGGGAGAAGGACAGAAAGAGTCAGTCCTCTTCTTCTCCTTGGCCCTGGGAGAGTGTCTGTGCGAGGAGGACAACTATCCTGGGTTATTTTTCTTTCTTTTGTTTGGGCTGTGACTGGGGTCCACTTTCAGCTCTCTGTACTGCACCTGTTGAAATACACACACACAAGCAAACATTGGTGTCAGGTTGGTGGGAGTTTGGAGGTTTCAAAAACAATTCAATTTAATTCAAGTGTATTTGTATAGCGCTTTTTACAATAACTATTGTTTCATAGCAGCTTCACAAAAGGTGCACATTACTGCATTACTATCAAATTAAGTTGAAGTTACAATCAAATATAAGTTATTATATATTTAAACATATTTAACCTGCAGTTTTACAGCATATATGTACATGTTTAATGAAGTGCATTTGTGTATTTATGTGTGTGTTGGCCTTGAAGTACTCGATGGTTGGCATAATCTCTTTTGTCTTAACTTGGATGGATAAGGTCTTTACTTTCATTTTATGATAAAAGTACTACTGTGGCTTTTACTCAAACAGAAGTACAAGTTTTTAAAATTGAAAATATGTAAAAATGGTGACGTCATGCTCTTTCATTTAGCATTTTCAGGGTACAGATATGTATGAGTAACATAAAAACAGTTAACAATCCCTATATAGTGTGTTAAGTCCTGTAACGTGAAGGAGATG
The DNA here is from genome assembly GCF_903798145.1 of Danio aesculapii. Classification (NCBI taxonomy): domain Eukaryota; kingdom Metazoa; phylum Chordata; class Actinopteri; order Cypriniformes; family Danionidae; genus Danio; species Danio aesculapii. The sequence continues at coordinate 54,052,131 of NC_079439.1, forward strand.
GAACAACAAACTCCAACTAACTAACAATCTCCATTTACAATCACCCAGAGTTCTGACTGTGAACACAGGAAATCTTCATAATCTCTTGCTGACAGTCTACCACAAATAAACATAACCGTGGTTGTTAATCTTCCGTCTTCTGTCTGCATTTTGGTTGGGTGCGGTTACAGTAATCTACAGCACGTGTCATCAGGGTTCATCCCGCATCACAGGATATTTTTTATCATAAATTGATTCAGCTTCTAAGCAGATTCAACCTCATATTAACCGCATATTACAACAACACCTGCTAATGTAATCTGGGGGACTATCAAGATAATCAAGACTTTACCTCAAGAATGAGAATCGTCTTGTAGTCAGGGATTTACAAAAATACATTGAAATGTATTTTAAAATAAAATACCTCAATTTTATGTGTATCAAAATAAACTACAAAATACAGCAGCCACAAATGTATAAAAATAAAAACACTGTATTTAATATTTTGAAAATACTGCAAAATACTTTTACATGGGAGTGTAACATTTCTTGCTAACCTTCAATTAATAGGCATATTTGATCAATATTAGTGAAGTAAACAATGCATTTCTCTGAGCAACTTCAAGTCAGCTGCTCTGCCATCTCATTCATCTCTACTCCTGTACATGAGGAGGTGTTCATAAACCTTTGTATAGACCAGGTGCAAGAAAGAGAGGTTAAGTGTGCTCGCAAGGTAGACCGAGAGACTATTAATATTACTATTATTAATTACTATCACTAATACTACTGTTTGTTGTTTCAAATAAATGACCACACATGTGTATCCGTATAACATTTCTGTTATATTTTAGACATGTTATTTAAAGGTGCAGTAGGTGATCTGCCAGAATGCTAGCATTAGCATAATAGCTTAGAAATTTTACGACCCTCCCTTGTCGTCCAAAGCCACGCCTCCTTAAGTCATGAACGTGCGAACGCACCCCAATTAGATATAACACTAGATCATGTCATTCACCAGTTAGAAAACTCTATGAGGACATGCACTTTATCAAGTGTAGTTGTTAACAGGGTAGCGGATGCAGGAATTATATTTTCCCAAAACTGTGTGTGAATATAAATCAAACTTCACCTCAGTAAAGCTGGTTAGCCGGAAGAGCACTATTTACTTATGTTTTGTTATGACTCAGCTTAAGTTTTTGCTTTTTTTGTTTCTGAATATATTGTTCAGCTGGTTTATCACCTTGTGATATTTTTATTTTTATTTTTGTGCTGCTGGTCTGACATAAATAAATTGGTGTTTAAAAATGACTTTATTTATTTTATTTTATTTGTCTTGTATTTTAATTGTCAGAATGCAAATTAATTAAAACTGCAACATGCAGCACTGAGGTGACGTGCATTAATGGGAGCATTAAAAATGTTCTTTGTAAAAGTAACTCAGAAATTACTTATAACAGTAATGCATTACTTTTTGGTGTAGGTAATCAATAAAGTAATCGGGTTACTTTTTGAAGGAAGTAACTAGTTGAATGTAACTAGTTACTATTTTTCAGTAACACCACAAAACTGATTCAAGGTACTTCTTGACTCAGAGTTGCCGGATCTTGCTGTTAAAAACCTCAAATAAGAAAAGACCATAATGAGGCCAATTCACATTGCACCAACACACAGGCCAGCCATAGACAGATGGCAACAGACACTTAAACAAGTTTTTTTTTTTTTTTTTGAATCAGTGCATTACTCCTATCTGTGTCTGTTGGTGTGTGTTGTTTCTGAAGACTGAACATGCTGAATCACTGTTTCTCGGCTCATAGAACGTATGAAAACTGACATGTGATCTAGTGATCTAATCTAGTGATTGTCCACATATGACTACAGTGTGAATTGACCTATAAACTTAAACCCTGACAATTTTAGGAAAATAATGCATATATCAAAATACCTTGTCTAAGCACAAATACACTTTATAGGCCTTGCTTATAATAAATGGACATGGCAACACTTCAAGGGTGCTCTGTGAAACACCCTATCAAACACATAACATAGTGCTTCTTAATGTGACAACCATAACATGTCTTTGTTTTATGTAGTTACAAAAATAGCAGATCTATAGCAATAAGATGCTACTGAAACACTGTCAGTCACACAATGTTGGGTTCCATTTTGTACACAGACAGGGTGATCCTTTTTAGAGAACTCCTTTGTTTACTGAAGCTTTAAAGCCCTGATATAACTATATATACAGTACACTTCTCAAATCAAAGAATAAATTGAAATAAAGTAATTTCAAACCAAATCTAACCAAAATGTAGTTCATTTTGAGTTTGTTTTGGCAATTTGGGCTACCATTGGTCTGTGGCGATCAGGTAGTCAGTTTGCGTGTTCTGGAACTCTGCCTTATTCGTTGTGCGATTGATTCATATCTCATATCTACTAGCTCAGACAGAAGAGCATCATGCGAAGAACACCAAAGGTCCTATCACACACTCGGCACAATGTGGCACCATTCATTCATTCATTCATTCATTCATTCATTCATTCATTCATTCATTCATTTTCCTTCGACTTAGTCCCTTTATTCATCAGGGGTCACCATAGCGGAATGAACCACCAACTATTCTCGAATATGATTTATACAGCGGATGCCCTTCCAGAAATAACCCAGTACTGGAAAACACCCATACACACGCACTCATACAATACGGCCTATTCAGTATTCAATTCACCTGTGGGACTGTGAGGAAAACCGGAACACACGGAGGAAACCGGAGAACATGCAAACTCCACACAAAAATGCCAACTGACCCAGCCAGTACTCAAACCAGCGACCTCTTTGCTGCGGGGCAACAGTGCTAACTACTGTGCCACCGTGCCCAATGTGGCACCATGCACTACGCAAATGTTTTGCTAATTTCAACCTGGTAATAGTCTTATTTTCACATTTTGTGTCACGTTGTTTAAGTAGCAAATGCATTTGCACCCATTTTTGAGGTGACTGAAATAGACCAAAGCTGGTCTAAAGTCAATGGCACAAGGTTATTACTTGGTATTCAAAGAGCGCTTTAGTGTTATGCGCATATGCTGGTCCAAAACTAGCATACTGTACTTATTGCTTGATACTGTACACACACATGGCTGCCCACCAGTTGTTTATCATTTTTATGGACAGAATTTCTAGGTGCGGCTTAGGGCCGAAGGGGGTCTGGTTCAGGGCCACAGGGTTTCATCTTTGCTATTTGCAGATAATATTGTTCTGTTGGTTTCATTAAACATGGACCTTCAGTTTGCACTGAAATGATTTGCTGCTGAGTGTGTCACAGCAGGGATAAGAATCAGCACCTCCAAGTCCGAAGCTATGGTGCTACATCAGAAAAAGGTGGCTTGCCATCTCCAGGTTGGAGGAGAATTGGTCCCCCAGATGGAGGAGTTCAAGTATCTCCTAGTACTCTAGTAGAGTTTTTTTATGAGTGAGGGAAGGATGGAACATGATATTGATATTTGGATTCGTGCAGTAGTAACAGTAAACAGGAAGGAACTCGGAGTAGAGTCGCTGCTCCTCCACATTGAGGGAAGCCATGCTGAGGTGGCTCGGGCATCTGATTCGGATGCCTCCTGGATGCCTCCCTCTCAGGCTTGTTTCACTTGGTGGAGGTCCTGGGGAAGACCCAGGATACGCTGGAGGGACCATATCTCTTGGTTTGTCTGGGAATGCCTCAGGATCCTCCCCTGGAGGAGCTGGAGGAAGTGTCTGGGGAGAGGAAACTCTAGGGTTCTCTCCTGAGACTGCTGCCTCGCAACGCGAACAAGGATAAGCGGAAAGAAATGAATGAATGAATTAATTAATTAATGACCCATACATGGATGTACAGAACTACAAAAATATGTTTAATTATGAAATAATTTTTTGTTTGTTTTTGTTTGTTTCATCCAAATAATAGCAAAAGTGGATTCAGACATGCCCTTAGTGCTTTTGCCTCATCCGCTTTAAACTTAAAACACTTAAAATAGTTCCCTAAGTTAGCAACATGACTACACTAGAGGGTCGAGTAGCAGAGCTGGTACAGGTTATGTCCAAACCTGTATGATAAGCTTTTGGTTTGAAGGGCAGCTGTCTATCTGTATGGGCAAAGAAGCAGCAGACCAGGGTTTGGAATTGAGCAGGAATGTAAGGAATACCAGCTCATGATTCCCAGGGTTGTCACTAGACTAGCATTCACTTTCAGACAAACAAGACAGCAATAGTCAGGTGCTTCTGTGTGAAGCCATCACATCACTGATTTTCTCTCAGATCTGGCCCTCAAACTGTCTGACGTCATGCTTAGACTCTAAGAAATGTGGTCGGTGTACTGCCAATTCAGCAGCAACATCAGTCACCACCTACACTGCGGAGTGTGTCCATCTCACTGCCATCCATCTTCTAGGTGTGAGATTGCACATTCAAACACTGCAGCGGTAGCTGAGCTCACATCAGATGTGATTGACAAAAGGCTAGAATGATGCTTTTTGAAGTAAAGGATGAAACATTTTTTATATATATATACCACTGAAAATGTTTTTTCAGTTGGTCTGCCTTGTTTGTATGCATTTTTTCATCAAGACACAAAGATGAAAATGTAAGCACGAAGAAGATTAAAAGCATCAAATTATCAAAATATTATATATATATATATATATATATATATATATATATATATATATATATATATATATATATATATATATATATATATAATTCATATTATATAAAAAAAATATATAATTTTTTTACTTCTTGATTATTTATATATATATATATATATATATATATATATATATATATATATATATATATATATATATATAAATACATACACACACAATAAGTATACATTAAGAAGTTAAAAATTATATATATATTGTTTTCAGAAATTGTTTTCAAATTGTTTTCTGAATAAAATACTTGTTTTTTTTCAGCAAAGGCACAAGGATAAAGACACAAAATAAAATGAAATAAAATGATTGATGCAAAACTTTTGAACAGTGGTGTATTATTTTAGCATTAAATATATTAAAATAATACACTCACCGGCTAGTACTAGTACCGTGCTGAACCCCTTTTTGCCTTCAGAACTGCCTTAATTCTTCATGGCATACATTCATAAAGGTACTAGAAATATTACTAAGAGGTTTTGGTTCATACTTACATGATAGCATCATGCAGTTGCTGCAGATTCATCGGCTGCACATTCAAGACGCGAATCTCCAGTTCTGACACATTCCAATAGGTGCTCTATTGGATTGAGTTCTGGTGACTGTGGAAGCCATTTGAGTACAGTGAACTCATTGTCATGTTCAAGAAACTAGTCTGAGATGATTCACGCTTTATGACATGACGCATCATCCTGCTGGAAGTAGCCATCAGATGATGGGTACACTGTGGTCATAAAGGGATGGACATGGTCAGCAACAATACTCAGGAAGCCTGTGGTGTTGACTGAATGCTCAAGTGGTACTAATGGGCCTAAAGTGTGCCAAGAAAATATCCCCTACACCATTACACCATCACCAGCAGCCTGAACCGTTGATATAAGGCAGGATGGATCTATGCTTTCATTTTGTTCATGACAAATTCTGACCCTAACATCCGAATGTCGCAGCAGAAATCAAGACTCATCAGATCAGGCAACGTTTTTCCAATCTTCTATTGTCAAATTTTGGTGAGCCTGTGTGAATTGTAGCCTCAGTTTCCTATTCTTAGCTGACAGAAGTGGCCTGTGTGGTCTTCTGCTGCTGTAGCCCATCCACCTCAAGGTTGGACATGTTGTGCGTTCAGAGATGCTCTTCTGCATACCTCGGTTGTACCGAGTGGTTATTTGAGTTACTGTTGCCTTTCTATCAGAAGAAACAAGTCTGGCCATTCTCCTCTGACCTCTGGCAACAACAAGGCATTTGTGCCCACAGAACTGCCGCTCACTGGATATTTTCTCTTTTTCAGACTATTCTCTGTAAACCCTAGAGATAGTTGTGCATGAAAATCCCTGTAGATCAGCAGTTTCTGAAATACTCAGAACAGTCTGTTTGGCATTAACAACCATGCCACTTTCAAAATCTCTTAAATCACCTTCCTTCCCCATTCTAATGCTTGGTTTAAACTGCAGCAGATCGTCTTGACCATGTCAACATGCCTTAATAATTAATGAGTTGCTGCCATGTGATTGGCTGATTAGAAATGTGTATTAACAAGCAGTTGGACAGGCTAATAAAGTTGCCAATGAGTGTATAATAATAGTAATAATTAAAGGTACAGAGTACTTCCTTAGGAGCATTTTTACATTATCTCTGCTTATACAATTATATATGTTGTCTTAAAATGAGAATGTTCTGTAGAATACATTTAAAAATATAATATAGTGAAAAAATGAAAAGCAAAACACATACTCCTTAACATGAAAGGCACATTTTGAACATTAGTACATTTCTGAAAATATTGATACATGCAATTAATCTAAATCACAGTCGCTCAAATTTAAGCCCATTTTAAATTGTTATCCTAAATAAATACTTATTGAAGTTTGACAATGGGGGCATACAGCTACAGCTAGTGTGTTTCTGTAGGATTTCAGAGCGGCCTGGCATTCGTCTTCTTCAAAGCATACTTTAAATTGCAGCCTAACGGGGTCATTATTTTCGTATTCACTTTAAACACATCAGGGTCGCGTCTGACTTCAGAAGCCTCCCTTGAACTGCATGTAAACAAAAGTTTGCGTGTCAAGGTGAGGCGATGAAGATCGACATTAGTGAATCTAATGGAAGAAAAGAAATGAAGGCAAACAACAATAAAGGCTCAATCAAAAGTAGCGCTAGAAAGAGAGCGTGGCACGTCAGAGGCTCTATTACACTTAACTGCTGACAGTTATGCCACCCTGTATGGTGCAACAAGCACCGCAGCTTTAATGACAGAGAGCTGTCCCGACCAACATAACACACCGCACTAGTTAGAGTCAAAGAAGCATGCGGAGAAAGTAAAAAAGGCAACAATAAAAAGAAAAGAACTTTAGTAGTTGGAATGAGGGGGGTTAAAGTGACTATGGTGAGATAGCAATTTGGAGCAAGTGCCGAGCACAAAGAGAACATCCGTGGAGACGATGGGTAAAGACCTTCCGCTGCTCAAAGGCTGCTCCACCCTCGCTCCGCTCCCCCATATTGACAGTTGCACTACAAAACACACTTTGAAGTTGCGCTCTTGTGGAGGGGGCGCCACACACGCTAGCGCCTCGTTTAGCGGTGTCAGACGCCGTCCCGGGACCTGCCGCAGCCGAGTATGCCATGTCGTCCCGTTGCTAAGCGTGGAGCGGGGTTTGAAGCCACATGGGCGGCAGGCAAATATAAATAAGTAAATGAAAGCTGAACATTTTTAATGATACTATGCTATGCTGTTTATAGAGGAGGAGAGAACGCTTGCCTGCTTCATCTCCAGTGACACCTAACCTTTCTTTAGGGGCATTAAATGCTCCTCTAGAAGGAAAAAAGGGGCTCGGAGACGCCTACAGACAAGCTCACAGCCATTGTTGAGAAAAAAGCAAACGTTTTGAGGTGAACAGAGAGAGAGAGAGAGAGAGAGAGAGAGAGAGAGAGAGAGAGAATAAGGCACTGAGAAAAGTTTCTGCTAACTTTTTATTTTCCTAAGGTAAGGTGTACGCTAATTGCTTGTTTAAACTGTAAATAGAAACCACTGGTGCAGCAAAGATGGGGCTTTGATATGCACCGCTAAGGAACGTTTCTGCACCTTGGCAGAGCCAACAGGACATGCTCCCTCCTTATACACTGTGTTCGTTAAAAAAAGAAACTGCTGTGGTATGATCATAAAATTGTCAATAGATTAACTTATGGATATGGTACACAATTAATAATACACAATCAATGTATTTATTTGAATGTCTGGTCTGCAGAGTAAGCTGTTTATGCTTACATTTGGGAATTGAATCTATGACTTTAACATTATGCTATATAAGCCATTCGGTTTTGACATTGTCTAACCTTCTGTTGGTCCTCTTTATGTCACCAAAACAGTGCTGACCTGTTGAAGCAATGACTCTAAAAGACCTCTTAAGTGGGCCTGTGGTATCAGGTAAAACATGTTATGTGTAAAAGTCCTTCAAGTCCTGTAGAACTTGTTGGTCCAGCACATTACTCAATCAAATATATTGAGATCAATCAAAAATATTGAGATCTGCGGAATTTGAGAAGATAAATCTTTAAACCATTCATGGACATTGTGCACTGCTGAATCCAGCTGAAAAAAGACACTTACACCAGGAAATACCACATCTTCAAAGGACTGTACCAGGTCTGTAGCCATTTAAAGTAGGTACAGGTACAGCATGTGCTAAATTTATCTCCACATGGATGGCTTGACCCAGGGTTTTATAGAAGAACACTGTTCAACCTTCTGTTGGTCCTCTTCATGTCACCAAAACTGTACTAACCTGTTAACGCAATGGTTCTACAAGACCTCTAAAGCGGGCCAGTTGTATCAGGTACCTCATGTTATGTGTTAAAGTCCTTCAAGTCCTGTAGAACTTGTTGGTCCAGCACATCACTCAATCAAAAGAATTGAGGTCTGGGGAATGTGAGACGAAAAATCTCAAAACCATTCATGAACAGTGTGCACTGCTAAATCCTGCTGAAAAATGACATTTATACCAGGAAACACCACTGTCTGAAGAACAGCACCAGGTCTGTAGCCATTTTAAGTAGGTACAGGTACAGTATGTGCTAAATTTATCTCCACGTGAATGGCTCAAGCTGAAAATCACAAACCTCTATTTGTGATTTGCATTTATTTTGTATGTGATCTACTTGCACAAATACATCTGCATGTAGTATAAACCCAGCATCACAATTGAAACCCAAAGTTTGTAGGTTTGATATTGTGAATAAATATCACTCTATTCCACCTTCAGAATGGCACTCATCGGACCAGGCAATCTTCTTTCACACTTCAAAGGTCTAGTTCTGACATTCAGTATTTATGCCCACTGTCTGCGTCTCTGGAGGATGACAGGGGTCATCATATAGGGAATGGGTGGCCAGTCCTACACCTGGAGGGCCACTGTGCTGAATAAAGTGGCTTGCACCCTAATAAGACACTTCAGAACCAGCTAATTAAGGTTTAAAAATGACAGAAAATTAGATCTAAACTCTGCAGGTAAGCTTTGATGGTTATTTCGTCAGACATGATCTCAAAAGATGATATTTTTGTATTAAACAGCACTTTTAGTTTGGCCAAGAAGTTTGGGCGGAGGAGAAATGGTCATGCCCAACTGAGCCTGGTTCCTCGCCACTGTCACCACTGGCTTGCTTGGTTTGGGACTTGTGGAGCTGTGCATTGATTTATTTGCTCTTCAGTGTTTGGACTTTCAGACGTTTAAACCACACTAAACTTAACTAAACTGAAATTCAATTCAATTCAACATAAGCTGCTTTGACACAATCTATATTGTAAAAGCGCTATATAGAAATAAACATGAATTTAATTGAATTGAATTTAACTGAATTGAATGGAATAGTTTGAATGGTGACAAGTTTGCATTCTTGAACTGATGAATGGACGATCATGAAATATTGCATGATTTTAACTTCAGTATTACTGAATAAACATCTATTAAAATGCACACTATAAGTCTGACTTTGCTTTACTTTTAACCTATATGTAGATACAAACACTTGGCTTGCAAGAAAAGTGTCTTGTGAACACTTACAGCGTCTATTGGTAGGCTAGATCCACCAGTGTTCAGACTGCCAACTGAATGTGTTCCCACTCTTACAGTATGTCCAACATCTGATATCTAATTTTTCAGGCTTTGCAATTATTATTGAATACGCTGTATTAATGTGATGGTCTCTTATGTACACTGTCCTCCATATAAAACAGGATAGTTGTCCTCTGCAGTATATAAAAGCCTTCGGTAAGCTACTTGAAATGTTAGGGACAATAGCAGCCATGGCAAAAAGTGGCCATAAATGATGTGTATGTCCTCAGAAAACAGACAAATTTTGCAATTGTTTGCCCTCTTTTTTTCTCTCCTCAAGTGTGCCCTTCGCAAGTGATGAATTGGCTAAGAACTGAATCGTTTGTACAGCTGTGGCTGCATTTTAATCTCTGCATTTGCATAGGCCATAATGGAGCCCTTGCCGTGCTAATTGCTAGCGTCCCAGTTACGCACGCAGTTCCTCCATTGGCTAATGGCACCATAAAGCATGCGATAGGACACGTCTTAGACACCTAGTAGAGAATTTTAAGTTGGTATTGCCGGTTGGCCTCATTTAAGAGACAAAGTATTGCATTATATCAGAATGTGCTTTATTCAAAGCAGCGAGGCAGGCAAGTAAAGATATTCTCGGCGGGGTCTATAGGCGGATACATGAAAAGAACAGTGTGTGTAAACTGGGAGAGTAATTCAAAGTGAATACGCACCTCACAGCAGGTTTGATATATCGCTGGTCTCCTGCAGTGCACTTAAAAGGCCACGGGCTCATTGCACAGAGGTGGTATGTATTACGGTTTACAAACACACCTAAGAATAACCATGCACTTGTGTATAGAGTGCACTTAACCTGTCTGCTCCTCACAACACCTTCAATTTGGGTAATTAATGAAGTCATTTGATAAATGTTTTTATTTTACAAAGACAAGGACAGAACTGCCTTCCTATAAAACAATCTGGGAAAAAAACAGTAATTGACAGTCCAAAAATAAAACACATTTAAGACATCATGTATAATTTTTTTTATAAAGGGTCCAACAGCGACACCAGTGGATAAAGTTTAATAGGGAATCTTTTTAGCTCACTGTGTTTTAAAGTATGGTGTTTGTGAATAGAATAGAATAGAATAGAATAGAATAGAATAGAATAGAATAGAATAGAAAATTACCTGTTTTTAGATATTCTGATAGTTAAAATAAATTTTAAAAACAGTTAAGCCCGGGTCAGATCACACGATTTTAATTGTTGGTTACGAATCCATGGAGTAATTTGTATCTTAATTTTAACCTATTTGTACCCAAATTTTTAAAAATGGTTTCATGCATGTAGCCTTGTTAATAGTGTCCTATATGAACATGTTTTGCATTTATTTTCTCTAGGTTTTTGATTTTTTTCAAGAAAATTGTATTTGAATATGCATCAACTATAGTTGTCGGTGGGCAAATATGTTGTAGGAACTCTTCAATGTAAATTTGAATAGGAGGAGAACATTTGGCATTTTAATTCAAAACAACTGAAATAACATTAAAAAATTAAGAGTTGTAAAGTAAATACTGGTATAAATACACAACAGTAAATACATACCACAATAGTGACATCTAACAAAACAAATATTTTTAGTAAATCTCACTTTGTAAACATCTTCCAGAAATAGTCAGACAGCTAAGTAAAGCTGCTGATTCTGTTTGTGGAGTTGTTCAATGATCCTGATGAGCTGAGATTTTGAAAGATTTATTGAGTTTTTTAGTTGAGTTACTAAGGTCATGTACACAGGTATTTTCATTTATTCATTCATTTTCTTTTCGGCTTAGTCCCTTCATTAATCCGGGGTCGCCACAGCGGAATGAACCGCCAACTTATCCAGCACTTGTTTTACGCAGCGGATGCCCTTCCAGCTGCAACCCATCTCTGGGAAATATCCATACACACTCATTCACACTCACACACTATGAACAATTTAGCCTACCCAATTCACCTGTACCACATGTCTTTGGACTGTGGGGGAAACCGGGGCACCCGGAGCAAACCCACGCGAACGCAGGGAGAACATGCAAACTCTACACAGAAACGCCAACTGACCCAGCCGAGGCTCGAACCAGCGACCTTCTTGCTGTGAGGCAACAGCACTACCTACTGCGTCACCCACACAGGTGTTTTTGTTAAAAAAAATGTTTTTTTTCTCGATTTTCTAAAAAAAAAAACATTGACGAGCTTTCAACAATTTGGGTTTAAGTGACCTGATACTGTGATTTTGTGTAGAAGAAAGCTGCAATTTAGACAATACCCATATTTGTAAGGACAGCAGGGCCTAAGGTTGTGACAATTTGGTTGTAGTTTTGTGTTTTTCTTCAGTGATTCTGCTTTTTAACAGCGGGAGTTTATTTAATCTATGTCACTTAGCACTTTAACTCTGCTCCACGGTTGTTTTAACTCTTTGTAGGAGTGGGACAAGTGGGGGATGTTAATTTTACTCTGAGGATTTTGCTGTGTATCAAATTGTGTTTCAAAAAAGTTTACTTTAAAGTAAAGACATCATTTAAATGGTTATGTTTAGATGGGGTATTATGAAAGCAAAAATCATTAAACAAGACCAATAACCTTGATTTATTAACTTATCAACACACTATTCTCTAATTCCCCATGATTTATGTACTTACCAGGTATTTGCCCACCAACTATAGTAGTCGCTTGAACATTTGACAAAATATACAAAAACTATAGATCTGTTGAAAGCTTGATTTACTTGGATGAATCTAGAGACCTTCATGATTATGTTGATATATATTTGTGAACAAAAAAATAATCAAAATGCCATGAAAATTGCCCTTCTTTGGGAGGGTTAGCATTCTGAAATTAGGAGCAGAAATTTAAAGGCACCAAGGAAGTAAACCAGGAAGTAAACCAGTTCCTTTTTTTCTTTCTTGAAATCTTTTAATTTGTTGTTTGCTTGAATGTCATTAAGCAATTAATCATGGATAACATGTTAAGAATTACTCATAAAAGAAAAACGGCAACTGTGAACTTCGGCAACTATAGTTGGCAGTGGGCTTAAATGGGTTAATCTATTTTTTGTTTGTCAGTTGTTTACTAGATAAACAAAAATAATAACATCTGAGGTGATGTGCGTCAAAATGTCATGCTTCAGCACCAAAGCACAAACTGGTTTGTTAAATAAAATAAAATCAAGCCTAAATTAACTTTGAAATTTGATATTTGAAATAAAGTAACTTATAATAAACTATTAATTTTTAATGACAAAATCATCCATTGGCAACGAGTTTCAATTTAGTTAGTTTAATCAAGTAGTTTGAATAAGAAAGACAGGCTTTTACAATGTATTCGCAGATTTACTTCCCAGATTACCTCGGAAGAACGAACTTGGTCGGAAGGAGACAACTCAAAAACTTGTGAAAATGGAGGTCTGCATATTTGTGCCAATCTATCAAATACAAATGCTTAAAGCACAAAAGTTGAAGGTAATGAGTTAATTAAATACCTCATTACTTCAATGTAAATGGAGTAAGTTCACAGTACTCATATAGATTAGTTTTTTAAGTCAAATGGTTTGTATCGATTTCCTCAAACGGTTTGAGTTGACTAAACTTATTGGGTTTTACAGTACTCAGTTGGTTTGAGTTCTCTTCATTTATTGGGTTTTACTGTATTCAAATTGCTTCATTTACTCAAATGGATTAAGTTCACAGTACTCATTACGATTAGTTTTTGAACTTAAATAGTTTGTAGCAATTGGTTTCCGTTACCTTAACTTTTTGGGTTTTACAGTGCACTTTAATATTTTAGAGAAAGTAGTTAAAGTTTACATAACCAATGATTGATCTTATCCACCCGCAGCCCACCCATAAATAAATATGCAGCCTAATTTTTGACCTGACCCAAGTTTTAACAGCAGCAACTGTGGATATAACAGAAATGATGTGCTTATATTGCCCAGTGTTACTCATGTGACAGAACCCGTCATGAAAATCAAGAAAAAAGTAAACATGCTAAACTTTCTGCAATGATGTCGTGAGGCGTCGCAGACATGGTATCAGTTATCATGACCTGCCACATTACACAAGAAGAAATTATTGAATCATGTGTCATGACGCCCATTTTTCGTTTACGACTCCTTACAACACCCTACATCAAGGAAATCATGCCAAAATCGTGTTATCTGACCAGGGCTTTTTTATAGTTGAAGTCAGAATTATTAGCCCCCTGTTTATTTTTTTCCCCCCAATTTCTGTTTAACTGAGAGAAGATTTTTTCAACGCATTTCTAAACATAATAGTTTTAATAACTCATTTCTAATAACTGATTTCTTTTATCTTTGCCATGATGACAGTAAATAATATTTGACTAGATTTTTCAAGACACTTCTATAAAGCTTAAAGTACATTTAAAGGCTTAACTAGGTTAACTAGGTTAACTAAGCAGGTTAGGGTAATTAGGCAAGTTATTGTATAACGATGGTTTGTACTGTAGATCGAAAAAATATATAGCTAAAAGGTGCAAATAATATTGACCTTAAAATAGCTTTTCAAAAATTAAAATCTGCTTTTATTCTAGATAAAATAAAACAATAAAGACTTTCTCCAGAAGAAAAAAATATTATCAGACATACTGTGAAAATTTCCTTGCTCTGTTAAACATCATTTGGGAAATATTTTTTAAAATTAAAAAAAACTCAAAGGGGGGCTAATAATTCTGACTTCAACTGAATATATTAAATAATCCATAATAATTGCCCACATGGATAGATGGATGGCTGGACGAATTGACTGAATATACTGTAAAATGATTGCAATCAAATTTTTGTACTAGATCAACTGTTGTACTATAACAACGTTGTTATTAAAATTCCATAAACTTCATACTGCAAATGTTGACATGTAAATATAGTATTATATTATTATAAAAACTAATTAGGTTACAGAACAAAAAAAAGGATAGTAAGTGTATATACATGGCCCTGGAACATTAATTTACATTGCGAAAAAAAACAACACAAAACCAGAACGAGGAATTTGCCTCCTCCTTTCAGTCCACAACGCTCTACTGATCTGTATCCACCGAAATGCATATGCATATATGAGCAGCGCACTCAAAATAACACAAACGAGGTGAATAAAGACATGCACCCACTGCGCAGTGGGAGTTGTAAGTTCCCACTGAAAGACACTCTGTACTCACAGACTGCAGCAGAGATGCCCTTTATATAAAAAAGTCATTAGAGGCTCATCAGTTCATGTTGTTCCGAGGCACCTCCAAATGATCTGTAAAAGAGGGGATGCTGGACGCTCTCGGCCTTGCAGGGCTTTTATCATGGGAGGTGCGGGTCACGTCAGAACCTCAAAAATAGCCCTCCATTTGTCATTTTTTGCAGAACGTTCAGGCCCCTGGGCATGTGCAGATCACACCCCGATGCAGGGACGCTTTGTTTGAGGTCCCGCAGAGGTGCCTCATCTCCCCCGCCTTCCTTCTCTAACCCAAAAAACAGAGGTGAACGGACCTCCACAGGCAGTTGTGCGATGCAGAGCAGAACGTTCTGCACATCACATTGATGTCAGGGTACTTTTCTGGACTGTCCTAAATCAAAAGCTGTAACAGGGCACAAGGAAGCCCACGGCGGCCTGCTCTTCTGAGCGTGAACCATCATTAGCCAGGTCTCCTCCGGGCCTCTTACCTGCAGGGACCTTCTGGGCTCCAGGTGTTTAGGGTAAACGCCCCTTAGCGACCTAGCCACATCGGGCTAATTTAGAGCAGGCTACCTGCAGCTGCGCGGCCGATGTAAAGCCACGCAGGGGCCGGGGATTATGACTCTGTGGAGATCAAAGCCTGCCCGCCGCTTCGGGCTCATCAAAGGCGAGCGTGTCTGCGCTGATGTGGCAAAGCGACCGGTCCTGGATCAGAGCCCTGTGTCACCCCCACCGTCAGCACCGCAGGGTTTATCCCGACACAGCGGAAGCACCATAACAGGCTGGCCTCGTGTTTACGAGCTCAGGTTTTAATTGCAGTTAAATGGCAGCACCTCGGAACACTGCTGATTATGAAGGGGACGGCGGGGCAGGGCGGGGTGGGGCGGACGCTTAACTCAGATCTCACGGTTAATGTAGAAGCAGACCAGGAGAGGATTACTGCTTCACACTCATTACGCTCAATAACAAAGCATGACTCAGTACAACACAGCAAGAAGTCCATAAATCCACAGAGAGACACGTGCAGATTGAAAACATCACAAGCCATTTTCCTTCAGCTCAACTAACTCAAATTTATGAAGCGCATTCCTCGTGAAGACTAACAAGGACAGCCATATAGCTACAGTGTTACTTCAACTACGGACACTTTTGAATTAAAAAAGCATTTCTAATTATTTTTAATGTTAAAAACTGTTGTGTTGATTTATATATTGATATTATATATTATATATTCATCTTATATCCAGTTTTTCAAAATTATTTTAGTCATCAAGGGGACATTGCATTGATCAAAAGTGACAGTAATGTCATTTGTGATGTTATTACATAAAATGTTACTATCAACTTTCTATTTAATAAAAAAAAACATGAAACGTGAAGTGTATCATTTATTTATTTATTTTCTTTTCAGCTTAGTCCCTTTATTAATCTAGGGTCACCACAGTGGAATAAACCCCCAACTTATCCAGCATATGTTTTGCGCAGCAGATGCCCTTCCAGCTGCAACCCATCACTGGGAAACGTCCATACACACTCATTCACACACATATACGACGGCCAATTTAGCTTACCCAATTCACCTATAGCACATGTGTTTGGACTTGTGTGTTTCACCCGGAGGAAACCCACGCCAACACAAGGAGAACATGCAAACTCCACACAGAAATGTCAACTGATCTAGCCGAGGCTCGAACCAGCGACCTTCTTGCTGTGAGGCAATCATGCTACCCACTGCACCACCGTATCGCCCGAAGCGTATCATGTTTTCTTAAAAACAACATGGCTGAAAATGCTTTCAACATTTAAAATAATAAGATAAAATGAAGTCATCATTACACTGATGACACTGAACACTGGAGCAGGCATGGGCCGGTATAAGATTCTGATGGTATAATAATTTTTAAGTTTTCACGTTACTATAAAATAAATGCTTTTTAAATGTCTGGGTAAAAAACAAACTTTGAACACAATATATGTTATGTTAAGAAACATTTATAATATTTTGGAACAGTAGTTAAACATGTCAGGCTAAATAATACAAATGAATCATTGACTTCTGTTGTCCTCAATAGTTTCAAAAATACAGATTCCCTTACAATTTAAAATGGCATTTATAGATATATTTTTGCAAGAGATACTGTTGTCTTAAAAAAAACATTTTCATAATAATCTCACCATAGGAATGGTGTACCAGAAAATTTTGGAGGTTTTTAAAACCTTGACTTTTCCAAACCGCAGTATACTTTGATAACAGTTATCGGCCCATGCCTACACTGGAGTAATAATTGTTGATCAGAATTCAGAATAAATACATTCACACAGAAAATGGTGTTTTAAATCTTGATTTAAAATGAATGTTTTTATTGCATTTTTTATTTTAAAAAAGCAGCCTTAGTAAGTTAAATTGAATTGTTTCAAAAACATTTAAAAAAGTTACTGGTATCAAACTTCTGAACAGTAGCGTAACAGTAGTATAAAGTGTGTGACCATTTTTTTCTTCTAAGAAGACTGTATTAAGCTTCAGTGCTTAGAATTGTATTTCATATATATATATCTGGGGGATGACACGTTGGCTCAGTAGTTAGCACTGTTGCCTCACAGCAAGAAGGTCACTGATTTGAGTCTCGGTTGGGTCAGTTGGAATTTATGTGTGGAGTTTGCATGTTCTCCTAGTGTTTGTGTGGGTTTCCTCCGGGTGCTCCGGTTTCCCCCACAATCCAAACATATGCACTATAGGTGAGTTGAATAAAATAAATTGGCCGTAGTGTATGAGTGTGAATGTGAGTAGTGTTTGAGTGTTTTCCAGTACTGGGTTGCAGCTGGAAGGGCATCTGCTGTGTAAAACATATGCTGGACAAGGTGGTTCATTCCGCTGTGGTGACCACTGATGAATAAAGGGACTAAGTCGAAGGAAAATGAACAAATGAATATATATCTGGCATTTTATAAGCCAGAATTATGTACATTTAATTAGTATTTTTACACTTTTTACAAAATTTGATCAAAAACAAGAAAATTATTCTGTAGCGATTATTAGCACATCATTAATGTCATATTTTACCTCAATCTGTCGATACGGTAATCAAGTGTACCGACATATCTTAAGAAAAAGTCTAATTATTGGTCATGATTAAATCTATACAACTAACTGGTACAGTCACCGCTAACACTTTAGTTTAAGTTTTAATTCTTATTATTAACTAGTGGCTAATTATCTGACTATTATTATGATATTGGCTGTTTATTTATATTTATAAAGTATATTATCTTAGTATTATTATCGTATCTTATTCTATATCCCTAACCTTACCCAACACCTAAACCCAAACCAGTTTGTTAAGCTAAAAGTCTTAGTTAATAGTTTGTTTATAGTGAGAGATGTGTCATCCTAATATTTTATAATGAACCTTAATCTAAAAACACAACCATTATATACAATAACATAAAAATGATGAAGGCATTCTAGGAAGTATCCACATGAGCCTTAAGTACAACCCCAAATTCAAGCAGTCAAATCAATAACATATTAATTAGCATTATATATCTCTAGAGAAGAAAGCGGCATTATAGGTGTAAAAGTTTAGCCGTAGTCTGTGAGTTTAAAAAGTCAACATCTTGCGCTCTTTCCATGGTAATGAGTCACAAGGCTGTCTGTGATGACAAGAATAGAATTCCCTGATTCTGCATTTATGCATATTACCATGAGCGGGAAGCATAAATTAAAGCATAGAAAATGGAACAGAGAGCCAAAAAAACTGTGCACAAATACATTCTCACACAGCAGATCCACACAAGTTCATTGTTATTATTTCATTATGTTTGCTGTGGCTAGCATCACTATTATTGTTGCTCATAAATATATTTGGTAAATTGAACCAACAGTTCAAAAGTAACTATGTTTTAAACTTAAATTTCTCCAGCACCATTTTGCAAAAATGACCCATCTAATAACATGTACTGTAGAGGGTTAGTTCACCTCAAAAAGTCATTCCAAACGCATAAGACATCCATTTTTCTTCTGGACAGAAATAAAGATATTTTTATCAAATTAAAGCAGTTTAATCGATGTCTTCTAAAAAATACCAAACTTCTTCTTCTGGAAACCAAACATTCTGTGTGACATGCAAGAATGAATCTCATCAGTTTCCACATGCCAAGCAAGTATGCTTGAGCATCTGTGACCAAATTTGAATGCAATAAACATTGTTCACTAATCAACGTGACTGATTATTTCTGAATAAATCCTAAATGACAACAATTTATTATATAAAATGTTTTTGTCTCTTCAGAAGACTTAAATAATTACATTTGTATTTATAATATAGTGTCTATATACTGTATATAATGATCCAACTTTTTTTTTACATTTTGAGTGAACAGACATTCAGTGAATAGACATAAATCTCAGATTTTTGTTCTGAAGATAAAAAAAATAAAAATACATGCACGAATCAACCAAATAATAATATATAATAATTCTCAAAGTGTGATATTCACTTATACACATATACTTTCACTCTACTTGCACTACACGTATGTATTGCATTACATGAGTATGATTTTTCAGTACTCCTGAACCAAAACAGACCTTTCTGCTCCTTCCCAGCAGGCACACAACATCATTAGATGTTAATATTAGGTTAGATTTATGCCATGACGTCAGGTGACTAAAATTCAATGTCTAGCCAACGTCTAAGGACAAGGTTATTTTGACGTCCAATAACATTGATATTTAGTTGATTTTAGGATGTGTTGGAAAGTGACCAAAATCCAACATCTGATAGATGTCACAGTGGTAATGTCCACACAACATCAAGATGTAACATAATTAGACTTGATATTTGGTTGACTTTAGGTTGATTTTTGGTTGGACATTGGACATTGATGTTGGCCTGACGTTGGGTTCTAACGTCAACCCGATTTTCATTACCAAACAAAATTCAACATCCCCACGACATTGGGGTACGTTGGGGTACAATGTCTATATGACATCATGTTGAAGTCCTGTGCCTGCAGGGTTGTTAGCGATGTTCATTTTGACCCGTTACCCAAATAGTGACAGTAAGAAATTTGACAGATTAATGCTATCAAATAAATAGTATTATATTATGATGTTGCCTCACAGCAAGAAGGTCACTGGTTCGAGCATCGGCTGGGTCAGTTGGCATTTTTGTGTGGAGTTTGCAAATTCTCCCTGTGTTCGCGTGGGTTTCCTCCGGGTGCTCCGGTTTCCCCCAGAAGACATGCGGTATAGGTGAATTGGGTAAACTAAAATTGTCCGTAGTGTGTGTGTGAATGGGTTGCGGCTGGAAGGGTATACGTTATGTAAAACATATGCTGGATAAGTTGGTGGTTCATTTCGCTGTGGCGACCCCAGATTAATAAAGGGACTAAGCCGAAAAGAAAATGATTGAATGAATTAATTATTGATTTTTTGGGGGGCTTGTTTTTTTCTTTTTTTTTTTTGCTATTTTTCAAATCAACTAGACATATCAGTCATAACTGCATTTAAAAAAAAAAAAAAAAACATCAGTCACGTTTTAACTAAGCAAATGCACACTCACACCTAAATTGGGTCTTCAGCGATTATTTGTGGTAGTTGAGGTGCTTTTTAAAATAGCTATTTCCGATAAACTGTACCACCAGTAATGGTTCTTTAGTGATTCTATGGGGAGGTTAAGGTACTGCATATCACCATCTTTAAAGATATAGGGAGAGTTTAATGCTGTTTAGCAACACTTTAAGTGTATGCTTTACCAGAACAAGAAAAATAGACAAAATGTGAAAATTCATATCTATAAAGCAATATTACAAAACTATACATACAGTTATGTATTTGTAATTATTCTAAAAATGCATTATAAGCATATGCTTATCTTTGGAAAAAGAACAATGGTAAAGTTATAAAAAGTTGCGTGAACTGAAATACAGTTTGATGTCCGAACTCAACGTCAGGACGACGTCAAAAGCCAGCGTCCAACCTAAGATCAACCAAATATCAACGTCTAATGATGTTACAGCTTGACATTGTGTGGATGCTACCTCTATGATGTCTATCAGGTGTTGAATTTGGTTCCTCTACCTGATGAATAAATGTCAGTATTTGACATCAATATAAACATTACATTAATATAAACATTAGTTTAAGATGTTGGTTCTATGTTGGATTTTGGTCATTTTCCAACACAATCTAAAATCAACCAAATATCAACACCATTTGTCGGCATTATTGGACATCAGAATACCCAGCAAGCATTTTTTTAAAAGATGTTTGCATGTCTTTTAGACGTCTGTTAATTACAAAATTGTTTGCTAGGTAACGTTGTCCTTAGACGCTGGCTAGACATTGAATTTTGGTTACCTGACGTCATGACCTAAATCTAACCTAATATTAACGTCTTATGTGCCTGCTGGGTAATGTTTATATTTTAGAATGAAAAAAAATGAAGTAAAAGTATAATTTGTTTATATATGCTGTCAATTACACTTCTTAGAAAACAAAGAACGGAACCGGTATTGGCAGGTCACACTCTCTAAAAAATTATGCATCAGTTAATGTTAAACTATGATTAATAAATGCTTTCAAGATTATTCATACTTAATGTTAGTAAATACATTAACTAACATTAATGGACCATTATTCTAAGGTGTTGTCAAAAAAATCCTTATGGGTTTGGAAAGAAGCGAGTAAGAGCAAATTATGAAAAATGTCATTTAGGCTTGCTAACTAACCCTTAACTTTTCTAACATCACATGACATCCCACGCAACATTATGCAAATCAACACATGTGCATGTGTCAGAGTTACAATTAGACAACATTGGTGAAACCAGCAAAATGTAACCTACCACTTGAACATCTGAGGGCACTCGGGACAAGAAGTCCAAAAGCTCATTGTTGTCGATGCTGTACGGGTCTCGTAGTTTTTTGGTAAACTTGTTCACCCCTGAGAAGTGAAACAACATTGCTGTGTTAGATCTCACTTAGACAGCACAGTTCAGAAAGACATTATAAGATCCTGTACTGATGCTCTCCGACCCTGCAGAGCTTCAGATCTGAACACAGTATACAGTAAAAGAGCACAGGGGGCATTTCTCCCAGTCAACTCAGCAGTTTAGTCTCTTCCCTGCCATGCGGGTGGCCAATCCCTGGAGCATGCAAACTTAGACTGCCACTAAACTCTGTGACCTCCTGCAATAATCTATTTGAAATTCTAAAATATGCTTTGTATTTTGGAAAATGTGCTTTGTGTGTAACATGCGACTACATCTTATGTTACTTTACAAATTGCGATTGTAATGGATGACGGCTCACCCCAGGCCAGTACGATGTATCTGAGAGGAATGAAGTACACCACTAGAGTGACCACACATAGAGCCACTATTGCCAGCCAGCTGAGGAAAGGCACGGTCCAGTTGAAGGTACTGCGAAGAAAGAAAAGGGTGAAGGTTTAAGGATATCGACATGACCTGACACCATGTCTACACCAGGCATGAATGGTGACAAAATCAAAGGGATGCTGCTTTGTTCAGTGATATTGCCTAAACTAGATATAGTGTGATAGTCAAAACACACACATTGAAAAACATAATACCCTGTTTGATTTTGGATATACTCCATGTGCTTGCACTACTTTGATTACAGTACAAATGGATGTAGAGATTTCACTTTGATGCTGTAGCATGAACTCGGTCATAGGGATTGTAGACACAGTTTTCAAATGAGTGGGACGGTAAAAAGATATTATATGTAGACATAATATAAATAAATAAGATATAAATAAATAAATGAATACATAAATAAGTAAATAAATAAATTAGTAAATAAGTACATACATGCATACATAAATTACACAGTTAAAGGCAAAATTATGCCTCCTGTGCAATTTGTATTCTTTTTCAAATATTTCATAAGTGATGTTTAACAGAGCAGGGTTTTTCAGAGTATTTCCTATATTTTGTTATTCTTTAAAAAAATATATTTATTTTAGTTTGGCTGAAATAATAATAACAATTTTTAAGGTTGGTAATATTATCCCCCTTTCGACTGGCTGCAAAACAAACCCGTTGTTCAATGTTGTGCCTAATTAACCAAACTCTGTTGCCTAGTTAACATGATTAATCTAGTTTAGTCTTCAAATTGCAATGCGAAAACTGAATTCGAACATATCGCATGTCATTATGGCAAAGACAAAATTAGTTATTAGAAATTAGTAATATATATATATATATATATATATATATATATATATATATATATATATATATATATATATATATATATATATATATATATATATATATATAGGTTTTTTTTTCTTTCCTTTTTAAATATCATAGTTACAGCAAAATCTACAAAGACATGTTCAATGCAATGATAATGAAGCTTTTTATCAGGCATATGATCCATTCATAAGTAGTAAAAACAATGCTAAATGTATTATTTTCATAATGTACATAGCAATCAGGGCTTGACATTAACACCCGCCAACCCTCCAAATGCTAGTAGATTTCAGCTGTATAAGTCAACATTTTAAATGGATCAAAACTGTTAATCAAAGTTGTCCTAAGACAAGAACGGGTGTTTTGGTTTTACATCAACTTTGATGAAAGGTTTTGATACACTTATGCTAAGTAATGTATACCAGCTGTTACTGTATATTTTGCATATTATAATTTGGGTGGGCAGCATGGTGGCTCAGTGGTTAGCACTGTTGCCTCACAGTTAGAAGGTCATTGGCTGGGTTAGTTGGCATTTCTGTGTGGAGTTTGCATGTTCTCCCTGTGTTGGCGTGGGTTTCCTCCAGGTGCTCCGGTTTCCCCCTCAGTTTGAAGACATGAACTATAGGTGAATTGGGTAAACAAAATCGGTCATACTGTATAAGTGCATGTCTGAATGTGAGAATGTATGGGTGTTTCCCTGTAATGGCGACCTCTGAAATAGAGACTAAGACGCACGAAAATGAATGAATGAATGAATAATTTGGGTGGTCATAAGGGTTTTAAAAGATCTAAAACAAGTAAAATTACTTAAAATGAATTTTAGCATGCAAAACTGAAATTGAGGCAAATTAAATGTATTTTCCTAACCACAAAATTATCGCTAGTGAAAATGCAACTTAGGAAAAGTACTAGCTACAGTGGCTGGTAAGCAAAAAAGTTATTAAAAATGTCGAGCACTGATAACAACGTACAACAGACATAAATACATAAACTTTATATATATATATATATATATATATATATATATATATATATATATATATATATATATATATACATATACACACATTTTAAAGAAATTTAAATAATTAACAATGACTTTTATTGATTAATTGGTTAAATAATTGATTGATAAAGATAGTATTTGAAAAATATTTGGACATTCCACTTGAAAATAAAATGAAAACCCTGATAATGAAAATGATTCTTTCCCAGTGCAGGCAAGTGTGTGTGTTTGTTTAACCGACTGAGTAAGATGTGACAGAGGTTGGCACAGGGATGCCCACGTGTCTGCTCAGGCACAAGCGGCGAGAGCTGATACTTACTTCTTTATCCTCTCACCATAGGAGGCCACTTCATCCAGAGCATTCTGCACACTGATACACACATCCTGAATGGCATACAGCTTGTTCATGAAACCCTTTCTCTCGGAGTCCTGAAAGAATGAGAGCGAGAGAGAAAGAAAGAGAGAGGAAAAAAGAGAGGCTGGGCAAATGCATTTCCACACAGCTGAAAGAGCATCAAAGGCTCTCTGTTTCTGTCCAAGTTCTCCATGCTGCAATAAACATGTTTGAAATTAATCACGCTTTGTGTATCAATAACCAGAAGAATATTTATTCTAATACTTTCTTCAGAGAGAACTAGCTATGTTGGCTAACCAGGTTTTACGCTGGTGACATCATTGTGGCCATCGCCGCCATCATTACTATGAGCACAAAGAATCTCTTCTTTTCAACTTTTGATGGCCTTCAGCTTTCAAAATTGGCCACAAGAACCTCAAAAGTAGGCGTCAGTTAAACGTTTCCACAGTCCAAAGGTTTTATACTTACAATAAGAACAGTCATGCAACAGTTGGGCTGACACAGAATGTAGTGACTGAGTGTGGACACAGAGACAGAGACTGTTGTAGTGCATTGATGTGCTGACACATACACACACGCTCTCACACACACATGCACGCATACACTTCCACGCTCACCTTAAGGGACAGTTTACGCAAAAAAAAAAAAAAAATCCTGTCATTATTTGCTCATCTTCATGTCATTCAAAATATATTTTTACTGATAGAGCAGCCCAGACATATTTATTTTATCTAAAAACTGCAGTTAAACATACCATGTCCAACTGCTTGTTAACACAAATTTTTAATCAGCCAGCAACTCAATGCATGTAGGCATGTAAAAATGGTTAAGATCATCTGCTGCAGTTCAAACTGAGCATCAGAATGGGGAAGAAAGTTGATTTAAGTGACTTTGAACGTAGCATGGTTGTTGGTGCCAGACGGGCTGCTCTGAGTATTTCAGAAAATGTGGATCTACTGGGATTTTCATGCACAACCATTTCTAGGGTTTACAGAGAATGGTCCAAAATAGAGAAAATATCCAGTGAGCGGCAGTTCTGTGGGCTCAAATGACTTGTTGATGCCAGAGGTCAAAGGAGAATGGCAACAGTAACTCAAATAATCACTCGTTACAACCGAGGTATGCAGAAGAACATCTCTGAACACACAACACGTCCGACCTTGAGGTGGATGGGCTACAGCAGCAGAAGACCACACCGGGTGCTAAGAACAGGAAACTGAGGCTACAATATTAGTACCAATTCTGCTTTATTTTCACAGAAGAAAGAAAAACATATAGTTTGGAATGAAGAAAATCATTACAGATTTATCATTTGTGAACTATTCTAAAAGTACAAGTACAAGATTTAATCTTACAGTTCACCCAAAAAATTTAAATTTGCTGTTAGTTAACTCACTATAAGGTATCTGAGATGTTAGTGATTTTTTTCTTAGGTAGATACGTGCCTCAACCTACATTTTTGTGAAACTTAAAATACGTTGCTCCGGGTATGGTTTTTTGCACGTTTCAGACAAATCCGCTAGAGAGCGATGTCAACATTTTTGCAAATCTAAAATATATTACTTAGAGTAAATGTTTTGTTGTACACTTCAGATACACTTCCTTTTTATACACGCCAACAAGAAGGCAAGGCTTGCTGTATAGATCACCTAGACTAGTGAACCACAGATTAAACCCTTCCCTAATCCAAACCAAAAGTGTTTTTTTAAGCAAACATAACAAAGAAGTGCACTATGACTATGTAGATTTACAATGAAGTATCATTGCTATTATCTCTTTAGTGGAATAATGATTTACTGGATTCAAGCGCACTTATTCACAAGTACAACACCATACAAGGTGAGCTACCAAGGAAACTGACCATGCCAGAACAGTTGTCCATATGGAGATAGACTGTCAGGATTCTGCTACTCCGGTCTTGTTAATTCTTGTTTCGGAGTCCAGACACTAGTTCTGTCATGTCTTGTATGTTGTGCTCAGCATGAGTTTTCTCGGGTAGAGCACTCATTTTCTGACATTGTGTGTCTTTTTGTATGAGCGTAGTCTCGACCGTGCTTTGGCCGTGTGCGCTTCAGCTTGCGAGGCATGCTCTCGTCCTGGTGGGTGTGTTCATTCTGTCTACAGCGTGGTGTTTCATTCTCAACGTCTCAGTCTAGTTGGTTTGGGTTTGGGTTGGCGCTGAGATGAAACATGCACGTTGCATGTGTGAGTGCACAGTGAGTTTTTATTTAACGTGTACTCTTACGTTCAGTCTTCTGTTGGTTTTGTGTTTAGCATGTGGTACATTTCTACATGCACCGCATGCTTTAGTGTCCCATGTGAACACGTGGTTAATGAGTTCTCTCATTGGCTGCGTGTTCTAGTCTCGTTTTATGTGAACACATGGCTTGTGTTTTTCTTTGTGTCATGCCCACCCTCTTTGTTAACCCATTTTTAGTTTATCCTTTTCACCTGTCTGTTAAATAATTATTTCCCCCTTACATGTATATTCTACTCATGTCTGCTGTCCTGTTTGTAGTCAATACTCCCCTGTGTTCCTGCTCCAGTCCTGTCTTGCCAGCCCAGCCAAGTTTGTGGGCCTTTTTGTGTTTAGTTACGTTTTGCCCCGTCGGGGTGGTTTTTGTTGCATTTTTGTTTCATTTTTATTATCAATAAACCCATTTTATTTCTGCAATTGAGTCCTCATCTCCTCCCTACCAGACCGTGACATAGACAGGTGCAAAAAATTACATTAAAATATTCATCCAATTATAATATGTCCCTGTAAGTATCATTAGTGGGAAGGAACAAAAGTTGTTTGCATGTATACTATAGTGTTCATTTTACCTAGAAACTGCAGTTGAACACGTTTAAGTACACTTTTTGTATGTAAAAATATCATTATCATATAATAACCCTTGTGTTTCAAACCTTTATGACTTTCTGTCATTTATTTAACACAATAGAAGATATTTTAAATATCTTTAATAAAACCTGTAACCATTGACTCTCTAAGTATTAAATTGACCTACTATGGATGGCAATGGTTTTGAACACCCCACTGAACACTCCATGCAACAATAAATGGTCTATCCGCTTGTTAAGTGTGACGTCACGCGAAGCGATTTCCGGGTCCAAGCACTCTATCAAACTGTATGGGGAGACCCATCAAATGGTAATAATAAATACTTTAGAAAATCACGATCGCAATGTATATATCCATGCCTAATATCCGATGGCCAGAAAGTGATACATATTTTTATAAATTGTAAAAATTTTCAGATTTTTTTTTTCAGATTTTCAGTTAAAAGTCATGTGCACACCATGATTTTATATAAAATTCACTTTAAAGTGTGATATGATTAAAAAGTGGCCATAAACGAACATTTTCTCAATTCAAATGAGTAGCGGCTTGGACCCGGAAACAGTATTTCATTTGTCACGACTTAACAATCGGATATGTGTCCTTCCAGCCATCTTAGGTATTTTCATAAGAATAAAGTCGTTTTATAATCTGATGATAAATGACATAGCATGTTACAGTAGAACATAGCTATAAAATAATAAGCTAGATGCATGAAGTCACTGTGATTTACTATTACAGAAACAGATGTGACTGGCTATATTATATCTAGATGAATATGTCTAGATATCTATATCATATCTAGAAAGCTAGTACAATTTATGTTTTTCTGAATAATTTGCAGGTGTTTACATTAATATGACACTCATTTTATTGATTACAGTTATTTTATTTCACCAAAACTACACACATTTTATACTGTGAAAACATATTAGGCTTTATCAGTAGTTAAAACTATTCAGTTTCGCGAAACAGTTGTATTATTACCTCATAATTAATGAATGAATGACGACAGTGCAGTGGTGGGATTTTTTTGCCCTGTGACAACAGTCCCACTCCCACCTGCTGGTAGAAACAGTTACTGCTGAACAGCTGACTATTTAAATACCCAACACAAATGCTGCGATAAGTGGAATGCTCAAAATGTGTGTGGTAATTTTAAGTACTTGGATAACAAAATTAATGTTTTACATGCTATTTTTTTAAGTGCACATATTCCAAAAGATCAGGGGCTTTTAACAATACATCAAGGGCTTAAGCCCCCAACAGCCCCCTTCGCAACACCACTGCTTCAAAATATCTGCTTTTGTGTTCACCAAAAGAAAGAAACTCTTAAAGATATGGAAACACTTGTGGGTGAGTGAATTTTCATTTTTGGTGAACTATCCCTTTAAACACAAGTCATACAGGCAAAATAAAATTGATACACTGGGTTCTTACTGTATAAAGCACAACAATCGGTCTGTGCAAGAAACTGAACATTACTGACATTATTATTTTCAATCTTGGCAAACATCTTGAGTGTGTTCACAATGATTCAAAGCACTAGTTTCCTATCACATAATCTTATTGATTTTTCACTTCATATGATCTCAGTGTATCTTCTGGAGCCATGTGTGTTAATTTTGTTTTGCCTGTATGAATTTGTGTCAGAAAATAGTGACATTGATTTACATTTTATGAATCACCAAAGACCATGATTTCTTGTTTAGAGTTTTATAAAGAAAACAGTCATCTTGGACAGCAATTTTTTTTTCTTTCTTGGCTAAATTATCCCTTTAAATCTAATCTTTTCAGTTTAAATTTGCACAATTCTGTCTATGTACTGTTAGACAATTATTTGAAGACAAGAACATAAATCCAACGTGGAAAAATCAACTCTGTCCATATTTCCAAACCCTGACACAGCCTATGCCTCTCCGGAGGGCCTACACAAACAGACTGGCAGCACTAAAGAAGAATGAAATGTCCTGGCAAAATGGAGCCAGCAGGAGGGCACTGCCATGCCGCAGTGAGCATCACTATGCCTTTGCCCTGAGTCTGCTTTATAAGAGCTCCAGGCTCTCTGCTCAACCCTGCCCAGGTTTATCTGGAAGCACTTCAGTCGCCATCCACAGGCCTTTCATGGAGATCAATTGAAATGTCACTGCAGTTGATCATGTCCACAATGAGACGACCAGCTATTGAACCCCTGGATCAAAGCCCGCGGCGCAAATCAAAGTAGAAAAAGAGGGAGAGGCTGTCTATGCATAGAGATGCTAACATAAGACACATCTGTCTTTTTGTTTGTACTGCATAAAGGAATTAAGGTACATAGGTCTTACATATTGCGCATTTATGCATTTATATGCATTTAAAGGAAATGTTTTCACTTAAAAAATGTATTCTGTCATCATTTTATCACTCTCATATTGCTCCATGTTATTTTAAAATATCATTTTTCCTATTTTTTTCACAGAAGAAATGTTTGGAATGATAAAGCTGAGAAAATAACAACATTGTAAATGTAGTCCCTTTATTAATTTGGGGTCACCACAGCGAAATGAACCGCCAATTTATCCAGCATTTGTTTTAGGCAGCGGATGCCCTTCCAGCCGCAACCCAACACTGGGAAATACTGGAATATTAATTCATTAATTTTCCTTCGGCTTAGTCCCTTTTTACATCAATGACTGCCACAGCGGAATGAACCGTCAACTTATCCAGCATATGTTTTACACAGCGGACGCCTGTCCAGCTGCAACCCAGTACCGGGAAACATACATTCACACACATACACTATGGCCAATTTAGTCAATTCATGTATAGCGCATGTCTTTGGACTGTGGGGAAACCGGAGCATCCAGAGGAAAACCCAGGCAAAGGAGACCATGCAAACTCCACACAGAAATGCCAACTGACCCAGCAGGGACTCGAACCAGCAACCTTCTTGGAATATCATCCCCAAAAATAAATAATTATATGGGTCTCAGGCAAAACCAGATCAAACTATCTGCAGTCTAGCACACACACACACACACACACACACACACACACACACACACACACACACACACACACACACACACACACACACACACACACACACACACATCTCATCCATCTCCCACGCTTTGTACCGAATCCCACACTTGAAAAATGAAGCCCAATATGGCCTGCATAACCACATCGCCTTCCCAAAAAGCCACACAAGACAAATAGATATAATTAGACCACGTCTCAGGGTTTTTTTTCTTAGCAAATATTTAACAAGACTCCCCTGTCCTGACTCCCATCTGGTTCACGTTATCAACCGAAACAAAAGTCCAACATACACTCCATTGTATCGGCTGCTATATGAGAAAAGAAGACTTTGAGGGACAAGCTATCTGTGTGTGCGTGTGTGTGAGCGTGCAGGTCATGGGTCTCTACAGTCTAAACCATTACCACATGGCCCTCAAACCATGAGCTAACTCCGATTTCCTGCCTTCAAAAGTGGATTGAGGAAGGCAGGAGGTTGGAATAACACTAGCCTGGGGAGAGTCTTGTTTTCACTGCTCCTCCGCACTTCTCTCACACACACACAAACAGGCTGACACCGCGGCAAGCCGAGGAGAACCTGCCACAGAAGAGCCCGCTGTGGATCCTGGCTGAGCTGAGGGCCGCTGGAGCGACACATTGGGCATTCCATTACCTCAGGTCCTCTTCCTCACGTATGTGGACACACATCGCGACGCAGCGGGACGCACACTTGATGTCAGCGGGCAAAGGGAAATTGATATTTAGTCAAAAATCTGTTCTGTTTAAAGTGTCTTCCAGCAGCGCAGCCAAATCTGAACTCTTCTAAATTTGCAATGTCAACATATAAAGAGTCGGAATTAAGCCGTGTCACAAGCATATGTGTCAGCATGAGGTCACAATGCATTGTAGTTTTAGTGCAACAGCATAATCGTGAGTGTATTGCTTTTAAACTGCACTTCTCTCAATATATATATATATACAGTATAAAGTTAGAGAAGTGGATTGAATTCATTAAAATGTACTGATGTACTTTAAGAAAATTTGTTGTCGTCAAAATATCTAAAAAAATAAATCAAGAAGCATTTTCTAAACGTTTAATCAGTATTGTTTTGTTTTCAGAAGTAGTTAAGTAATTTAAGTAAATATTTTTTTGCAAATAATAAGTGAAAGTGAAGTGAGTTTTACAAGAAAACAAACAAAATAATCTGCCAGTGGGTTAAAATAATTGTGTTTACCTAGATTATTTTGCTTGTTTCTTAGAAAACGCTTCTTGATTTAAGATTTTGTAGCTATTTTGGCTACTATATAATAAAAAAAAAAAATAAATAAAATAATAATAATAATAATAATAATAATAATATATATATATATATATATATATATATATATATATATATATATATATATATATATATATATATATATATATATATATATATATATATATATAGCTTAAAAAAATAAAAACTGCTTTTATTCTAGCTGAAATAAAACAAATAAGACTTTCTCCAGAAGAAAAAATATTATCAAACATACTGTAAGAATTTCCTTGCTCTGTTAAACATAATTTGGAAAGTATTTAAAAAGGAAAAAAAATAAAATTTTCAATCAGTCTTTTTTAATTTATATTGTGTGGTTTGTCTTTTTTGTCTTTTGTACTATTGAACCTTGTGTCTGGAATAAAGAGAACAAATAAATAAATAAATAAATAAATAAATAATAATAATAATAATAATAATAATAATAATAATTTTAAATAAATTAGTAAATAATTAAAGATTGTTTGTAAATTCATTCATTCAATCATTTTACTTCATCTTAGTCTCTTATTCAGGGGTCACCCCAGCGGAATGAAACACCAGCATATGTTTTACGCAGCGAATGCCCTTCCAGCCACAACCCAGTACTGGGAAACACCCATACGCTCTCACTTTCACACATACACTCATACACTATGGTCAATTTTGTTTGACCCAATTCACCTATACTGCATTTGTTTGGACTGTGAGGGAAACCGGAGCACATGGAGGAAACTCCACACAGAAATACCTACTGACCCAGCAGGGACTCGAAACAGCAACTTTCTTGCTGTGAGGTGATAGTGCTAACCACTGAGCCACCATGCCATTCTATTTGTAAATCATTAATAAAACTATTTTTACAAATAGCATGCATTATTGTTAGTATAATTTCTATATTAAGAAAAATACATAATTGTTGTGTTGCATCAAACGTGCTGGAGTGCATTGCGTTATATGTATTTCGAAACTTGACTTTGTTTTGTCCAAATCAGTGGCTGATTTTTATTTTTTTTAAATGCCACAGATGCTACACTGTAAAACCCAAAAAATTAAGGTAACTAAAACCCTTTGAGGAAACCGATTGCAACAAGCCATTTAAGATCAAAAACAAATCCTAAGGAGTACTGTGAACTTAATCTATTTAAGTAAACGAAGCATAGTAAATGAAGAGAACTCAAACCAACTAAGTACTGTAAAACCTTATAAGTTAAGTCAACTCAAACCAAACCATTTGAGAAAATCAATACAAACCATTTGAGTTAAAAAAACTAATCTATATGAGTACTGTACACTTACTCCATTTAAGCTGAAGTAATGAGGTATTTAACTCATTAACTTTAACACTGAGCTTAAAACTCTTTTCAAATGAGTAGAATTAACTTTCAGTCAATTTTGAGTTAACTACACTCATCAATTGAATTGAATTGAATTTCATTTGATAAAGTTAACTGTTGGGTTTTACAGTGTGTTGAAAACAACCAAACAATCCTTTAAGTCCATGTCAGCAAGAATCTTAAAGCATCGTTCTCATTTTTGAGGTATTGCTCTTAAAGTAAAACCTGATTACCTGAATAATCAACACCTCAATTACACTAAAAGTTAAATAAGCTTTGTGACACCAATGGTGGGCAAACAAATGAACAGAATCTTCCATCTCGAAAGCACAAAGTCCTCCACAGTGTTATTACTAAACAGTGAGAGGAATGAGTTTAGCTGTTCGGGACCCCCTGGCGAATCCCCTATTACCAAACTCCTTAGGGTTGTTAGTGCTACAGACAAGCAGAGGCAAGTCCATTCCAGCCAGTTCCCAACATCAGGCTATTCACACCTCAGCGTCCCATCAGGAGGCTCCCACACTTTCACGATGGGCACCCAGCATAGCGGGAGACTGATGAGGTTGGCACAGACCAGGACATATATTTCGTAGAGGGCATATATTGTTTGTTAACGACAGCAGGAGGGGGAACGACGTCCCAGGGGCGCCAAACTTCATTTACACCAAAGCCAGAGCTCCAATGCAAGAGGACAGACCCCCTGCCGGGCCTAATCCACACCCACGCCCTGCTCTCGGCGTGTTCGGAGGAAAAGAAAACAAGATTCTTTGATCTACGCAGCACTAAAGGTGAGGGGAACAAAGGAGGCAGATAAGATAGAGATCAAGATGAAAATGAAATCATTTCACCCGGGCCGGGCCGCTCCCAGGATGAGCGTATTATTTGTTTGTCTTCTCTCATTTCAAGCCAAAGGCGCGCTGACCCAGACGTGCAGAAGTAGGGAGCGATATCACCAAGGAAAAGAGTTCCACACCTCTGATGGCAACTAAAGCCAAGACAAGTCCCCTCAGACAGACGTGAGCCCACCTCTTATCAGCGAAAACATGAAACGGAAAAACAACTTCTTTAAATAGACGAGTGCATTAATTTTCCAAAAGTAGTTCATTAGCACTTTATTCATAATGAATGGGATGGGGGAAGAAACGTACAGGGAAAGGCTTGTCAATGAAATTGTTCCTCGTCTTCGTGTCTGAGCACTTTGGGAGGTTAATTAAAATTGCAGTTTAATTAGATTTGAGGTGTGTGTCAGACTAAACGGAAACTCCCCTGACTGCCTGCTTGATCCCAATAACTGCTATCCCAAATACTGGATGCCAAAAGATATTCCACATCAAAAGGAGAAAAAACATTTGCATTACTGTTTTGAGGAGTAAATATAAACAAAAATCTTTTGACACAACCTCAAATGCAACATCAATGAGAGTAGTAACGTTAAGCAGTTTTCTGAGAGCTTGTATGTGTGTGCTATTTGGCGCTTCTCTTTGATTCTCCTATAAAATAATCTAGTTCAATTCGGCAATTGCAGGATTTTCAATTAAATATAGATTGGTGATCTTTATTAATAGGACTGGGAGTGATCCCCCAAAAAACGATAGATTGAAACAGGGTCGGGCAAATCTGACTTGTCCCACCAAAGCACCAAGGATCAAGATGAAATCAAGATTAAGTTCATTAATTTAGAATTAAGACACAAATTTCACACACAAACAATTTGTCAGACATTTAGGAGTGTTACTGAAGTTCAGAGGTACTATCATCACCTTTCAAATCCTCAGGTTCTACCCTCCCTCAAACCCCTAGTGACGCTCCAAAAATATTGTAAGGTGAGAGGCAGTATCCCACGCAACATTATGTGACCATGGAGGTGGCAAAAAAGAGCTACTCTCAGGAGATCCACGTGCCCTTACTATGGCGTTCCCTCTGGAGACGGTATTCTGGGCCAAGGTCTAACAACAGTCATTGTGACTCCTCATAAGGTATTGAAAAGCATTCTGTTCTGAAAGGTGCATTTCGAGTGATTGCATTTGAATGAGGAAAGTTTCAAACTTTTTTACGAATAAAATTATTTTTTGGCAGGGGCATCCAGTCTTACTCCTAAAGGGGTATCTTAAAGTAGAGTTCAGCTCCAGTGCCAATTAAACCCACCTGAAACAGCTCCAGGTCTTCAGGATTTCTAGAAGTTTTCGAGCTGGTTAATTTGGGTAGTTTGGAGCTCAACTTTCAGAAAAGTTTGCCCTCCAGGAACAGGATTTTACACCCCCTGTCAATGGATTGTGAACTGTGACAGTTCGCGAAAAGAGTAAGACAGTAATACTATCAAATTAAATCAAACAAGAGACCACCCCTACCTAGGGTGCTTATAGCTAACAAGAAGACTTGCGGTCAACAAAACTAAACATTATTTTACTATTATTTATTATTTTGTACAAATCCATACAATTTCACTCATATGAAAACATACAATTTTCAAACGGAGGTGTAACCCCAAACCCCTTAACCTACCTCTCGTTGGGGAATGAGGGAATTCCATCCAAATGTACGAATCAGATTGTACAATTTATTCCAAATTAGCCACTAAACCCAAAAGTTACAATTTGCTGTGAGATTGTATTGGGAGATCATGAAAAATGTCCCTCAAAAGCATTCTGCTCATATCACTCAAGTTGATGACAAACTGTTTGTCTGACTTTTGTTTTGACCTCTCCATCACTATCTCTCCCTGATCAGACACAAAAGAAAGCTTTCAGTTATAAACGAGTGACCTCAGTTTTATGGAGCACAAAAAAGAAAGCAATACTGTACTGTAACTGCTCCCACACTAGCACCCCATTGCCCATGACGTGCAGATGAATAACACCATAAACAGGGGAGAATAAGCTTTATTTTACTTCCGACCTCTGCTTCCCACCGCTCCCTGCTAAAAACAACAGCATTAGGCTCTAATGGATCCGCTGGAGAGCCGGGTTCACCTTCGCCATTACTCCCCAGGCCTCCGCACCCAGCGGGCAAGGCACTCCATCAGCCCCAAGGTCAACCTGATAGTTGCCCCTGTTCTGCAGCCTCTCTGATGATGCCCCTCACCCCTGGAGCGACCCCCCCTCCTCACCTCAGATCACTTGCGCTCTCCCTGTTCTCCTTGCCCTGTCCTCTCCAGGTCCCTGGATGCCACCTGATGATGAATGGAGCACAATTAGCTCCATCCAGCATTGCACTGGATTCGCCCCTGCCCTCTCTATCCTGCAAAAATGAGGCCGTCAAACTGGGAACACATCATCAAGCTGAGCACCAACAGGGAAACCAATATAGCTACTATAGATTTACAAACCCACACATTTCCAAAGCCAATTAGTAAGTAGGTGGTCAAAAACAGATGTTCTGTTTATTTAAGATTGAGATTTTGTGTTTGCATGATTGTGTTCAGATATATTTCTTAAGGACAAAGATTTTCGACACAATTGTTTCAACCTTCTTTACTGGTCAACTTCGTGCTCCAACATGTAGCACAGGCCTGGTTTACACATCAGACTGCATGATTTTCAAGGGCATTAGGAATTTCTCCTCAACTTTTTTCTTTTTCAACCTAGTTGGAATTGCTCAGATGACATGACAAACAGACACGGGTGCTCATGCAAACTGTCCACTAGTTTTTCCTCCATTTCTTGGGTTCAAATAGACTGAAAAGAAGCACTTTTAACTTCTCCCCCAATCTCCCACTGACCTGCAGATACCCATACTATTGGATGCTGCTCTCTCATTGGCTGTAGGTAATCGCTGATATTATTTTCTGTCAAAATTAATTTCACAAAGCATGATTTGAATAGCTCCAGATATTTAGTATACCAAACATCTCATGGACGTCAGCGACTTATTGGCGATTCTCTCAGATCACGTCTTTGATAGTTACGGTTTGCCTGGAATGTTGGGCATTTGTCTGCGATTTCTCAAAATCAGTCGGCGAGTCAAAATCGGGACTAAAATCATGCAGTCTGAACTCGACATTAAGTAACACTTTTGTCAGTCCAATCATAAGTAGATGGCGCGAAACACAAGTTCAAACAATGTCTAAAGTGAAAACACATTCAATCAAAGAGCTTTCATCTGGCCTGTTTCCACTGAGTGGTACGGTACGGTTCAGTATGCTTTTACGGCCATTTCCACTATGAAAAGGTGCACCAAACTGAATTGTACCGTACCGTACCACTTTTTCGGCACGCTTTCTAAAGGGTACCAAAGACAAGAAAGGGTACCAAAAGGCAGAGCTAGACACGCAGAACACTATTGGTTTACAGAGATACGTCATTCACTCACACAACAAGCCAGAATGAAAACAAAGAATCCGCCATGTTTTAAATACACAGCCGAGAGTTTACAGCGGAATTATATATACATATAATAACGAGCATGGTCGACCCGGGCTCAAGCAATCCTTGTCGTCGTCTTGATGAACAGCCAACAAGAAGAGCAGATTTTAACCTGTGCCCCGTAGTCTTTTACGAGCCAGTCTGAGGCGTGAGCGGTTTTGCTTTGCTTGCTTGCGCGAGCCGCGCATCTATATTTAAAATAACAAACTTCTTAAGCGGATGATAATAAAGTGCGCTTGATTTTTGGCATGCTTTTGAAACCCGATCCTGTCAGAAACAGACAAACGCGAGAGTAAAGCACGAAAAAGCAAAGGAGAAGCCGGAAAAAAAGGAGTAAATGATTTTTTCAGCAAACGTGAACAAATTGTCATGTTTAACTATTATTATCACCTTTTAGACTAATGAATGGACTAATGAACTTGGAATGATGGAATTATTCTCTAACAACAGGTTACATGTGCTGCTGAAGATTAAAGACACAGATGAGATGTCTGCTCTGACTGTGGGCTATATTTCGTGTTGTTTTTGAATCTAAATAAGGACTAAATGTATGTTGTATGTAGTTTTTCTGTAATTGATAACATATCGGAGACTGTAAGGGTCTGTATGTGTTCATATATATTGCATTTATTTATTTGTTTTTATATAATTACAGACGTTACATTAGGCTATTTCGCACTGTCATTGATCTGCAGTTATAATTAATTCGTGTTCATAGAAAAGTTAGTAATAAACACTTATACAGAAGTATTTATGTGTATAAAGCATCTGTTTTGTGAGAAGTGCTTTTCATATGATATGTGAAAGACCCGTATAGCTTAACTGTAGACATTTTCTCAAGCAAAAATTACGTTGACTGAAACTTTCTGTTGTACACCACGCCCACGAAAAGAGTACCCTTTTAGCAGTGGAAACGCAAGCCTGATAAAGGTGACCCATACCAACCCATACCGTACTGTACCAGTCAGTGGAAACAAGCCAATAGTGTAGATGCTCATGTGGTCGAATATGCTCAAACACTTAAAAATATTTACTCTTCAAACACAGGGTTTTTATGGGAACTGTCATGAGAAATTACACCAACATAAGGTATTCATACTTTGCTGTGTGTACCAAAACAAATTACGATCAAAGTTGTGGTTGTCATCCACATCCCCTTCAATTGGGTGTTTTATGGCTTACTTGTTAGCTGTGTATTATGAATGTGTCCATTCAATGGCTTTGCCTGCTGCAGAGGAGCACTTCTGCAAAAGCAGAGACATCAGAATGTTTGTTGATACTAGGTGGAAACAGTTATGTGCTTTCCATCATTAAATAATTACATAATTATTCCTTTAAAGGGATAGTTCACCCAAAACCCAAAACCTTCTTCATAATTTACTCACTCTCTACTTGTTACAAACCTTTTTGACATTCTGCTGTTGAACACAATAGGAGAAACTGAATAAAGCTGGAAAACAGTAACCATAAGTATTTGTTTTTACCTACCTTGGAAGTCATTGGTTACAGGTTTTCAGTTTCTTCAAAATATCCCCATTACTGTTCAACAAAATAAAGAATCCCATAAAGGTTTGGAACCACTTAAGGGTATACATTATAGTGGGACAATGATTGGATGACCTATCCCTATCCCTGGCAATTTGTTTTAAAGCAAGATAACTTTGTTGTCCTTGTTAAGCCACTTTCACACTGCAGCGGCAAATTAACAAGCGACCGTTCATTTCAATGGAGAGTAAACGACTTCAGGCAACCGCCGTTTATATGAGCGACAGCGGCCATTGGTGACCAGGTGGGCATGTCAAGCGACGCAACAAAGTTGAGAATGCTTCAACTTTATGCAAATTAAGAGCAACTTTCTTGAGCGACAGCCAATAGGAGCACCAGTAGAGCTCACATGATCCTCTCTCAGCTTGCTTAGAGGCCGGTTGTATTGTAGCTGTAGACCTACACAGACCTTCATTTGCAGAAGGTCACCACCGAAAGCAACAAGCAGCTACAACATCGCTGCTAGTGTGAATGAGGTATTAATCAGACAGTCAGTTGTTGGACTAGGTAACCATCATGGCCCATGCCTAAAACGTACTATGGTGTTTAACTGTTTACCTCTTTAATCCAATGTCCCATTATACACGTGAAATTCCAAAAAGTCACTCAGTTCTCTATTACTTATGAATGTGCTGAGATGCCATCTACAGTCAGTGCATGTACACATTCTCATTTTCAAAAGTTTCCTTGAGGGATGCGCTTCTCAAAAGGATATAAATGGCAATGGCATTCCTCCACTTCGCAG
This sequence comes from Danio aesculapii, assembly GCF_903798145.1. Lineage (NCBI taxonomy): Eukaryota > Metazoa > Chordata > Actinopteri > Cypriniformes > Danionidae > Danio > Danio aesculapii. The sequence goes on from NC_079439.1 coordinate 54,091,765, forward strand.
ACAAACATCAATACACCCTCATAATTCATTCATAAACCATCTTCTTGGAAGCTGCTTTCCTTGTCTATACAGCACAGGTTTGGTGTTCCTTTATCAAGAGCTGTACTGCAAATGAGTTTCTCTGAGGTGACTTCATTGGGTAAGCTGTGTTAGGTCAGTCATTGGCTGTCATTCAGGCTGGTTTGAAAGAGGTTAGTGACAGTACAGGCATGTATTCCCTAAAGCACTCTGAATGCTTTTATATACATAGATAGTAAGGCACAATAATACGTTTAAGCTGGGGGTGTCCAATCCAAATTCTATCAGGGCAACATTCTGCAGATTTTAGCTTCAACCAGCTTACTTAGACCTCCACTTGTTTACAACCTTTATGAATTTCTTTCTTTTGTTAAACACAAATGTTGGAAACCTGTAACTGTTTACTTTAATAGTATCTGTTTTTCCTCCTATGGAATTCAATGGTTCATAAAAGTTTGGAACCACTTGAAGGACAGTAAATAGTGAGTAAATGTTCATTCTTAGATGATCTACCTCTTAAATTGGATGGTTCAGGGCTGAAACTAAACTCTGCAGGAATAAAGTCACCTTCCAGGTATAGGTGTGGACACCCTGGAAAAAAACCCAATCCCAAAAGACACTACTTTCTACCAAGCATGTTTCCATATTTAGGTTACCTAGCAGTAGCATCTGACAAACAACCCATGTTATGAAGCGTAAGAAGTTTCCAGCTATACCAGAGTCCAACAAAAATAAGGCTAACACTGATCACCAGGCTAGTTTTTTCGAGAAAAAAACATGAACAGTGACAACTGAGAACAAAGTGATAGGTGAAAGGGAGCGACACACAACCCTGCTTGGCGTGACAGACGATGAGCCATAGAAGTGAGACACGGGGACATACGAACCGCACTTACCACCATCACACGAATCCACTCAAAGTGCCAGGAAGCCAAAATATCCGCAAGGATATGGCTTTCCGGCAGCCGGCCATCCTGGGAGGGTACTGAGCCAGGCACCTTGTGGACCAGAATAAATTGAGATCTTTTTAAATCAGGGCTACAAAAGGAACATAGTTAGACAAAAAAAACATTGATGGCTACTAAGATGGCTTAGGACCCTTGAGAAGGAGAGAAAAAAATCCACCTGATGTAAAGGCAAAAAGAGGAACCAAACAATGAAGCTATTTTACACAACAAGACAATGCCCTGAATGTGTGTGAAGGATTTTTCTAATCTCTCTTTATTAGCCAAACATGATTAAAATGCAGTTCCTAGGAGCATCTCTCCCTAAATAAGAAGAAAATGGAGGGAAAAAAAAGTCAAAAGCATCTTTTACAGCATGAAGCTTTTCATCTTTTAGAGGCGCTGAGAAGAAAAGGAGCCAGAGAAGCACAAACAAGCTTTCTCTCTGTATTCTCCTTAGCACTGAAGAAAGCCACGTTACCTGAGGATATGCATCGCGTATCACAAGCTCAATAGCCCCAGAACAAGTTTTCAGTCACAGTTTTTCAAAGTAATAAAAATAATCCCTAGCACACTCTTTAGTCCAATTACATACTGCCATGTAGCTATCGCCCAGATCAACCCCCTGCCTCTGCTCGGCTGGCTTTAACCCTCCGTGTGTTATCTACAGATAAAGCTCGCTTGTAATGCTAGATTCTAGCGGACGTAAATGTGCATGAATCGGGATCAGATTGTCAGCATTTCACAGCACGGAAAGGTTAGCTTATGTTTCTCCCTGCTAAAGTGGCTTTGGTGTGGTGGAGAGAGTATGTAAGAATAAACCTCAGTGAACAAGATAATTTACAATACTTTTACTTTGCTTTTTGTAATGATATATATCTACTATTGCTCTTTTTTACACGTTTTGTTCACAAGATGGTTTCCATTAACGTGTATATAAATAAACTACATATACCATACAATAGATCTGCATTCCCTATGTGCACCTGGATCTTGGCTATATGGTCAGGTTTCTCGGCAACTGTTTAAGCCTGGGAAACACTAGATCAGTGTTTCTCAACCACGTTCATAGAGGACTACCAGAATTGCATGTTTTGGATGTCTCTTTTGTCTGTCACACCCATGACAGGTCTTTCTGTCTCTGCTAATAAGCTCATGATCTGAATCAGGTGTGTTTGCTTAACCCTCCTGTGATGTTCACCTTCCGCCCCTTACTTTAGTGTTCCCGGTCAAAATTGATCAGTCTATTTTAACTGCTCTTAAATAGCTCAGAAGGCATTTTTCACCACCAAATTTTTATTTTAATGTTCTTTAGCTGTGAACAATGTCTCAAACTAGTGTTTCACATCAATTTATAAAATTAGACATAAAATAAGTGCAGTGAAAATGTATTACAAAATAAACATGCAATGTCATGGAGGTAACCGGGCAGGATCGCATAAGCACAGGAAAGAGATGTGTACCCACAAAAGACATTGTTCAGTCTGAAATGTGTGTGTGAGTGAGTGAGTGAGTGAGTGAGTGAGTGAGTGAGTGAGTGAGTGAGTGAGTTGGGGTGGTGTGTGTGGGAATGTTTTCTGTTTGATGGTTGAATATAGTCTGGATACCCATTCATTTCCTATGGCAGTCACTTTTGACCGGGAACACCACAGGTGTACAGTTGATTATAACACTCACAATTCAATGAAAGAGGTGATCATCACTTTTATTTGTCCAAATGCATAGTGTGGATGATATCATAAGGCCTTGAGGCAATCAGATGTACAACACAATATTTATGAGTGTAAAAGTAAGACAAATTTGACCCGAACACCACAGGAAGGTTAAGGAAACATGGAAAATGTGCAGAGCTGGTGTTCCTCCAGGAACGAGGTTGAGAAACACTGCAATAGATGACTTTCAAATATTAACAGAGTTTAAAACCAATGAAAACCAGTTCACTCCTGTTCAGAGTTTTTTTTTTGGGGGGGGGGGGGTGATTTTATTTCTTTTTTATTTATTTATTTATACCCCTGGGCAACAAAACCAGCATGGGTATATTTGCAAGAATATTTGAACATTCAGTAAAAATCTTGATTGCAACTGTGAGTAAAAATAATTATTTGTTAGGCACTTCCTTTGGACAACTTTAAAAGTGCTTTTCTCAGTATTTCAATTTTTAAACCCTCAGCTATCAGATTTTTAAATAGTTCTGAGCTGAATATTTTCATATCCAACAAAAAATCGGCAACACTTTATTTTGATGGTCCATTTAAGTATTACCAGACTGTCTGTGTAATATCTGTTGATACTGCTCTTTTAACAGACATTCAACTGACTATAAGAAACTTTGCAAGTACATGTCAACTTACACTAACCCTAACCCTAACCCCAACCTAACAGTCTACTTATAATCTAATAAGAATTAGTTGCAATGTAACCAACTGCTCTTTTAACAGACATTCAACTGACTATAAGAAACTTTGCAAGTACATGTCAACTTACACTAACCCTAACCCTAACCCCAACCTAACAGTCTACTTATAATCTAATAAGAATTAGTTGCAATGTAACCAAAATTCAACAAACGGACCATCAAAATAAAGTGTGACCAAAACATCAATGGAAAGCTTGTTTATTTAGCTATCTCTGTTTAAAAAATACACTTATGATTGGTTTTGTGGTCCTGAGAGTAAAATTTTCAGCAAACAATTCATTATAGTGATCAAAATAACTATAACATATTTATCACAAATATTTATTTTCTTATTCTTCTTATGGACTTCTGTTTAATAAAAATAAATGATCCCCTGTGTATTTTTTTGCTACCTAAGATGCAAAAACGGTAATGTTCAAATATCTCAAAAATGCACAGAATTTGAATAACAATATATGTGTGATCATGTAAATAAAGCATCCCCCTCACTGTAAATATTTTTTTTTAGTTACTGAGTCAACTAAAAAAGTCTGTTACCCGGTTTTGTGTCTTAACAAAATATATCTCAATGACATAACTGTATTAATGAGCTGAATTAACTTTGTCTAAGGTGACTTGACTATTATATTTTAGTTTAGTAAACTGATTAAACACATTAAATCTTAGCAGCTCCTCAACCCCTGATTTTATACCTGAATTGACCTTATTCTGACATACTGAAGTGTGCTTGTCTTTTTGCGATTGTTTTGGAACTTACAATTCAGTTGGCTATTGGAGAAATGAGTAGGAATAATAATAACATTCTGAAATAATTTTCATTCTGTAAATGTATAGGCCTATATAAATTTCTGGAGGTCGCGAATTATGTAGCCAGAGCTGCATGGCTGACGTATGGCTGCATTTCATCTTTAAAACGAACGCTGTGAGGCGGTATGATGCCGTTCCTTTTTCACTTCCTTTTTTGCTTACTTCCATGTTAACGGCTTTCCCGCTGTTACCAGTTTGTTCGGTAGCTCGACATATAAGTTGGCGGACTTGAGATGCAGAGAGGAGTTGACCGACAACGGGGATCGAGTCTTGTGAAAAACAGTTCCAGAAAGCAGGTAAGACAAAAACACAAACTAAAAAAAAGAAAATAAACAAGTAATTATGATGAGAGTGTGGTCAAATTTGAAAATGTGGTAAAAATCAGGTGAGGGCTTTTTTTTTTTTTCCGAATTGCTTTTTAAAACTGTCGGTTGGGTTTCAAGAAGGGGGTGAACAGGTCAATCAGTGCTTTTGAAAACACTATTGGTTGGGTTTAGGAAAGGGGGTGGGGTTATCAGTCGGTCAGTCAGTAATTCAGTCAGTCAACAGCAGCTTCTGGTGGATTTCTGTGAGAACAGCAGGCGGGAATCTGAATAAGACAGCGGCCTCTAGGCGACTGGAACTGCAAAAAAAACGTTGCTCCTGGGACATATTTGGCATTCTCCAGAAATATATATAGGGGTACATAATCAGAATGAGTCTGGATTGGATCATAAACGGCAGAAAACGGTCAAACTTCTTGGACTACAAACAAGTGTGTTCATGACTATATATACAAAGTAGAATAATATAATACGAAAAGATCTATTTGCAATACCAAGCAGCATAAGAAACTGTTTTAAAAGTCAATAGGAATGAATGAGACCAGAAGTCTCAAGCCAAAAGAAATCCAATGGTGGCTCTGCTTTATACATGAAGAATAAGGTCAATAGCTTACAATGTTGTTTATTTAAAACAAACTATCACACTTTATGCAACAGCTTGCAACATATTGGTCACTCATCACATATCTTCACATTATTTAATATGTCTAACATTAAACCAACACTGAGTGTTATTAATACACAAAAAAACAGAGCCCTTCATTCTGACAATGAACAACTTCCTGCTTTTTCTCTCCTTCTCTGCCACTGTTTTGCTTCACATACATATTGAATGCTTGTTTATTTATAAGACATACAGCATACGCTTACATGCCATCTTTAATATCCAGTCGAGCAGGCAGCAGAGTCGTGCACACTTCCTAACAGCTGTTGGGCATGTAAGGAGGCGTGCGTGAGTTGTGGTAAGCCTGTGAGCATGACATGATTGCAGTGTGTATCTTATCTGGGGCGGCTCCTCCTCGGGCTCTGTGTGTGTGTGTAGGACCATTACTCCAGTGCCCAGCCATGCGTACACTCCTAATCTCAGCACTCTTTCACCCTCTCTCTTGCGCTCCCTGGAGACACTAGCGATATCATCCTGGCGGATTCTCAGACCGAGAACTACCTAGCACTGATTATCCCATCGTAACTCCGGCGACACATGACACCATAACTTTGGTTTTGATGACATCACTAAAATTGATGTACACCTTCAATTAGCACGTGTGATAGAAAGTTATATGGATAACGTTTAAGTCAAACTTATTAGCCCTCCTTTTTTTTTGTTATATTTTCCAAATGATTTTTAACAGAGCAAGGAATTTTTCACAGTAGTTCCTTTAATTTTTTTTTCTTCTGGAGAAAGTCTTATTTGTTTTATTTCCGCTAGAATAAAAGCAGTTTTTATTTTTTTTAAAAACTTTTTTAAGGTCAATATTATTACCCCCCCCCCCCCCCCCCCCCCTTAAGCAATATTTGGATTGTCTACATAACAAACCATAATTAACCTAGTTATGCCTTTAAATGTTACTTTAAGCTGAATACTAGTATCTTCAAAAAATATCTGGTTAAATAAATGTACTGTTATCGTGAAAAAAGATAAATGAAATTAGTTATTAGAAATGAGTTGTTTCCGTTAAACAGAAATTGGGAGGAAAAAATATAAAGGGGGCTAATAATTCAGGAGGACTAATAATTCTGACATCAACTTTATTTATTTATTAATTAATTAATTTATTTTATCTTATTTAATGGTCTTTAATGGTGCACAAAATTATATATTTGCAAAAAAAAAAAAATGTCCAGGCTGCTCATCCCTTGAAATTAAAATTAGTTCAAACTGATGATTCTTGAAAAAAAAACAGCAACATAACAGCGATTTTTGCACAATATTTATGTTTTCTAAAGCAATACAATAGGCTAATTTAAGAAACATTTTAAATGTATATTGTTGTTAATGAAAATCGTGACAAATTGTCCTTAATATACTCAAAGTAGCTGCTATGTCTGGTTTATGAACAATTCATACTTTTGAGGCAATTTTTTTCTGAAAAATCGCAATCAGTTCAAATCATGAATTTAAGTGTGTTTACATTTCTTGCAATTCTGTGAAATTTTAGGCCACATTTCCTACAAGAAATAATGTCTTTGTCAAAAGCTGATACATTATAGACAACGCCTTTAATTCCTGACACTGCCTGTAAATTTTGCTGAACATTTTTGTCAAGATTATCACCAAATTGTGACTTAATTGCTTACACAAATCTACTTGGATATTGCTTCAGAAAGCTTAATTAAATGGGTCCTTTTATGCTTGTTTGCACTTTCAAATTTAATACAATACTAATAAGCATGTTATTTCTTCTCCAGCAGTTTACGTTCACACGCATAACATACATAATGTGATGTTTACGTGTTAGCATGACCTTATGTGTATTTGACAGCTGATGTGGAAGGCAGTTTTGTTTAATAATACTTACATAAGTGCTGTCTGTTGCCTTTATTTATGTGTGAAAAATATCAAAACATTCAAAAAACAAAATATAGGAGTTTAAACTCACTAAACATGCTAAATTTTGCTTATTGTAAAAGTTAAAACGCAGTCACACTGGACTTTTCGCAACACAGACTTCCATTTATACGTATGTGAATGCAGCAAGACTGGAAACGTAAGCTCGTGCGACAAGTTTCACAGTTCGCTGCTTTGCACAGTTCAAGCTTGGTGAACTCTGACCTGCGAAAACGCATCATGTGACTGTGTGAGACCAATTGAACATCAAAACATGACCTCTCTGGACAGAAATTGAAAATATGAACCAATCGCTCACTTTTTTAAATGTCTTATCATCTTGTTTAATCCCGCCCCTTTTCGTAGCACCGTAGAAAAGAATTTTGCATGCTCAAACTCTAGTGTGACAGTGGCAAAACAGAAACAGAGTCTGTAAAGGCTCAACCCTATTATAGAAAAGGGGTGTGAGCAGCAGCTCATTTGCATTTAAAGAGACACATAAAAACTGTGGTTTCTGCTTCCACCCAAAAAAATGGGGCATTTACAAAATGGTCTGGGATCAATTTTTGCGAAGCTTCAGAAAGGCGTACATTACATTGCAAAGCATAATAGGAACCATTTATATACATTTTATGATACTTTTATGAAGTGTGCCTAATTCACTGTAATTAACTGTCATAATTAACTGTAAATGCATATAAAAAACACCTTTTGTGCCTCACAGAAGAAAGGCCAACAGGTTTATAATGAGTACTGTAAATAAGGACAAAATTACCATTTTTACTAAACAATTCCATTGAAATCATTGCCACAGTTCATCTCAAACACTAAAAGAGAAAGAACGACTATGCTTCCAGCATCTGCTCTATGACAAGTGAAGATTACATGCATAAAAATAGTGAAAATTCAAAACTTTCTGTGGGGAAGCGGGTGATCAGACACAAATGCGAGGCAGCTGTGGCACAAGCAGAGCATGTTATCATAGCGCACCCGACGCTGCTCCTTAATTCCATGCTAGCATATCTGAGAGAGGTTTAACAATGTGAGGCACATTCATTATCACCTGGATAATTACCTGCCATTCTGCCTGTGTGTTTACATGTGTTTGGCGGAGCAGGTGTTAAAATATTTTGGCTGTTATTGCCGGGTTTGCTGATGAATTTGGTGGAGTCGGTGAGATCTCTAGAGAGCTATTCAGCACTGTAAACACACACATGTACACATGCACGCACACTGGCACAAGCCTGGCAAAGAGAAAAGCAGAAGTGCGGTGCAAGCACATGGCTTTTAAAGTTGATGTAACCATACACTCTCAGAAATAAAGGTACGCAAGCTGTCACTGGGGTGGTACCTTTTCAAAAGGTACACATTTTTACCTAAAAGGTCCATATTAATAGCTTAAGTGTATATATTAGTACCTTAAAAGTACAAAAGTGTTCCTCTTAAAATTTGTAGGCACTAATATATACTTTCGAGGTACCAATATGGACCCTTTAAGTACAGATGTGTACCTTTTGAAAAGGTACCACCCCAGTGACAGCTTGCGTACCTTTATTTCTGAGAGTGTATAAGTTGAGAAAAACACAAAAATTGGTGCTCTTGTTAGGCTAATAAATTAAATTAACTTCAGTTCTTGTTGTGATCCATTTATTGGTGTATGTTTTTTTTTTTTTTAATTACTTGTTTCATAATTTATAATCTACCCAGCTCAGAAATTACTTTTTATTTTCTACTGACATCAAGCTGAAAGTCACAGCAGGAGATCGCTCCTCTCCACATTCGCAGGCCCGCTAACTGGAATTTTTGCACTTTGAAGAAGCAGAGATATCAAAGAGGTCGCGGTTGTGCTCAGGGCACTCCTGAATGCTTAAAAAATGTGAGGCAATACAAAATGGCTGGCATTAATTAAAATGATTCAGTGAAATTGTACTCAGGTAAATAGCGTTGTTAATTGCTAACAATAATTAAGTGGAAAAACTGTGGATTTATTTTTTTTCTCTCGACTGTATACTCTCATTTTCAATTTCATTTCTTGGAGTAAACATTTTGGTTATGCTTTTTTTTGGTCCCCTTTTTATGATTGCAGCATTAGATGAGCTAACTCTCATTAGTGTAACAGTATATGTATGTAGACCCTTAGGTTAGGGTTAGTAGAATAAGTTGGCATATCTGCTACCTAAAGTTATGAGTTCTCATTCAAAGCTTGCACTGCTGTATCTACCTACTGTACAACCTGAATGTATTCTTAATTTATGTGTAAATCTTGATGTGAATCTTTATTAATTACTCACCATCATGTCATTCCTAAATCCCTGAGACTTTCGCTCATCTTTGGAACGCAAATTAAGATATTTTAGAGGAAATCTGAGAGGTCTCTCTTCCTTCATATTCATCAATGGCCCAGAGACGTTCATGTCCAGGAAAGGAAGCATCAAAAAATTGTCAAAAACATTCCATGTGACTTAAATTGTTGAACTTTAATCAAACAAAGCTCCAAGAATACTTTTGTGGGCCAGAAACTTTTTTTTTCGCCTTTGTCTTCCACATCAGATCAGGGTGCAGGTTTACCATGGACAGTATGATTCATCGCTATTAGAGTCAGCAACGCAACATGCAAGCTATCTGTAGTTAACACAAACACTAATCTGATGCCCAGACCTCTCAAAATTGGGATGTAAAAAAAAGGCATAATACCCCCCCCCCCCCTCCCCCCCACCAGAAAATAAATAAATAAATATTTTTTTAATAAATAAATAAAAACAATACTAAATATGTTTTGGAGCTGTTTCATTGTAAATAAACAGTTGAAATTGTCAGTAATGTATTTTTATTATTATTTACACAGGATATAATAAAAAAGTATACATTAGAAAAAGCTGCTAATGAATTAGCAAACGGTTTAGCCTATTCAAATTATTAGCTATTATAAACAAATAGAATCAAGTTATTAAATCCCATTAACCCTTTCTTCACTGTATAATTGAAACATTATGATTAAAGAGCGAACAAATCTCTCATTTTCTAATTAAAATGAAAGCACAGAACAGATTTACATTTAAGGGCGTCGCCTGGTGCTTCAGCGGTGTGAGTTGCGTATAGTTAGGATCAGCTCTTTAATGTTTATTGCCACCCTTCACAGAAAGATAAAAAAATATGGGAGAAATGTGGAAAAATGCCTTCACGATGATCAGCGGGATAGAATTGTAAAATATGGGACAGGTATGACAGGTATGGATACCAAACTCTTTTCATAGTGAGTACCTTGATGTCAAAACAACACCAAATTGACATCAAGCATGAATAAAATTGCAAGTCAATTTGAAGTCAAAACCTTGATGTCCTTTTGACATCAACACATCAATGCCCATTTGACCACCAGAATAATGACACAAAAACTATTATAATATAAGAAGTTTTGTTCATCTGAAAGATTCAATTTCAAATTCCAAATTTACACTTGATTTTATATACCTATAGTTTACGTAAACTACCTTGATGTCAAAACAAAATCAAATTGACATCTTACATCAGCATCAAAAACACATCCAAACTTGATTAAATGACTATCTTGTAGTCAACTGACATCAAATCAATTTGCATTTATGACCTGTGTTTTGATGTACTTGACATCAAGATAAGTGTTGTTAACTTTCTGGACTTTAATTGTCTTAACACCTTTACGTTTATGAAGGGTCAGAGAGCACTTAGATTTCATCCAAAGTATCTTAACATGTATTCAAAAGATGAATGAAGGTCTTAAGAGACTACAACGACCTAAGGGTGAGTAATTAATTACCTAATTTACATTTTTGTGGGTAAACTAACCCTATAAATATCTTTAAATTCCGGTTTTCGAAGCAGCTTCAACAATACTGATTTCATTTCATAGCCATAAAGTTTCATTTTAAAACTCTTTTACAGAGTCGCTTGCACTAGCCTAGCTTTCAGCAGATTGTTCTCTCTCCCTTTTGCCTTGTTTTGAAACCAATTGCCTACTTGGGCAAAACAACTGAGCCGTCTCCATCAATTAGCCTTGACTTTGGACTTTCATTAAGAGTAATTGACTAATATCTGCAGCGGGTCTGAAGAAAGACACTTTTAACTATCACGAAGCAGTTTGTTAAGTAAGAACACATGTCTTGGCTCGAGCTATGCCTGCAAGAGGTCCCTATTCCAATGCAAAACAGGTGCCTGCCATGTAATACCCCATTTAGCCCCTGGGGCAAAGGTTATCCAGCTAATAGCTTCCTAGTGGAGACTAAGGAAGAGCTGAAAAGTAGGCCTGGCTTAAACATCTGGGACATATTGCACATACTTGCAACATGTGCTTCAGGTTCAATTAAAATGAGGTCTTGGCACATTTGTCCAGTTTTTTTCCCTCTTCCTCCATCCAGTAAAAGTGGGCCTACCCTGATATGACCTCAGCATTTTACTGCTTGAACAAACAGAGGAGGTAATGAGAATGTGAGGTCATCAACAAACTGACATAGAGAAAGAAGAAAGAGACCAAAATAAAGAAGTACAAACCTGGGCTGAGGATTAACTACAGCATTCAGTAACACTTTACAATAACTACACAATATGAATCATTTATTAAGCATTAGCAAACAGTGAATTCATTATTTGTTAAGCATTAACTCTACATTAAAAAAACATTAGTAACAGTTTATAACTGCAGCTACAAATACTCTATTATTGACCTATAACCACATTTATAATGCGCTTAATAACTGTACTTTCATAATTAGTGACTGGTTGATTTTAATACTAAATTAAGTATTGCATTATTTACAAACCATTTGTATTTAAGAGTAGTTAGAGGTTTTTAAGATCATTTAGAATGAGTTAGTAAATGATCAATAAACTATTGAAAACAACGTTTATATATCCTATTATTCAGGCATAATGGTTACAATGTATGTTATTAAATGCTTTATTAACTCAACTTCATGCAGTTTTGTGACCTAATCTAAAGTGAGGACTATTTATGCTTTATAAAACCCTTATAAATGACAATTAAAGGCTCAGTATCAAATGAACAATACATATTTGCAATCTTATCTAAAAAGTAAAATTACTGTAAAATTTAAACATTGCTGAATAACAGGAGTGTCAAAATATGACATAAAATTAGATAAAACAACAACAATATAATAATTGAACAATATAATAAGATTCAATGTTTAAAATGTACGGTAATTTTATTTTAGATACGGTTGCAAAAATCTATTTTTCATTTGATACAGTTTCATTTGTGCATCTTCAAACGGATAGGAATGAATAATGTTGTTTATGTTCTTTTTTCCTGTTTAGAATTTATAAAGCATGAATAGTCCTCACTTCAGGTAACAAAACTGGATGAAGTTGAGTTAATAAAGCATTTATTAACATACAAATTAACTATTATTATATGTTAGATAACTATATATTATATCATTATATTAAAAAACAACCAACTATGCTTAAATAACTGGTTTGTAAATAATGCAATACTTAATTTAGTAATGAAAAATAAAATATTAACAAAGTATGAAAGTACATTATTAATCACATTATAAATGTGTTTATAAGTCATGACAGCATTTGTAGCTGCAGTTATAAACTGCTTACTAATGTTTATTAATGTAGAGTTAATGTTTAACAGATAATGAATTCACTATTTGCCAATGAAGTATACTGTTGCTTTTAAAAGGGCAAGACATGCTTTCCAGTGGCGCAATCTAAGAGAATTCACACACAAGCTCACGGCAATTCATAACTTTTTGATTTAGTGCCTAATAGTGGTGTAACGAATTACAAATCTCCCATTTGTTCGAATCACATTATAGTTTTTTAGTCACGGATTGGACCAAAAGGGGAGGAGACAAATGTAATTAGTTTTTAATTTATTACAAAAACAGCACTGCAAGAAACTTTTGGTTTAAACAAACCGAACATAGAACCTGTATTTTATTAAAAATAAAATGAAGAAATAATCAGCTGAAAAAAAATAAATGGTAAAATATTCAGTACTGTGAAAAATTCACTGTTACTACTACTGTTGCTGATAACCTAAATGTATATTTAGTGTATAAATTCAGTTTATTCACTCATTTATTCATTTATTCAGTTATTCACTCATAAAACTTCATGTTTCAATGATAGATGGATAATTTTTGAAGAATTATTCAGTGGCATATTTTTTGATGGCTGATTTTCACCACCTATTGGTTAAATAATGTAATTGCTGATGCAACTTTTTGAGCTGTGTTAAATGCACATGACTGTGATTTTAATCTTGACCATCTTAAACTATAAACTGTTATCCCAGTACTTCTAGTGTTTAACGGAGTAACTAGTGTTATTTCACTGTTTGTAACTTCATAACTAACTCAAAAGGCTAAAGACTGAATCTCTTAGGATTAATAAACATATGCAAATCACCATCGTTTATAATTTACGTTGCGTGGGTGTTTAGATCCTGATCTTTTAATGATTCATCGTGCAGCTTACACTGAATGCATAAATGCAGGCCATGATCCATTAAATGTCTAGTGGCCAATTCTCATTCTAACAATTTAGTACGAAGGGGGTGGGTGGCACGCATCTTTTTAAAATCGTACATTTTCGTAAGCCTGAACTCGTGCGATGAATTAGCTACTAAGTGAAGGCTGATTCATTTTAATAGGTTACAAAAAATTCTATTAACAAATAAGTAATTCATTAATCAAATGAATGAGTCACAAATTGAAAGTTAAGATTTAGCAAAATGCATCTATGCACTACCTTTTTGTACATTACTTTATTGTGTGTTTTTAGTTGTACTACTTCTAAATAAAAACAAATAAAAAAAACTTTTTTATTTAATTCCACTAACCTAAATATATGTTATGCCAGAAAAATTATTTAACAGAGCACATCAGTGATCGCCAACAATTTAACTATAAAAATTAAGCAAAAAATGTAAAACTGTGTCACAAATTTAGTTCAATTTAAAAAATGAAACATTAAACTAAATTAAATTAAATTAAATTAAATTAAATTAAATTAAATTAAATTAAATTAAATTAAATTAAATTAAATTAAATTAAATTAAATTAAATTAAATTAAATTAAATTAAATTAAATTAAATTAAATTAAATTAAAGGACGGTCTGAATATATGACAACATACCATCTAATATAATATAAATAAAATTTAATAAATTTTCAGATGCAGCTTCTTTTATATTTTATTTAAAAAGTGCATGTACAACCTGACCACAGTTGACCTACTTGCTATTTGTGAGTTTTGCAAAGCTAAAAAGGCGAATCATAATTCAAAGCAGCACTGATGCAAACTATAATTGAAACCATTTAAATCATTCTAACCAGTAATGAAGAAAAGAATCAAAACTATGCAAAACTATGCAAACTAACACTATGCAAAAGGAGAAAGGACAGAGAAAGGACGCCAGAGAAAGAAAAAAAATCTAAAACCCCTATCAACACTCGAACTGCTCATCTAAAGTTAACCAGAGGAGAAAAAAAACAACAACAAACCCTTTATGACATTAATATCAATGTCAGGTTCATACATTTAAAGCCTTCTACATAAACGCACTGTGTGTATGTTCACTTCATATTCTTGCAGGATGTCACAGGTTATGTTTTTATCATTCACAAAATTCGCATAGACATTTGTATTGACCCACTGATCCAAACAAAATGCATAAGTACTTATATTATGGTGGGCAATGGCATGAATCCGCCTCAACAGAAACAGTAAAAATGCTTCCTCGAGAATGCTGCTGGGGCATTTGGCCTGCGGTCATTTGAATGCTATTAATTGCACTTCAAAGGCCTTGAGAAATATCAGAAGCTCGACATAGAGACCCTGAAGCCAAGTTTATTTATTCCTACATGGTTCCCTTTTATTCTGGGTAAAAAGAAAAGATGTACTGCAACCCTGCAGACTTCAGACACTAGCAGCTCTGACAGATTACTGTAGACCTTGACTCCATGAAATGCGGACGAAAGTGTTAAATACGCAGGAAATCAATGACCTATTCACTGTTTGAGCAAGGTTAAATGTTAGAAGCATTACGTTTCCTTTACAATTTCACTTTAGAGAAGAGCATTTGAGCATTAAATATACATTTGTGTTGGAATACTTGTTTGTGAATGGCACCGATAATTACCTTGTCATCTCTGTCAAAGTCTTCATCCTCGTCCTCCAGCAAATCCTCCACTGCTTGCTGATGTGCATTGTGAAGAGCAGAACAAAAGAGGGCAGGGGAAAAAAGAGGGGGGAAAAACAAAGAGAAAATCAATTTCACATGTACACTTAGGAACATCTCCACAACTTCGAGTGAAAACAAATGATAGCACGTTTGGTCCTCTGATAGAAAGCAAACCCTCAGCGTCTGACCTCAGTCTCTAAAGTCATCAGTTGTGTCCTCTTGTTCATAAGGTTAAAACCTCAATAGAGCCTTTGGCAAAGGGAAGCTGATGACATAGAACGTTAACTATGTGCTTCAGTGGACCAGATCCAGGCCAACAATGGTCCCTTTAAAGCCCCTTCAGGTTTTCATACTTAACTCGAGCACACAAAGAGCTGTATGCCCATGACCTCGAGAAATGCTGCTGGCTGTGCGATCCTCCCAGAAGAACCCAACTCACAGACCAGCAGAAATGATGAAAGAGTGATGCAGAGAATGTTGAGAGCAAGACAAGTGGCAACAAATTGTTTATCAATGTGTTGAACCATAGAGTACATGCATTCATAGGAACTACAAACATTCATGTGCTAATGTGTGGGGAACCGGAGCACCCAGAGGAATCTCACGGCAACACGGGAAGAACATGCAAACTCCACATAGAAATTAATAAAAACTGGCCCAGCCGGAACTCGAACCAGCAACCTTCTTGCTTTGAGGTCACAGCACTACCCGTGTCGCTCAACTACAGTATACAGTTGAAGTCAGAATTATTAGCCCCCCTGAATTATTAGTCCCCCTGTTTATTTTTTCCCCCAATTTCTGTTTAACGGAGAGAAGATTTTTTTTCAACACATTTATAAACATAATAGTTTTAATAAGTCATTTCTAATAACTGATTTATTTTATGTTTGCCATGATGACAGTAAATAATATTTTACTAGATATTTTTCAAGACACTTCTATACAGCTTAAGGTGAGATTTGAAGGCTTAACTAGGTTAATTAGGTTAACTAGGCAGGTTAGGGTAATTAGGCAAGTTATTGTATAACGATGGTTTGTTCTGTAGACTATTGAAAAAAAATTGCTAAAATAGTCTAATAATTTTGACCTTAAAATTGTTTTAAAAAAATAAAAAACTGCTTTTATTCTAGCCAAAAAACAAAAACAAAAAAGACTTTCTCCAGAAGAAAAAATATTATCAGACATACTGTGAAAATGTCCTTGCTCTGTTAAACATCATTTGGAAAATATTTAAAAAAAGAAAAAAAAATTCAAAGGGGGATTAATAATTCTGACTTCAACTGTATATAGTCAAATAAAAAAAATTAAAAATAAAAAAGGTTATGGTGCAATGTAAAACTACAAAATAAAATAAAATAAAATAAAATAAAATAAAATAAAATAAAATAAAATAAAATAAAATAAAATAAAATAAAATAAAATAGAAAAGAACGAAAAAAATAAAATAAAACAAAAATAAAATAAAATAAAAAATAATGAAATTAAATTAAATGAAATCCCAGTAGGATTTTGTGAGTTCTGTAGTTCTTGAGATTAAGCAAATAAATTATTTTATTTGTTAAATATAATATCAAATACTTTTTTATTTGTTTGCCTATATAATAGTTAGTTATTATTACTTAAACGATTACTGTTGCTCATACTTAAATATGTGCTATTTCTTAATTTTGGGTTTTCTCACACAAGCACATGCACTCACACTTGTACAGATATCTTTATGGGAACTTCCCGCGGATGTAATGATTTTATACTGCGCAAATTGTATATTTTATTCCCCTACCCCTAATCCCAACCCTCACAGGAAAAAAAACTGCATTTTTACATTTTTAACATACTTAATTATGTGTAATTTATAAGCAGTTATCACCACAAGGTCAACGTTTACTGATGTTGCAATATAATGTAAGGAATATACAGTTGAAGTCAGAATTATTAGCCCCCCTTTAAATATGTTTTTCTTTTTAGACATTTCTCAAATGATGTTTAACAGAGCAATACAATTTTCACAGTATGTCTGATAATATTTTATTTGTTTTATTTTATCTAGAATAAAAGCAGTTTTACATTAAAAAAAAACATTTTAAGGTCAAAATTATTAGCCTCTTTAAGCTATATTTTTTTTTTCGATAGTCCACAGAACAAACCATCATTATACAATAACTTGCCTAATTAACCTAACCAGCCTAGTTAACCTAATTACCTAGTTAAACCTTTAAATGTCACTTTAAGCTGTATAAAAGTGTCTTGAAAATATCTAGTCAATTATTATTTACTGTCATCATGGCAAAGATAAAATAAATCAGTTATTAGAAATGAGTTATTAAAACTATCATGTTTAGAAATTCAGAAAAAATCTGCTCTCCGTTAAACAAAAGTTGGGGAAAAAATAAACAGGGGGGCTAATAATTCAGGGGGGGTAATAATTCTGACTTCAACTGTAAGGTACACAAACTTACTTGTAAACGGTATGTGGTTCATGAGGCCCTTACCCTACCAAGTCCAACGCTGACAGGACACATACTGTCTTTGTTGCAGTCATCATGTGTTAGTTTTGTTTGCTACTTGTTTTTGCCTTGATCTTAGCTTTGTTATTTTGTTATATTCTGACCGCTGCCTAGTTTTTGACCTTTTGCCTGGTTTTGAATATGTTTTGGATGTCCTGTATGTACCTGTTTTGCTCCTGTTTTGATCATTGCCTGCTTACACCAATACTCTTATTAAATTGCACTTGGGCCTTTACTTCTGTTGTCCCCCGTCTTACTCCAGCACGTGACACATTTGGAACAATGAAAACACAGGATACGTCCTCATAAACCGCCATAACAGTGTAATACCTAGGGCATACTAATGCCACTATACAATTTTGTGTCTTGTAAACCTCAAAAAAACACAGAACACACACAGTCACTCAGCAACTCATTCACTCACAGTATGTACAGTATATCCATCCTAGAAAAACCCTTGTACTACAAGCAACAGCAACATGCTACATAATGGCCAGCAACCATCTGACACACACCTACAACATTGTAGCCACGAGACATTGCCTTACATATTTTGCAAAGTTCAAATTGTTCTTTTGTATTAGACTATTATTTTACATACAAAACCAAAACATTCACTGATCCTTGGGAAAGTGCAATCATTGATGGATTCTTTATCCAGTAAAACGGTTTCTAACATTCCACTTACAGTATGATTTACTTTGAAAAACATAAAAAAGATTCCTGCGTGAGCTGGTAATTTGGCAGTATTAATTATTCAGATCTCATTGGCTTGTTAATCAGAACTGTAGAAACCAAAATAATCAGACGATATGTTGGCACACAAATAAAGAGTTTATCTCGGTCAACCGAAAACATTATATTTGGCCTCCGTGGCTAGCGGGAGCCCGGAGGAGTATGTATCACATGTCTGTTTTTGTTGCCGGAGGACTGAAAAGACATAGATCATTATTTTTGTTCTTGAGGTTCCTCCTGTCAATCCCACATCAAAGCTTCAAGGTCATATGTGTGCTATTTACATACGACAACTCGGGCATCTGAAAACAACAAAAAGCTATCAGGGGAGGAATACATCTTCTTTTTGATGATTTTTTTTTTGGGGGGGGGGGGCAGCTGGGCTCTATGAATTTCATCAGTTTTTTGTGACATCCAAAAATTGTTACTTAGCAAACAATAGCTTTTGTTCTTTTGTCTTGTCTAAAAGAGAGAGTGTATGGCTGCTATAAGCCTCTTATGTAAATGCAGCCTGCGGCAGAAACAAAAGGAGGGTTCAGGATAGATACACGCAGTGTTGTGAGGAGACTAGCGATGGTGTTTTGCGGTAGTCTAATAGCACACGGATCGACTGGAAGAGCGATGTTGCTCAGACGCTAGATTAGCCAGGGGTCATATGCAGGGAAAGGCAACTTGGAGGAAGTTGAACTTCAAGCAAACCCACGGTAGCCTGAACTCGTAGGTTCGGCAGTCAATATGTCTCACTTTCAGACAGAAATCCAGACTAAAATAGCATCAGAGCCGTTGTTTGGCCTTTCTGTTAGCGGCAGCACCATCTCTAGACCAGCGGCGTGACATACATCCTGGCGAGTTAATGCACTTTCTCTTGCCTTCTGCCATCAGTGGAGGAAGAACCCTGCTATCTACACTTTTAATTCTAACCTTCCCTGTGACAGGTGCGCTGGGAATAGACGCCCTAGCTAGACAAGCCATCCAACATGAAGATATGCACTTTCATTTTTTTCCTTGCCTCTCAGCTCTTGTGCTCTCCCCTCCTCCAGCTCTTCTTTGAAATGTGAGACATCTCTAGCGTCTCCAGCTGCTCAGGGGCTGGCCCTGCTTTGTATGCCGCGTGTGGACGAAAGGCCCGGGAGAGCCCAGGCCTGGAAGGCTGATAAGGGCTCTCGCTGGAGCACATCGAGCCCAAACAGC
Organism: Danio aesculapii; assembly: GCF_903798145.1. Lineage (NCBI taxonomy): Eukaryota > Metazoa > Chordata > Actinopteri > Cypriniformes > Danionidae > Danio > Danio aesculapii. The sequence goes on from NC_079439.1 coordinate 54,111,452, forward strand.
CTCTTCACAGGCTGTCAGAGCCCTGCTGGTCAGAGGGAGGGCTTGAGTTTGCGCCAGCACTGGCTGACTGTGGTCTGACCTCTGCAGGGGCTCGAGTCAAAGAGTACGACTGTTGGCGCACAAAGAAACTCTGTTGATTCTGTTTAGGCATAGTATTACGTTTCAATAAAAGCGGTCATGATTCAAATGTGAGGACAATGGGCAAAAAAAATAGCTGGGATGTGTGGGAGAGGGATGGAGCGGCGAGAGAGTCTCTTTGGGGCTGAGCTGTACGGGGCACGCAAGCCATCGGGAGGACGCGCCAGGGTCATGCACATCCAAAAGCCACTGGAGTCAACGGTGTCGCCGGTCTGTAATCCGCAGAACCCACAGGACCCAAAAAAACACTTTGGCTTTCTGTTTGGTAAATAAAAGCCTGGCTTCTCGAGACAAGCCTGCGTCAACAATGGCAGCAGCAGCAGCAGCAGCCGTGACAAAAATCACACGCCGCTGCAGCGTTGTTAGCAAAATCACGGGTACAAAAGTTCACAAAGACGAAGTTCAGGAGCTGCCAAAGTTGCTCCCCGCCTCGCCTCCAACCTCGCCTGCGAGCCGTGGCAGCACAGGGGAAATCAGCAGGGCAACAAACGCTGCCAGTTCAAAGTGACGTGACCTTTTGATTTTGTCACCTGTCAGGGGCTGGCACGGAGGAGCGGAGACGTGTCTGCCAGGCGCGGGTGAAGCGCTGTCTCGCTAACGGGGGCACGGCGCTGGAAGAGGTGGTACCACTGAGGTGGATTAAAGGCCTAGAGCACCTCTCGGCTCTTCTTCTCACTCTTCCTCATCCTCTCCCGGCCCTGCCGTCACACTTCTTGCTTTTTTGTTGTCCCTGTTGAGCCCGCAGCTGAAACACCAGCCTGAGAGTAAGACAAGCTCTACCATGAAGCGCCTCTAGGAGCACGGCTGGCAGACAGACTCTTGCTCTGGTTCTCTTTATGTTGTCGTTTCGTGATTGACATTGGAGGTGGGCTTGACAGGCCTTCGTTTCCCCCCACAGCAGCCCACCTGTACCAGCGTATCCTTTATTCATGAAGCTCCATCCAGGCTGTTTGTTTTTCAAATTACACACACCGGAAGAAAAAGACAAAACACTACTCAAACCAGACAAAGCGAAAGGTGGGAAAAGTTTATTCGCTAACTTGCTTTCTGTGGCAGGTAAATCACTGACACTGTGCTGAAATAAGGAGAGAGACTAACAACAAACAGCTATAGGTTTTGTCTCATCTATCTTCATGTGTTTCTAGGAAAATTTCAATAGAGGTGTAACATATCCCCCACTAGCAACATCAAATGAAATTGCAAAAATAACTGTTTACAAACTGATTCAACTACATCTACTGGCCCGTCTTGTTCAGAGAACAAGTAATCGCACCCTCCACATGTGCCATTGGTCGAGCCAGACATTTACATGATGGATCACTCAAACAAATAGACCAGTGTTAACACTTGTTGAGAAGTCATTTGCATGGTATAGGGAAAAAAGCTGTTTGACATTCACAGCCCTTGCTTTTTCACACATTTGAGCTTTACAGTTTGCATGAAATGTAAATCCATGTCTATTATTTAAATGCATGTTACTGATGTTGTTGTATGTTGTTCCATCATGTTTTCTTACCTCGTTCTGTATCAAAATGTCATAACTGAATCTGGATCTGGGGCCATCCAGTCGACAACTATGAAACGTATGTCTCCACACTAGATTTTTATTTATTTTGATTTTTCATTAGAGTAATCTGTTTTGCTCAGTTTCATATCACAATTTTGAACCATAAAATGTTTGCATAAAACTGCCACCATTGAATGAGAGATCTTGCTGCATCTTTATAGCATCTCCACTGGAAACAGGATTTAAACATTCAGTCTTTTAGTTCATAGCTTTATTTCATTATTGTGCAGATGGAGCTGGACATATCAAAATCTCTCCTCACTACTATCAGTATTGAGCATCCATCTGGATGATGCGGCAGCAGCCACTGTACAATAGCACCGGTGCACTCACTATGGGCAGTAGGACCCACACAAACCACAGCATAAACACCCACTGCTGACCACTCTAACACCACTTCCATCAATAACTTCAGTAAGCAACCAGTCCTGGGTATCAACTAAATAAATAATTAGATTTTTTTTTTATGAAATAAAGAATTTCCCAGTATATTTTTCCAAATACCAGTACTGCAGCTGGAAGGGCATCTGCGGCTTAAAACATATGCCGAAATAGTTGGTGGTTGGCTACCCCTAAATAAGGGACTAAGGTGGAGGAAAATTAACGAATGAATGATTGAATGAAATAAAGTGCATTATTTTCCATGACCATTTATGCATTGTTAACAAGTGCTGCAAGTGGTTTTACATGTTGCTAAGCACTTAACAGGGTATCCTGGGTTGATTGTTTAGGGCAGGGGTGCCCAAAGTTTTTCCTATAAAGGGTCAAAAACCAAACTCGATTGAGGGTTGTGGGCCGAATATATGGCAAATCCTTTTACAATAAATTTGCAAAGGGGAATTTGATAATTTATTTGATAATATAAAAAAAAATCTGAAAATGTTTCTTTTAATCATATTTACTAATCCAGTAACATTTTAAACATTTTATAAAGAACTTATTACTGTAACAGCAAAACAATCCCATTTTTAACACAATGGAGTTCAATGCTGAATAAGTTGATCCATTGTCACTCAATTTACAACATTTAATTCAATCATTTAAATTCAGTTTTTTTGTAAGAAACAAAGAAAGAAACAAAAGGTTACAGTATGTTAAATTCGAAATGTTGATCTATGTCAAAGGCATTTGCTCCAACCCTCTCTATCATTCTCACTTTCTTTTCAGATGGGACAGTGGTGCAAATCAAAGGTTGCCATGGGCCAACTTTGGCCAACGGGCCCTATTTTGGGCATTTCTGGTTTAGGGTGTTACAGAATAGTGTTCAGTATAGGTGGTTGCCATGCCATCAGTTAATAGATCTCAACCCTTGTCCAGTTGTCTCCTTCAAGGTAAGTCTATATATTGTTGTGCTCTTTTTATCATCTCTTAAGTACAAATTGTAAATCTGATTATGCCACTTCACCAACCGACCTCCAGTATAACAAACTTTGTGAGTTACACACTGAAGTGTAATACTTAAGGCCACATTTAGTAATCAGAGCAAATTAGTGTGAGCCACAATTCCATAAAAGCATTAATCGAAATTAAGCATGGGACGATAACCATTTACAAAGGTTTGGAAAAGTCAGGGTTTTAAAACTGCCAAAATGTTTTTGGTATATCGTTCCTACGGTATATGTAAGATTTTTTATTTATGTTTTTTATTTTTTGTTGTTGTTGTTGTTGCTGTTTTTAGGACAACAATATCTCCATCAGAAAAGATATCTATAGATGCCATTTTAAATTGTAAATCCCAGATCTGTGTTTTTGAAACTAATGAAGACAGCAGAAGTCAATGTTTCATTTGAATTAATTAGCCTGACATGTTTACTGCTCCAAAATATTATAAATGTTTCTAAAAAAAAAAAATGTATGTATTTCTATATATATATATATATATATATATATATATATATATATATATATATATATATATATATATATATATATATATATATATATATATATATATATAAAGAGAGAGAGAGAGAGAGATGTTTTTTTTTTTTTTTTTTTTTTTAGAAACACTTATAATATTTTGGAGCAGTAAACATGTCAGGCTAATTAATTCAAATGAAACATTATATATATATATATATATATATATATATATATATATATATATATATATATAGGGGTATATACTGTATGAGCAACAACACTGCAACAGCAAAACACACATTTAAAACATGCATAAAGAAAATGAAGAAACAGCAAGCTTGCTAGAGGACACAGCGAGAGTAACCCTGACAATTAAGACTCTCTCTCCCACCACTGACAAGGTTGCAGAGAAAGAACCTCGGATGCTTAATTGCGCTGGAGCTGGTGAAAGAGACGTCACTGTGTTCTTCCAGCTTTGACAGTATATGCTATAATTAACACCTTCAAAACATCTGGTAAACTGTTTTCCAGGCCAGTGAATTCAGCGGCCCGGGTCTTCTAGGTTCAGCCATGGGCTTCAATCCCCTCCACTCAAACTGAGCTGTCTAACGCTTGACTAAACCCGAGCGGCCGCACTGAAGCCCACCCGAATGCTTCCAGTTCTCCAAACAAACGGAGGTGAGGGGTGGTGCTCGGGTGTTGGCTAGCCATTGACAGCGGCTGTCAAAATGGCTCGGCTAACTGTGCTGTGGCGCTCTTACCTTCAGGTTAAAATAGCTGCATTTACACTCCTTACCAATAGGGGGCTCTGAAGCCAGAATCAAGCAAAGCAGCAGCTTTTGTTTACCAAAGAAACAGATTAGCAGCAGTTGATCGACAGGCCTAGTTCAAAAGTCACATCCTATTGTCATGCATCAAAATACACATTTATTTTTATATTCAGTCTATTCAGTCTCGAAATCCAATAGAGTTGCACTACGTGCCAATCTGAGCTTCTCTCATTCGGCTGATCTGAAACAACAGTTTTGCAAGTGTAGCCTAGTATTTAGCGCACAGCTATTCCAGATGGTAAAAAGGATCTTTAACAATAACCAGCAGTGACAGCGAGGTCAGGTATCTGGTGGAAGGGTGGCAGGCGGAGAACAGTGGAAGAATACGAGAGTCAGGGGTCAGCTGTCTACAGGTTAAGAGTTGAGCTGCAGTGTCACATCTAGAGGTAACAAGTCCCTTCAAGAAATGTGACAGCTGAACGTGGGTTCCTGCTTTCCCAGAACATACTAGACGGAGGACAGCAGGGATACAACAAACAAGGGATAACATACAATCAGCCTAACAAAGGTTGGTCTGCAATAACAACCCGCTGGGATAATAGCATTTTGTGGAATAAATAAAAGCTATACAGATTTTTTTTAAAGGTAAGTGGTTGCAAACTATTTATATGGGCTGAATTTAAAAGAATTAAATTTAGTAATGTTCAACTTAATTTGTTTAAATACAGCCCATATAAATTGTTTGGGACTTACCATAAAAATTTTGTAAATCCAATGAAACATTTTTTCAATGTTTAGAATATTGATGAAAGACTACTGTATATCATTTTATTATAGTGCTGGGCAATATGGCAAACATGTCATCTTGATAATTATTTTCCATATTGAACAATAACGATATATATTTCGATATAGGTTGTAAATGCTTCCAGATTTAACACAGTATGCCAAAAATGACTGAAGCCACAAAAATTTGGGGGTCCATTAAATGGCATAACATATTGGCCGAAAAAATCTGTATATCTCTGATATCAACACATTTTTAGATTCCCATTGTTGCACATTTCTGCTGTGTGATTGGCTCTTAGATCAATATAGAGTAAAAAAGTCCAGAGTTTATCATTGTTAATGATATCAATTTTATCGTGATTCGATATAATGTCATTTTTTTTGTGTGTGACTAACAAAATGCCACAATGAAAGAGACATGAAATTAGGGCAGTTAAAAGCCACTGCCTCCATGCCTTCTTCACCTCGGGGGGCTTTTTTAGTTTATTCATGACAATTTGCTTTTGTATAATACTTAGTAGTAGTTTATAATTATTATTAGTAGTAGTATTTATTATATGCATATTTATATTTGTTTTATTAAAAACAAGCTTAGATTTGTTCACCTGTCAGGTTTTGGACCATATGGGGCATAGCATCTGTATTTGGATTTAACTCAGTCTTTTGACAACACTTTGTTATTATTGTTCATTTATTCGTTTGCTGGAAATTAGAACTGAACTTAGAAATAGTTTTGAAACAAATCTTTGCGTTTAACAAATGAAATTAATTATGTAGGCTAATGGATATCTATGCGTACAACACGTTTCCTTATCCACGAAAGAGAGTAAAAGTGAAAGTAAAGAATGGGGAGGCTCATCTCTCATTCTCGCGCTGCAGATGGTCTGTTTAACTGTTATATTGCTAGTAAAGCGTTCAGTTTTTACACTTACAAAGTGTGCCATTTAAATAGCAAATGCGCCATGGCGAGACGCAACTGACTCTTAAAGGGAATGGGAGATGAGACTTAGATTGGTTTATTCTCAACACACCTATAACTCATCAAGAGAATAAGCTTAACCCTGTTAGACCATGCGCCGAGGCGCAAAGTGTTTTTTTCTGTCCTTAAAATTGCAAAAGTGGATTCTGAAACCCTTAATGCTTTTGTGCCCTGTGCTTTGGACTTTGCACCTAGATCTTTGAAATAAAGCCCTATATAATATATAGACAAAATGCCACAATGAAAGAGACATGAGATTATTGCAATTAAGATGAATCGGTAAATCTATGAATTCTGTAAATACACAGAAATATTATTATAGACACTAATTGAATTATTGGAGACATGGTCCCACTTTATTTTAATGTACAATTATTGCTATTAACAAATTAACTAAGGGATTTAACTGTTTAAAGTATACATTTTTTGCATATTAACAGTTAGTAATGAAGTCGTTGGGTTTGTAAAGTATTTGTAAATTCAATTCAATTTATGTTTTTTTATAGCACTGTTGTTGACGTTCAGTTTAGTTAAGTTCAGTTCAGTGTGGTTTAAATTTCACTGCTGAAAATACAAACACTACAGACCAAATCCATCAATGAGCAGCTCCTCAAGTCCCAAACCAAGCAAGCCATTGGGGACAGTGGCAAGGAACAAAACTTCACCAACTTACGAAAGTGAAAGAAAAAACCTCGAGAGAAACCAGGCTCAGTTGGGAACAACCATTTCTCCTTTGGCCAAACTTATTGTGCAGAGATGCAGTCTAGGCGACGGAGACTGGAAAACGCTGAACGTCCATCGTGGAGATTGTATATTGAATGTATATTAAATGTATATAAAACAATAAAAAAATAATAAAATGTATTCTATAAATAACTTGACTTACTCTATAGTTAGTATATTTTCGTTCCTTAATTGATTGCAGCTTAGGCTGACTCTATAAAAAACAGTTGTCTGTGAAAATATTTATGTGCTTTCGTGCATATTTCCGTGCATGCGAGTCGTATTTTACCTTCTATTTCTGTGCATACACAATATTCGAGCAGACCCTCATCTACTGTGTTCTGTAAGAGACGTGCTGCAGCACATTACCGAAACAAGCCATGCTGATAGTCAGATGTCATACAAACACTTGGAAAAGTTTCACAGAAAGTCTTGCCGAGTAGGCTGGCCAGCATCTTCGTATCTCATTTCTGTCTGTCTCAGTCAAAAAAAAAAAACAGCTTGGACTGTTGGAGCGCCGCAGCCTGCATTTAGGTGTCAGCAGGTTTTGCGCAGAGCTACAGTTAGAGTTATCTTAAATGACATCCTGCCAGGCACTGGGAGCCTGGCATCTCTACTGTAGTGATGAAAGCATGAATGGGACACTTCCACAGGGGGAATATTAGTCCTTTCAAAAGCACATCAGTCCTCTGAGTGTGCATTTATGAAAATAAAGCAGAAATGGTAAACTCAGAAAGCATGGGTTTATCTAAACGTTGCTCTAAGATAAGATGCAAGTCACACAATATTATGCAGTGCTCTCCATTAATAGTGGTACACTTGGTAAATATAAGCAAAAAATGCCTTTATTGAATAACGTTTTCCACTTTTTGTTCAAAATAATAACAAAAAATATGAAGAAGCATTTTTTTCGGTAACTTTATTTTGATGGTCAATTTGAGTATTAGTAGACTGCCTGCTAAGTATCTGTTGATATGCTCCTTCAACAGACATATGAACTGACTATAAGAAACTTTGCAAGTACATAGGCAAGTAGGTACTAACCCTAACCCCAACCCCAACCTAACAGTCTACTTATAATCTAATGAGAATTAGTTGGCATGTTGATGCAATATAACTTAAATTCAACAAACGGATCATCAAAATAAAGTGTGACCTTTTTTCTTGTGACTCTTTCGATTTTGGATGATGTACGTGATATTTCATTGTAGTTTTGGAGACTTTGTGAGCTCTCAGGACCAAACTGACTTATTTAATTCTCCAGCTGAGGTTTTAGAAGATATTTTTCTTACTCAAACCATTATCCTGAGAGTGAATTTGGACAGATAGATTCATGAAACTTACTCTTGACTGGATTTTTTTAACTATTGCCCTGATGATAGAAATTGTGTTCTATTGTGTTTCAGTGTTGTGTTTGAAGTTTTCTTGCAGCCACTTCATATTTTTGTCTTTTTTATATAAATCTATAAGAATCATTCAAGAATTGTGAGTTGATTGTGAGTAGACAGTAAACTTAATTCATCATTAATGTAAAATAATTAAATGCTTAAATGCGTTGAGAATCATTTGATTTTGTTACTGATATTTTTTTTTTATTTTGTTATTGTTAAACTTGTTAAACCCTTTCAAAAAGACCAGAGTTGACATTTTTAACCGTTTTATGCTTTAGTTCAAGATGCTAACCTTAAGCCAGATACCATGATATGTCTAAAACAGAATGCTATGTATTTTTGATCATATTAGTGATTGAGAAATTTACTGAAATATCTCAACAACAGACTTGACAAATTATTAAACTGCTATTGGTGTATCCTAAACATTTTGTACAAATTAATAAGAGAAGAATAATGACATGGCTCAAAGTCTTCCAGCGTTTTCTGCCAAAGAAATTGACATCATTTAAAGCAAGTCACATGCTTTTTTTTGTAAGTGCTTTAAAGATAGTTATGGTTTTTAATAACTGCTTTAACAGAACTGAGTTGACCAGAATGTAAAGACAGAAACAAAATATGTTCTATAACCCAAATGATAAATAATACAGAAAATAGATGTTTCATGCTAAAGTTTATTTAACATAAAAGAGTAAATGTTAAAAAATAGGCTTAATTATTTCATTAAAAAAATGAAGCTAAATGTATTATTCCAGAGTCAGAAACAGTCAAAAATAGGTCAAGTGGGTGCATTTAATTTAATATTTTAATTTCTGTTATTATTACAAACTTTCTTTTGGATTTATTTATTTATGTATTTATTTATTTAATTTATATATTATGTACAGTATATATATATATATATATATATATATATATATATATATATATATATATATATATATATATATATATATATATATATATATATATACCTCCGGGTGCTCCGGTTTCCCCCACAGTCCAAGACATGCGCTATAGGTGAATTAGGTAAGCTAAATTGGCCGTATGATATGTGTGAATGATATGTATGGATGTTTTCCAGTGATGGGTTGCAGCTGGAAGGGCATGTGTAAAACATATTCTGGATAAATTGGCAGTTCATTCCGCTGTGGTGACCCCAGCTTAATGAAGGAACTAAGTCCAAATGAAAATGAATGAATAAATGAATGAATGAAGTAATTTTTTAATCCATCCAAGTTGTCCCATTAAGATACAATATCTCTTCTACCTCAGAGTCCCTGTCAATATTAATGAAGAGCACTGTATATTTTAGAAAAAACTATAAGTGAACAAAATGAATGACGGTATAGTAGGTAATACTCATTACACCCACATTTAAAGACAGCAAAACTCCTTCCTCTGAAGTCCACAGTGAAGCATAAGGAAACACTGTCCAGGCTGAGGCTCATCAGTGAGTTTGAGGCTAATGAAAAGCATATGTGTGTGTGTTTATTGTTTCTGAACTCTCTTGCGCTTACCAGCCCGTGTGTTGTGGTTACAGTCGTCAAAATGCAGAACAATGGCTTGTTGGAGAGCAGTGGGGATGTAGAGGGAGGAATAACGGGTTAAAGGCAATACCTCGGACTCCAGCCCTCTCATGTGTTTTAAATCCACAGGTCCTGACAGTATCACCTCTGACCCATTACCTACTTCTGAATCTCCGACGTCTGACCCAAGTGGCTCAAAAAGAAAGAGAAAACCTGCTCTGAATCATCATGCATCACCCATTCCTATGTATATATCATTCATTCATTCATTCATTCATTCATTCATTCATTCATTCATTCATTCATTTATTTTCTTTTTGGCTTAGTCCCTTTATTAAAATCCAAAGTTGTGTTGTTGTTATTTTTTTTTTAACATTAGTCAATTAATGTTAGTTAACGTTAATGTTAGTCAATTAGTTGAACTAACAGTAAAATGTATATCCATTATTAAAGTTAACAAAGATTAATGAATGCTGTTATAAATGCATTGCTTATGGTTTGTTGATGTATGTAAATACATTCATTAGCATTACCTAATGCACTATTATTTTAAAGGCTTACCAATATGTTTTACTCAAAGAGTATGAATTGTAAATCCAAAGAAGCCTATTAATTTTAAGTATTTTTTTACATAATGTAGTAAATCTGTAGTAAACTGTACTGTTATTAATTGTGGAAAATTAATGTTAAGGTATTTTAATTAGACTTATACATAATGCGTATTTATCAAGATTGGAAACTGCAAATCAGATCAATACATTAATTAATTAATTCATTCATTCATTCAATCATTCATTCATTCATTTTCTTTTCACCTTAGTCCCTTTATTAATCAGGGGTTGCCACAGCGAAATGAACCGCCAACTTATCCAGCACATATTTTACGCAGCGGATGCCCTTGCAGCAGCAACCCATCACTGGGATCCTATATTGTATCTTGTATGTTGGTAACATTAAAATAATGATCCAAAAGTATTTACTAAAATGAATTGAGCACAAACAATTCTGTACATCATTTAATAATCATACTTCAGCATTTACTATTTGCATTGTTAAAAAACAAACTTGTGCTTTTTATATTAGTTTAATTAATGTTAGTTAATGTTAGTTAGTTGAACTAACAATAAAATGTATTTCCATTATTAAAGTTAACAAAGATTAATAAATGCTGTTATAAATGCATTGTTTATAGTTTGTTGATGTGTGTAAATACATTCATTAGCATTAACTAATGCTCTATTATTTCAAAGTCTTACCAATATTTTTAACTCAAACAGTATGAATTGTAAGTCCAAAGAAACCTATCAATTTTAAGTATTTTTTTTACATAGCTACTGTAGATTTCTAAATTGTGGAAAATTAATTTTAAGGTATTTTAATTAGACTTAATACATCATGCGTATTTACATTATAGTAAACTGCAAATCAGATAAATACATTATACTATAAATATATTTTACCACCACGTCATATTAAAAAAATAACTCCCATATTATCCCATGCTGTTTATGCATTACAAAATAGTTATTTTGGTTTCAATGCTGAAGAACTGAATGATTTCAACATATGAACAATACAAGCCCACAGACTGAGCGCTGGTGAGTTTTTTTGCAAACAATATCGCCATCTAAAGGACATCATGATTACTGTACAGACTCTTTCTTGGGGTCCTTCGGTTCTTCCAACTTTGTTTCACGCTCTCTATTCTTTGCAAAAGTCACAAAGAGTGTCACATAAGGTACGAGATTAAAAAATTAAAAAAATAACAGAGACCCCCGCAGTGAAACTTTGATTGCTTATATTCAGGACACTCAAAAAAAAATGTAGTTCATATGCTCGTCCCATTTACTATCCTAGATATTTCAGATATATATAAAGGCACTATTCTTAGGTAAAACCTATGTACACCCTGAAATAATCATCTACAATTAATTTACTATCTACTTCGGGCTGGTGATGGTTTTATTCAAGCCTGAAGCTTTTGTTCAATTACTGCATCAAGTTCTTAAACTCCAACGAAACGACTTTCAAAAATCGACACTGTTATAAAATTAATTCCTTTGACTGATCTTCAAGGTGAGCTCTCTTTATGGCTGTTTTTACACTAACACTCACTTAAACAGCAGTCTAAAACCACACAAAAGATGACACAGTCAGGACTGCATCAGAAGATACACTTTCAAGATACACGTGTTGTGCTTGATTTAAAAAATAAAAGAAAGTCCTCTTCAGATTGACACTGTGGTGACACTTTAATTAAAATATTCAAATAAATAAACAGCTTGAAATGCAACACTGAAATACTTGAGTGTCCACCTGTTCTGTAAATTATCAGGTTTTTATGAGTGCCGATTGAGATGAAAATGTTTGGAATTCAAACAGATGTCCTCAAAATAATAATAAAAAAGGTTGAATAGTGAAAGTGAAGGGGTTGTATTGAAATGCAGTAGATGCGAGACTCACCACGTCTCCCTGCCTCGTGTCCTTCCCTGAAGCAATGAGAACGTAGTTCCAGGCCAGCAGCATCAGGAGAACCAGCGGGACCATATACAGCTCAAAATTCCACACCACCACCACAAAAAGCTGCAGAAACAGGGAACAAAATCATGAAACACTTTAAACGTAGTATTACTAGTGTTTAAACATTTATATCCAGCCCAAAGTTTCACACAACTAAACCAAATCAAATTTCACATAACCACAATTAAACACTGCAGAAACAGGGAACAAAATTAACGTTATAAGGTGCATTTCTAAAACATAAACAATAATCTTAAAAAAGGAAATTATAGTTTAAATGGGATAAAAATAAATAAATAAATAAATAAATAAAAAGTTTTTTTTATATAATTTATTATCTTTGTCAACATTTTATTAATTAATCATTTTTGTAAACATAAAAAGAACAAAAGAGCCACAGTTGTGCAGAAACAGGCACCAAAAAAAGTGTAAAAAAAAAAAAAAAGAAATTCAAGCAAATCAACAGTCATTCCACTGGATTATAAACTATTTGTTTTTTTATTATTATTATTTATTAATTTTTGTAAACATATAAAGAACAAAAGAGCCACATTTATGCAGGAAACAGGGACCAAAAAAATGTCAAATGTAAAAAACCTTAAAACAAATCAACAGTCATTTTACTAGATTATAACCCATATGTTATTATTATTATTTATTATTTTTGTAAACATATAAAGAACAAAAGAGCCACATTTGTGCAGAAACATGGACCAAAAAAGTGTAAAACGTAAAAAACATTCAAACAAATCAAGTCATTACACTGGATTCGAAACTATATACTTTTTAAATTATTATTATATTGTGATTGTAAACAAATAAAGAACAAAATAGCCATATTTGTGATTTATTATACTTTATACTTTTTACACTTTTAGAAAATCAAACGTTCTAATGTCCAAATTTAATTTCAAAATTCGTCTTTTATTGGATACCTCCAGAGCACCTGACAACCAGTAATACATAACAGTAACACAAAGAATATTTTTTCGCAGTCTGTCATGTGTGAGCACAGATGAGGCTTTTAAAGTCTTTCAGTGTGAAACCGCAATGAATGAGTCAATGGTCTGCAAATGAGTCTCGCTCTCCTTAAAGGACGTTACAAAAGCTCTAAACATAAAGCATAATTCACATTTCTGTTTTCCCTCTATGGTAAATGTGACCCGACTGCCCATCACCCCACCGCTTCGACCAAATGTGCACATATATCCCGTAGAGAAAGAGACGGAACCTCACCATACTAAGGTTAATACACGATATAGAAATTTGCTTTTTTTATTTTGCATTGAAATATTTTTTAAGGGTTATATAGTGTAAATATAACAATGTATAAACCTAAAAATGTGTTGTACATTAATTCATCTTCTTGGAACTTAGAACAAAAAAAAACTAGTTAAGAGTTAAAAGTACTTAAAAAAAGTACTTAAATCAAGATTAAAAGTCTTTAATAAGCTACAAAAAATAAGCAACTCGTTATAATAAGAAATTAAAAAAATCACACTAGCTGAATATAAAATATAAAAAGCATGCTTTTTATTTTTGTGAGACATTTTCAGCAAAGCAAAAATCATAGTAAGTTGTAGCAATATTATAATTCACAGATAATGTCAAATAATCTGGATAAATGTAAAATGTTTACATAAATAGTAATTTTTGGATACTTTTTGGAAAGTTTTTTTATACTATTACATCAGACAGACATGCCAACAAACACACACACACACACATGCACACACACACACACACACACACACACACATACGGCAGTGGAAAAATCTCTGAATCTTGTAGAAACAGGTCAGATGTATTTCCGTGCTCTCCGCACTATCCATTACAGCACGGTTACCCAATGCGCACACGCTGAACATTTCAAAGAGGAAAAACACAAGGGCCACAAATTGGGCACCTCTAAGGTCATAATAAATGTGGGTCAATGGCTGGAGATCCAATTTGGTGTCCACATGAAATTCAATTCACTAAAGTGATTTTATACAGGTAGAAAGCATTAAATGCAAGTAATAATCTACTTCAGTGTTTCATTTGTGCTTAATTTAATTCATGTATTTACATACTCATACGTATACAAAATAATAAGTAGTCATTACATTTTTTTCTTCTTAAAAACATCTTGCAAACAAATGAGTAAAACCTACAGTTTATTAATAGTTTGTTAACCTTAAATACAGTCTTTATATATGACATAAAATGTATTTAGTTCTAAATTTAAAAAGTTGTTGTTATTTTACTATTGTTACATTGATGGCGTTTCTGTAAACTGTGATTAAATCTGTAAATTTATGGTTTATTTCCGGCAGCTGGGGTGCCAAAAAAAAAGTAAAATAACAACCGTTAAATTACAGAAATTTACCGTAAAATAACAACCATTAAATTACAGAAATTTCCTTAAATTAAAATTTCTGTAATTCAACCTCTGTTATTTTACAGTAAATTTCGGTAATTTAATGGCACCCCAGCTTAAAATATTTAAAAAATTACATTTGTTTTTACAGTGTATGATTATTATGACATTTAGATGTATGATAGTCAACAGAACACAGTCTAATTCATTCATTCATTCAATTTCCTTCAGCTAAGTCCCTTTATTCATCAGGAGTCGCCACAGCAGAATGAACCGCCACTCATTCTGAAATATAGCTAAAAATAAAATAAAGATGCCCTACGATTTTATTGTTTTAATGCTTAACCTTTTAACTGCCTGCTCTACCACATGGTTGAGCATATTTGGACTGTTTTAAATAATGGTTCACACTACACAGCATTGCTGGTTTACAAAAAAAAAAAACATAACTCTTTAGCACTACTACACTTGATTTTGGTTTTACTGTAAAAAAAAAAAAAAAGACCCAAGAAAACATGCTAAATGAGAATCTGAAATATTTCATGGCATACTTCAAAAAATAAAGATTTATTTTGATTATGTTTATAAATAAATTGGTCTTATACTTTCACTTATATTGTCAGATTTTTCATAGAATATGTATTAATTCCAGTACTCTTACCATAAACCGGCATATCTACCATTTGGTAAAGGTTGATATTTTAGAAATTATGGGATGTGTTGAAAAAAAATTCAGTGTGTTAACTTTTAAGATCCATTTTTTTGCTTGGTGGGACAGTTAAAGAGTTAAAAAAAAAAAACTTACATGTGCTCAAAACGGAATGTTATCAAAAGTATTTCTTTCACAATGCTCTGTCTTTCTGAAGCATAAAGCATATGAACATCTCAAATGCTCGAAATAAAAAGGAATGTTTAACAATTTAAACAAAGCAGATAATAACGAATTAATACAGTATATGTAAACCACGCTTCTAATGTTCTTAATAAAATAAGGAATCTAAAAAAAACTGCATATACAGAACAAAAAAATAAAAAAATTTAAAAAATAAATAAATGCCAAATGTGTAACATTTTAGGACTCCTATAGAGCAAACACATTTCCAGCCAAATGCAGCAAAACATCTGCAGCGTGTCCCATTAATTAGAGCCAAATATATTTTTCAGACAAAGTAATTAGAAATCCCTCGCAATGAATTAATATCTTCCATCTGTGCGCTCATGAAATCATAATAAATTAATTTACTATTAAAAATATTTAAAATATAACAAATCAGCCTTCAGCATTTCAGCTTTTTTTTTTGGGACTCAATTAAAAAATATTCAAATGATAAAATACTCTCGCCGGAGTTCAAAAGCACACCTATAGGGAATCATAAATCCGTCTCTTCAAAGCAAACCAGTTTCTTTGTCTCAACTCTCCGTCATTCGCCTGCTTGTTTTTTTTTTTTGTAACCTGTCGCCGGACACCGTTTGGTCATTCTAGCTGAGGGCCAGATCCTGATTGACAACTGATGTTACCCGACACCTCGGCTGTTCAGAAGTGACCCTTCTTTCTTTCACACAACCTACGGCGGCCAACAGAGAGATGCCCACAGTTCTGGGGCCATTCGTACACTCATATCACCCCCCCAAACGAGAGCTGTCCTCGGGGAGGGAAGGGCCACGGACCCCCAAAAGCAGAGGATAAAGCTTTGGGTGAAAGAGAGGAAAAAGAGAAACCGAACACGCGACAACAGGCTTTGTCAGAACACATCCAGGTATTGAGCATCGGTTCGGCCATTCCGAAAGCCACGGCGTTCAGTTTCTCTTCTCCCTGTGTGAGTTCCTGTACTTTAGGGCACGTACTGTAACCTCTCCACCTGCACGGAGAACATCCCACAATGATTCGGCGAGACAAACGGTAACCTAATAGGGACATCTGAAATGTAATTTCCCGTCAGTCCATTCATCTCGCAAAAGACATCCACGTTTGATATCTACTGAATTTGAATTTAGGGTAACACTTTCTATGAACTCCATACTTATAATGAATTATAACTATTTAGGTCCCACATGATTTTAAGTCACAATTCATATCATTAACAAACCATTAACCAAAGATTTTAGCTCAATAAACTACTAATTAGCTGCTTGTTAATAGTTAGTTGTTGGGTTTAGGTTTTGGGTAGGATTGGGGATGTGGAAAACAAAATCATACTTCATAGCTACTAATAAACAGTTATTATCTTAATAATAGGCCGGTAATAAGCCAGTAGTTAATACTTTATAATAAAGTGTTACCATTATTTATAATCAAGCATAACAACTATATATACATATACATATACATATATATATATATATATATATATATATATATATATATATATATATATATATATATATATATGAATCTATAAAGGCACAACAAAACCTATAACATTATAATGACAGTTATATCTACATTTATAATAGTGTTGTTAGTGATTGATTTTATTTATAAATACACATTAACTAAATAGAAATGCATATATATTGATGTATACATTTAAAATGTGGGGTGTTCATTGTTATGTCATTGTTTAATGTGTGTTATGTTTATTTGATTTTAGGGGACTTAGGGGACCCACTTAAAAAACGAGATAGCACAAGCGGTTTTATCCTTAAGAATAAAATTTGTTGCTACACATTATGATTTATAAGTGTTAATTAGCCAGTCGTGCTTGTATTTACAAAGGATCAGTCTGCAGTCTGTTATAACATTGTTATATTAAGGTTGTAAAGAGTCATTAGTAAGTTAACAAAGATTTTTGATCTGTCAAACAAAAGCTGAATGGTTTTATATTGTTGATCAGATCCCTGATGCCTTATAAATACTTACTGAGAGTAAAAATACAGTTACTAACCTGTATGGACATCATTGAAGGTTTTAATTAAAGTAAAAACAAGACATTTCCACATGCAAATGTTAAGAAATCAACTATCATATGTGTCACTTTACGTAATGTGTGATTCTGCCAAACATACTGTACATAATGTTTGAATAGACTCTAAAACATAGACAAATATTAGAAATATTCCACAAATAAATAGAATTATTTTCAACACATGTTAAGTAGACATCTAAAATGTTCATTTTTTACTTAATCAGTCCTTATGAATCATGACCGACTAATTAATACTTATAAATCAGTGTATAATGTGTTATGAACACATATATTGAAAAATGAAATTAAGTATTACTTAATAATAACTGTCATTACACTGTAATACAGCAACTAATAAACAGGTAATATCTTAACAATAGGCCGGTAATAAGCCAGTAGTTGATACTTTAAAATAAAGTGTTATCATTATTTTTAATCAAGCCTAACAACTATAAAAATGTAACTGTAAATGTATATGTATTAGTGATTAATATCATTTTTAAAAGCACTTTAACAAAATTGAAATGCATTTATACTAACATATACAGTTGAAGTCAGAATTATTAGCCCCCCTGAATTATTAGCCCCCCTGTTTATTTTTTTCCCCAATTTCTGTTTAACAGAGAGAAGACATTTCTACACATAATAGGTTATTTATTTTATCTTTGCCATATTGACAGTAAATTATATTTGACTAGTTACTTTCAAGACACTTCTATGCAGCTTAAAGTGACATTTAAAGGCTTAACAAGGTTAGATAGCTTAAAAGGGCTAATAATTTTGACCTTAAGATGGACTTTAAAATTTTAAAAACTGCTTTTATTCTAGCCGAAATAAAACAAATAAGACTTTCTCTAAGGAAAAATATTATCAGACATACTGTGAAAATTTCCTTGCTCTATTAAACATAATTTGGGAAATATTTAAAAAAGAAAAAAAAAATTCAAAGGGGGCAAATAATTCTGACTTCAACTGTATGTGTTAATACTGTAGTGGGGTGTTCATTGTTGTATGTTGTATGTTGTATTGTGACTGTATTTTTTAATGTGTGTTATATTTATTTCAATCTTGTATGTAGGGACCCCCTTGAAAACGAGATGTCATATTTCAAGTGGCTTATGCTTAAGGATAAAATATGTTGCAATACATTATGATTTGTAACTATTAAATGGTCGGTCGCTCTTGTATTTATAAAGGTACAGTCTGCAATGCTATAACATTGTTTTATTAAGGTTATAAAGAGTCATTAGTAAGTTAACAAAGATTTATGTTCCGTCAAACAAAAGTTGAATGGCTTTAAATTGTTGATAAGAGCCCAGTTGCCTTATAAATACTTATTGTGAGTCAAAATACAGTTACTAACCTGTATACACACATCATTAATGGTTTTAGGTAGGTGAAAACAGGACACACATTTTCCACATGCAAATGGTAAGAAATCAACCATCATATGTGTGTCATTTTACGTAATGGGTGATTCTGCCAAACATACTGTACATAACGTTTGACTAGACACCGAATCATAAAATATTAGAAATTATTTCCAGAATTAAATACAATTATTTTCCACACGTTAATTAGACATCTAAAATGTTCATTATTTACTTAATCAGTCCTTATGAATCATAAACGATTCATAATTAACGCTTATAAATCAGTGTATAATGTGTTATGAACTTTTATATAGAAAAATTAAATGACTAGTATGTATTAATAACACTTCTAAATGTAGTTGTAACTGTCCTGTAATACAGTAGGTTTTTATGTGTGTCTACACAGATACTTTTATAGATATGTTATGCTTGATTATAAATAATTACTGTAAAAACAGAGCTTCATAGAAAGTGTTATCGAACTGAGCTTTGATATTGTCGCACTAAGGATTTCTCTGAAAGACAAGGACATCACAAGCGATATGGGAGATGATTATGAATAAAAAAATGCTTTTCCTCATATGAAATGAACAGAAATGAATAAATGAATGTGTTTCCTTCCACTTCCCTAATGACTACTTCACTAAACGCAGTATCAAACGAGCATTTTCATCCACGGCTAACGTCAAGTGGCATGTAAATTTGATTTCATTTTAAATATCTATTTGATTTTATCCAACCGAAAGCACTTGAGATTAAGTCCCTCAACAACAAAAAAAAAAACTGCTCTAACTGGGAGAATGATCTAAATCGGCCAAGTGTTTCAGCATCTCGCTGGATATTTGGAATGGAGGACGGACACGTTTTGGCAGCCGATTTCAATATCGTTTTGGCACTTTGTGTTGTGGAGTGCGGGCTTGAGCACTTCAGAGCAGGCATTTGAGAATTAGCACATTAAAAGTGTGTTACCAACACAGTCTACAACAGCCCCCTGTACTTGGACTTCAGAAATTAAGTCCTCACATTGTGTTGATTATTTTAAATAGTGCCAACGAAGGGTAGAAATACGCCAAATGAGAGGCTGATTATGGACGTCAATAACTCATCTGCTTTTTGGCTGGACTGGGGAGGTGGGGATGTTTGGATTGAGTGATGCTCCACTGCCATCTTCTGGCATGTCATGAAACACTTTTTTTTTTGCTCAGACCCGGGATGATTTGGGGATAAATCTAATTAGCAACTTCTTGAAAAAAGAGCAATTATGAAATATGGGCTAAATCTTGTGTATTGACTGGTGATGTTTATTAGAAATGTTTATGCTAGATTTCAAGTAGATATTTAAAACTTTAAGTCTGTCAACAGAAAATGTGAAAATAAATCTAATTTCAGAACAAATTATAATTAAAATTACTTTTCAACATAAAATTAATCTTTAAAAATTAAGAATGGAGGAAAATTTCATTTTAATTTTATTATTTTTTTAAAATGATATGGCAACACTGTATTTGGCACAATGGCTCCAAGACTTACTTTGTAGGAGGTAATCTGTCAAACAAATATGACTTTTTTTTACTTTGTTGTTTGTTTGTTTGTTTGTTTGTTTGTTTGTTTGTTTGTTTGTTTGTTTGTTTGTTTGTTTGTTTGTTTGTTTGTTTGTTTGTTTGTTTGTTTGTTTGTTTCTTTCTTTCTTTCTTTCTTTCTTTCTTTATTTATTTATTATTTAGTCTTATGTGTTGAAAATTACTTCCAGGGGTTACATAAAGAGATAAAATCTAATTTTCTGAAGAAAAAAATTAAATCAAAATTACTAGAAAAAAATTCACTATAAATTTTATAAAAAAAAAAACAACAACAACATGGTGATATGTGGCATAGTGCCGCCTAGACTTCCGTTGTAAGTTTTTTCTTTTCTTTTCTTTTCTTTTCTTTTCTTTTCTTTTCTTTTCTTTTGATATTATAATTAATGGTAGTTCATTATGCTGTGGTGACCCCTGAAGAATAAAAGGACTAAGACAAAGGAAAATGAATAAATGAAAGAATTATTTATATTGACATTAATAATCACAACAACAACAATAGTAACAATAAAAAAATAAAAAATAAAAAATAATAATAATAATAATAACAACAACAATAATAATAATAATAATAATAATAATAATAACAATAATAATAATAATGATAATGATAATGATAATAATAATAATAATTATTATTATTATTATTATTATTACTACTACTAATTTCTGTCCCTTAATTCTTTACTATCTTACTTATAATAATAATAATAATAATAATAATAATAATAATAATAATTATTATTATTATTATTATTATTATTATTATTATTATTATTAAGTTTTGCATTATTTTATTAGACTTTATTTATTTACTTATTTATTTGAAATTACTTTCAGAGAGTTTTTTTTTTTCATTTTCAACAGAAAATAATTTCATAAATAAAAAAAAAAAAAAACCTCAATGACCCCTTAATGTTATGAAAAAGTTAACAATATGGGGTACATGCTTCATAAACATCCTTCATAAAAATAAAATGCTTATTAAATTTATCATTTAAATTTATCACAGATAAAATTACTGTCTGGATGTACACTATCTACGTACACATTAAATTCAATTTGCAATCTAAAGTATTTCCCAAATTGCCCCGTAAAATAAAAACCCCCTTCTCAGACCCTATCGACTGACAGGTGACACAGAGCAGAAAGGTGCCACCTTGTAGCACACAGCGGGATGTAATCGTGAAGACACACACCGAAGCATTTGTTTCTCTTTTCCTGTCTCCTTTTTTTGTGTGTATTTTATCTAAATGCAAAGCAGGTGAAGGCTGCTCCAGTTTCCTGTAGTAGTAGCTCTCTTGTCTGGGTGCTCCCACTGATAAGAGTCCTACTTTACCCCACATAAAAGAGCCGGGTATCATTTCCTTAGCTCTCCTCTTCCAATATATCTCCCTCTGCACACCACACACCACTCTTATTCCCCACGACACACAATACCTGCTCTATTTGCTCCCAATTCAAGGCCAAATTGCAGGTAGAGTTACGGCAAATTTGTTTGGAGGAAGAGTCGGTGCGGAGCAATAAGGAGCTGGAGGGGTAGAGTGGCGCGCGGGGAGGGCTGGCACAGTGTGGTCTTTATAAGCAGCACTCTGCCAGCCAGAACAATGGCCCATATTCACCCAGCGCAAACGCTCAGCTTACAGGTGTTCATGGAGAGGGGAGGCAGCCGCGCACAAACACTCACACGGACACCCACGCGCACTTCAATGAGCGCACACACACACACACACACGCATACACACACACACACATACACATACTCTCTGAGCTTTGTCCATTGTGTGAATGCTATGAGCTGTGTCGTCTTGAGTGGCTGAATGCTATCGTGTGCGATCGTGAATGCTGGGTTTACAAAAGTTTACACACATGGAAAAGATGGAAAATGATATGTGTTAATAATGGTCAGCTTTTGATTGTTGAATAGACAGTCTTGCCTCTCAAACTGATGGAATTGGCTGGCTTTTTTGAAAAGTTTTGAAAATATGACTGGCTACTCAAAGTTGTCTTTGCATATTAAACTGGGCATGCTCCATATTTGTTGACTTCCATATTTGTTGACTGGCATTTTTTTTTGACAGAAAATTACTTTAAAATGCTTTAAAATGTATGGAAATTATGTTTAAAAAATTCAAAATTAATATTTATATTTAAATTATAATTTATAGATTTTTAACTTAACTTATTTATTAATTTAATTTAATTTAATTTAATTTAATTTAATTTAATTGTTTTTTTTTATTTAATTTAACTGTTTTTTAATTTACAAATTTATTCAAATCTTTTTTCAAAACACATTTCAGAAAGCTCTGAGATTAAATTAATATGATTCTTGTGATTTTATCTTTTACTTTGAGAAATTTACCTAAAAATGCTTTAAAATGAATATAAATTAATTAAAATGAATACAAATAATGACAACAATCATAATTAGCTTAAACACTCATGCTTAAAATGTTTTAGACATTTATAATTGGACATTGCAAATTGTACAAAGTTTAACTGCATTTTTTCATTCAAATCTTTTTCCAAAACATATTTCAGAAAGGTCTGAGATTAAATTAATATGATGCTTTTGACATCATCTTTAAATTTAGAAGAAAGTTAACGTTGTTAGATATTCTACCAGTAAGATTTTTAGCCATTTTAGTTTGCAAATTGTTTTTGACAGAAGTACCAAAAAAGTGAGAAAAAGGATCATCCAGGTTTTATTTGTGGTATAGCAGGTATAGACCATTTCAATGTAGTCATGTCACTGGCCCACGAAAATGTCCTGCTTGTTATCAAACTATTTCATAACTGTAACAAGAGACATTTTAAACATAACTTAATGTTAAAACAGCTATCATAACATTATTTATCAATATGTGGCTCTTTTTGGATTCTCGGAAGCTATAGAAGTTAAAAATGTACAACCGGAAATACGTTGTGACCATTGTTGTTGTTTTCATTCCTCAAAATGGTCTATACAAACTAATTTTGTGATATCAACTTTACATTTGAAACAAAAGTTGGACATGATGGTTTTAGAGTGCAAATTGTTTTGAAAAAAAAAAAAAAAAAAAATGAACATTCTGAATGAGTTTCAACCCATGGTGGTTTTTGTTCTTTTGAGATATGAACTTGATTTGAAATTTGGATCAAATCTTGCTTAGACAGATTGGTTTGATCTTTTAACTATTTTAGAATCCTTATTTTTTGACAGGAATATGCATAAAAATGTTTTGTAGAGTATGAGTGTTACCCAGCAGCTTTTTTTTTTAATTCCCACTGCAGTACATTTGCTTTTCAGTAAATATAAACTACTATGTGACACATTGCTTCTTTTTTAAAAATAAAGTGTTTTCACTTGAGCAAAAAATCAGCACTTTTTAAAACAGACCAACCTTAGGTCTGCACTGAAAGCATTCAGGTTAAACTGGGATCCAAAGCAATTTTAACACCGAAAAACGTACACACTTCACCCTTAAGAAGAGGCAAGAGTATTTGGAGCACCAGCAAACAACAACAAAAAAGTATTTGGAAGAGTTTCCTGCAACAAAAATCCCAACAACAACAACACCAATACAACCTCAAAACCTTAGCTAAAAACAAGAACTCTAAAATGTCAAAAAGGCACAGACCTAAAAATATCGGAATAGCAAATCACAAAGCTTGCCGCCGCCGCTCGCAGCTGGTTTTATCTTGCTTCGCGAACAGCCCCTTTGCTTTGGCTAACCTTTGTGCGGCAAGCACCGGAGGTTCTGCAAGTCTTGAATGCGAAATCACCTCCGCCGGTGTCTGACTATTGTATTCTTTTGGCTTACAACTGTCAGCGGCTGACAGAACGGCACAGATGTGTGTCTCAGCGCAGCGGTGAAGGCTCACCTGAACCAGATGGCTGGTGATAAAGAAAGAAATCAGTGTGATGATTAAGAGAGCTCTTAAGGAGGAAGATTTAGTCGGTAAAGAATAACATTATGGGCTAATGGGACAACTACGCAGGAAATATAAAGTTGAAAATATGTATTTTCCTTTTTCTCTTTCTTTCTTTCTTTCTTTCTTTCTTTCTTTCTTTCTTTCTTTCTTTCTTTCTTTCTTTCTTTCTTTCTTTCTTTCTTTCTTTCTTTCTTTCTTTCTTTCTTTCTTTCTTCCTTTCTTCCTTTCTTTCTTTTGAAAGTTCCGGTTAGACATATATAGTGTATATACTGTACACTTACTGGCCACTTTATTAGGTACACCTTACTAGTACTGGTTTGGACGTTCTGGATGAATGTCTGGATGTTCAGAGAACACTGTGTGAAAATAGATGCTCTTTTGCATACCTCGGTTGTAACAAGTGGTTATTTGAGTTACTGTTGCTATTATATCAGCTTCAACCAGTCTGGCTATTATCCTCCGACCTCTGGCATCAACAAGGCATTTGCGCCCACAGAACTGCCAGTGGATATTTTCTATTTTTCGGACCATTCTCTGTAAACCCTAGAGATAGTTGTGCGAGAAAATCCTAGTAGATCAGCAGTTTCTGAAATACTCAGACCAGCCCATCTGGTACCAACAACCATGCCACGTTCAAAGTCACTTAAATCACCTTTCTTCCCCATTCTGATGCTCGTGTTGAACTGCAGCAGATCGTCTTGACCATGTCTACACGCTGATTTGTGTTAAAGAACAGATGCACAGGTGTACCTAATAAAGTGACCGGTGAGTGTATATACAATGAGTGTATGCATATACAAATGAATTTGTCAGGCAAAAGAAAATTAATAAATAAATACAAATAATGCGGTAAAAATAATAAAAATAAAAATAAGTTATTTTATTAATAAAGTTAAATCAAGTGAACCATAAAATATTAAATTTAGTTGAAATTTTGTAATTTGCATTATTTCTTTTTTGCAACACCTCATTAGAATTTAAATGTATTATCTTTCTATTCATAAAGATGTGACCAAACTATTATTTTATTTAATAAAACTGCTTAATAAAACTAATAATCAGTAAGATTAATAATAAATATTTTCTACATTTACTGAGAACTTTAAAACAAAAGGGTGTACTCATTCTGTGCAAAGTATGTCTGATAATATTTTTTCTTCTGGAAAAAGTCTTTATTTATTTTATTTTGGCTGGAATAAAAGCAGTAAAAATTTTTTTTAAAGCTATTTCATGGTCAATATTATTAGCCCCTTTAAACTATATATTTTTTTTATATATAAGCTATATATATATGTTTGTCTACAGAACAAACCATCATTATACAATAAGCTAAATTGTCCGTAGTGTATGTGTGTGAATGGGTGTGTGTG
This sequence comes from Danio aesculapii, assembly GCF_903798145.1. Taxonomy (NCBI): domain Eukaryota; kingdom Metazoa; phylum Chordata; class Actinopteri; order Cypriniformes; family Danionidae; genus Danio; species Danio aesculapii. The sequence continues at coordinate 54,137,224 of NC_079439.1, forward strand.
GATGTTTCCCAGTGATGGGTTGCTGCTGGAAGGGCATCAGTTGCGTAAAAAAACATGCTGGATAAGTTGTCGGTTCATTTCGCTGTGGCGACCCCGGATTAATAAAGGTACTAAGCCAAAAAGAAAAAGAATGAATTAATGAATATATTTCTCTCTCTCTCTCTATCTCTCTCTGTATATATATATATATATATATATATATATATATATATATATATATATTTTTTTTTTTTTATACATTTTTTTTATGTAATGTATATATAATAACAACATCTTAACATTAAGAACAAATGTACAAATGCAATGTAATTGTTTTTGTTTTATTCTCCTCAAATCTCTTGACATTTCTTCCTCTGACATTTTCATTGATGTTTGTTCCCTCGACAATCATGGAGGGAAAAGAGAAAAAAAATGTCCAACTAAAATGTTAGCTGATCGATACAACTGTCCCTCCACGCTCACGCGCGTGCCCTGGACTTTTGCTTTCGGAAGTGTTACGAAATTAAAATGTGTCAAGCAGCAAATGTTAATGGCATACGCAGCGACACTTAAAGACACACGAGTCCCGAAACAGACAGGCCTTACAGCAAATTATGCAGCATCACAGGCGCAGATTAGCCAGCATGTCCTATGCTAGCATTTAGTCACACGGCCCACTCAAAAAGGGTGTCCTTTTCATGAAGGTTCAACTGTCCAATTACAATCAGAAGGTGCGCAGCGCTATGAAAGAGCCTGTCTCGAATTCAGACGACTTCACCCGAGGTGCCACAGATCTGAGAGGTGTGCTGGAGAATGTCAAAGACAAATGGGCAAATTTTTAACACAACAGAAGGAGAGATGGGAAATGTGCGCATACAGGAACCAACGGATCACCACAAAACCTGTCACAATTTTTTTTTATTTATCAAGTCCACTCTTATGTGAAGTTGACCGCAATTATTGAGGCACTTAAGAAACTGCACTAGACACACAATTTTAAATCAAGAAATTATGAAGTGAGACATTTGATAACAATTTACATGGGACACATACTAACATGAACAAACAATGAACAATACAGTTATTACAGTATTTATTCATGATTGTTAACATTAGTTAATAACAATACAGTAGTTGACTGTTAATTCATGTTAATTCACAGCGCATTAACTAATGTTAACAAGCACAGTATTGGTTTTTAATAATGCATTAGTAAATGTTGAACTATAATTAATAAATGCTGTACAAGCATTGTTCATTGTTTGCTTGTGTAAAACATTAACTAATCATATTGTAAAGTGTTACCAAACATTTTTACAAGTTTTTTTTCATTTAGATTTAAATCTATTAAATGTGTATTTTCATATAGCACATTTATCGTGTATGGCCACACACCCAAAGTGCTTGACAATCATAAGCAGCATCCACTTGGATGATGCGACTGGCAGCCACAGGAGAACGGCACCAGTGCGCTCATCACACACCAGCTATAGGGAGAGTGGAGAGACAGTGATACAGTCAATTGGATGATTGGGAGGCCATGATCAGTAAGGGCTGATGGAAGGAATTTGGCCAGGAAACTGAGGTTACAACCCCTACTCTTTACGAGAAGTGCCATGGGATTATTAATGACCACAGAGAGTCAGAACCTTGGTTTAACGTCTCATCTGAATGACGGAGCTTACTGAGTATAGTGTCCCCTTCATTATACTGGGGCATTATGACTCACACAGGCAGCAGGTTGAGCGCCCCCTGCTGGCCTCAATAACACCACTTCCAACAGTAACCTAGTTTTCCCATGTGGTCTCCCATCCATGTACTGACTAGGCTCAGCCCTGCTTAGCTTCAGTGAGTAACCGGTATCGGGCTGCAGAGGGATATGGCTGTGGCTGTTTACTATTGTATTGTAAATTACTATTACAGTAGATAAAGCTTTCAAAATTTAGATTAATATATCTGGGAACTTTCTGGTTGTGATTTTTGGGTCAATAATTGATTAATGAAATGAACTACATCTGTGAATGTGTGTGAGGTGATGAGAAATTAGGTTGCAAAACTGGCTCAGAAAAATGACCCTAACTCTGATACTGTTTATCATAACAATTGAATTTCGGTTCAGTACTTTATATCAAAGAAATAGTTCAGCCAAAACCGAAAATTATCTCATTGTTTACTCATCCTTTACTTGTTCCAAACCTGTCTTCTAAGAAATACTGAATAAACCTGTAACCACTGACTTCCATATTAGAAAAAAATAAATATACTATAGAAATCAATAGTTACATGTTTCCAGCTTTCCTATGTTCAACAAAATAAAGAAACTCATAAGTTTGGAACCCCTTGAGGGTGAGAAAATAGTCTTTATTCTTTCCTTTTGATGTGAATGTGAATCTATTTAAGTGGCCTTAAATACTAGGTATTTACATCTACAAATAAATACAATGCACTAATTTTGTTTATATTGTATTGTACAACACGTATAGTGCTATTTAGGTGAGATACAGGTTTGAGACAGGTTTAGTGGTATGAGTAGGTTAAAAGTGTAAGGGATAGGCCAACAGTGTAATTACAAGAAGATATTTCTTTTAAATATAAGCATAAAATAAAAAAAATTAATGGGATTAAATTAATTTAAATGTAAGCACATAGCAGGCTTGGGTGGTAAAATGGTAATTGGGCATTCCACAAGATCTAAAAATAGCAACGGTATCAGTTTCAATATCGTTAAACCATCATACAAAACAATGTACTCTATAGGAGATAAGGATTAAATGTTAAATATAATTTATTTAATGCCTAAAAATGCATAGGCGTGGTTGTCATCACGGGACAGCATGGAGAAGACAGGGAGAGATGGGGAAAGATGGCGAGTCGCGCACCAAGGGACCTGGTCTCAAAAAAGAACATAACTTCTGAAGTTTGGCAATAATTCTGGTTTCCACCGAACGAGAAGGGAGAGGTGGAAAATACGGACGAGGCAATTTGTAAATTGTGCAACAAAAAGATGACCGCAAGAGATGGAAATACCTCTAACATAAGGTAAATATACTAAGGATACTATCCAAGCCTACTATATAGTAATTAAAGCCACTTAATATAAAGTGTGACCAAATTTGGTTATATGTGTTAACTTCGACATTACAAATTGATATACTTAAAACTTTGCTTTTTGAAATCTGCCGCAATGAAAGGCAACCGTGACCCTGTCCAAACACATTGCAGTGCTGCTGTATAGTACTGTATGTGAGTGTTGGTGTGGTGAATGCAGACTGGTCCTCACCAGAAAGGCACAGATGCTCCTCTGAGGAGACTCCCACTCAAAGCAGCTGTTGATGTAGCAGCCAGCATTGATCAGGAACATGATACAGCGCCTCACTCTGTTGAAGTTCTGCAGCAGCAGCTGAGTGACAAAACCACAGACGGCATTTCACAATCACAGTCAATCACTCATAACAAGTTAAAATGCTTTAAGATATTATTTTTAGAAAATGCATTATTATTTATTTGTACTACAATGCTATTTAAAAGTTTGTCTATAATAATAAAAAGGTATTTATAACAAAAAATGTAAAAAAAAAATAATAATAATAATTATAATAATAATAATATGGATATTTATTTCTGTATTATAATGATATTATTATTTTAAAAAATTAATAATAATAATAATAATAATAATAATATGGTTATTTATTTATGTATTATAATGATATTATTATTTTAAAAATTAATAATAATAATAATAATAATAATAATAATAATAATAATAATAATAATAATAATAATAATAATAATAATAATAATACCACTTTTATTAGTTTTATTGTTGTGGGTTAGGGTTCGTTAATGTTACAAAATATGTTTATTTTAAATAAATGCTCTTCATATGAATGCTGTATTTATATTTTTAAAAAATCCAGAATTAAATAATACAAATTAAATAATATATATATATATATATATTTATTCTTAAATGACAGATCAGCATATTAGAATAATTTCGAGATCATTATCATTATGAGTAATGATGCTAAACATTGAGCTTTTCCAAAACAGACATAACATGACATTTATAATATTATAATATATTAGTAATATTTTACTGTATTTGATTAAATAAATGAAGCCTTGGTTCGATCAAATAAATAAAAAATATGACCACAGATATTATTCACAAACTGACCCTTTACACTTTGGTGTATATAATATACATTTTACATAATTAAACTAATATTAAATTTAACTTTATGTGTAAACTGTAATAGAGGTGTAGGTCTTTTAACATTTCTAAATAATAGAAAAATACCATTTATTGAGCTTCTTATGAAAGAACACCAAATAAACAGCTTTCTACACCCAAATAATTCAGCAAAAGCAGAATAAGAGCAAGACAAACCATATTCATTTCATTATTTACAGGAGCATGAAGGAGTAAAAGATTTTTTCGTCATGCCTCTTTAACAAAATGGCCTTATTCGTGATTCTGAGTGCGGGTGAACTGCAAATGACCGCTGTTTCCTGCGTTCACAGGAAGATCAAACACTCAGGGTCGAATAATGGCTTTAAAACGCTTCGCCTTTGATCAGAGTAAATATCCACATTTACTGTGGTGAAGTATAGGATTCGGGCCAGGCCTTTAAAGCAGGCCATTTTAGTTTGTCATTTGGGATTAATCAGAGAAAACGCGAGGTGAAGTACGAAACCAAACTGAATAAAACGCATCTGACAAAATGAGCTGTTGCAAAGGTGGATGGTGTCAAGAAGTAAAAGAAAATCTGCTAGCGCTTTAGTTTACATTATGTTTACCTAATGTGTATACTTACAGTGCACTTACCTTAAAAAGTACTGAGATATATAAGATAACTACATGGATTAAGGTAAGATATCACAGTTATTCAGTCGTAAAACATTTCTTTTTTTCAAAATGTATAAATTTGTGTCCATAGATTTGATAGATGTGTAGAATTCAATTACTTTCTGAAGATTTATATTGAGGGATTTGTTCATTTACAAAATACCTGATTATATAACTTCACTGTAAAAAGTAATCACTCAATCTACTTGAAAAAAGCTTGAAAACTTCACACTTTACTTGATTTGACTGTGTTAGGTGAACTTTAACGTGGATCCAGCAGATAAACTAAAGAACTCTAGTACTGAAATTCATCAAGTAAGGGACTTCAGGTTGGAGCCATGCAGTACCACATTTTGGTCAGCAGGTGGAGGAAGATCTGCATATGCACTGACGGAAGGTGCATTCACTTGCATGGTGCCATTTAAATGGGGATTCAAACTGGCGAAAATAAGCGAACATTTTCCATTTTGTGGACACAGGTGAGATGTTTTATGCATGTGTATAATAATGGTTAATCAAAAAAGCATGTGTTTTGTGTCATTTCATTTCATAAAGTTGCCATTTTCCTCGTGTGGATTTCAGATTATTGCTTACCTAAAGAAGCTCTAATGTTATTATTTTTTCACTGAATTGTGGTATTTTATATACCTATTGAACATTGATATCGTTGGAATTCCATCTGAGAAAACAAGAATTACTTTTACTACATTAATAAATACTACTTAATATAAAGTTAAGATGACTTAACCTAAGTAAATGTGGCTCAGTAAAAGGAAGAATTACTTTTCTACATTAGTAAATAGTACTAATGCAATAAAGTTACAAATACTTAATTGAATTAAGGCAACGAGTTTGCATAATTCAAATAAGTAAACTTAACAAACTACTTTTTAAAGTGCAGGGCCGTTTATATCGAAGTTGATATTTAGCCGCACCATGTTGGTATTTCGTAACATATAATTTTTATTAGGTGGGTCGTTAGCCCAACGCTCAACCCCCCACCTAGAGGAACAGTACATAGACACATACACTACAGTCAATTTAGCTTATTCAATTCACCTATACTGCATGCCTTTGGACTTGTGGGGTAAACAGGAGCACCTGGAGGAAACCCACGCCAACATGGGGAGAACCTGCAAACTCCACACAGAAATGCTAACAGACCCAGCCAGGGCTCAAACCAGCGACCTTATTGCTGTGAGGTTTGACTATATATTATAATTTAATTCTACCAAAAATATATATTATTTTTCTTTATTTTTTTCATTTTTTTTCATTTTGTTTTGTTTTGTTTTGTTTTGTTTTGTTTTGTTTTGTTTTGTTTTGTTTTGTTTTGTTTTGTTTTGTTTTCTTTTCTTTTCTTTTCTTTTCTTTTCTTTTCTTTTCTTTTCTGACTGTTTGCAGTATTTTTAGAATTATGGTTTGATGAAAAAGAAGAGATACTAAAAATCCCCCGCTATAAAGACATTTGACTGATATGTTAAAAATAGTTTTGAACCATTCAACCAATTTAGCCGGAAATTAATGCAAATTAGCATATATTTAATGAAACTGCCTAATTTGCATATTCAAAGTAACATTTAAGAAAAGATCTAATACAAAAATATTTGCAAATCCCTAATATAATCAATCAGTTCAGGCCAGTAGCCTGGAGGGGTTTGTGTGGTTTGAAAGACCCACTCCTCACTGGTAAAAGTCCAGAATTGTTCCCATAAATGAGCTCATTTGTCCTATTTTGACTGCTGGGCAATAATAAATTGTAAAAAATAAAATAAAAAATTCCTATAAAAACAACCCATCGAAGAAGGCTTTAAGACCTCGGCTGTTGCCATATTCGGCATCCCATATTCTGACTTAGGACAGTTGAATGTTCTGGCCAGGTTGTTATTTGCCTAATAAATGATAATAGACTACAGTTTTTCATTTAAAACTTCAACAGATTCCTATTTATTTTTTGTAATGATATATGATGTAATAAATTTGTAAATAATAATACATTTTAAGAATAAGTATTTTTTTCATATTTCTCTATTCTAAACTTTTAGGAAACATTTTTGGTACATCAAAAAGTGTGGTTATGATGACCATTCGACAAGCTAATCCAGCAAATAAAAGTGCTTCACATGTCACTAAAATGCAGTATTTAAACCCCATAATTCAACCGAGGCTCATTCTAATTATGTACCCCTATATACATTTCTGAAAAAAGCTAAATACGGCCAAGGAGCAACATTTTTTGCTGTTTTTTTTTGTTGCTGTTTTTTTTTTGCGAATCCACCAGAGGCCGCTAAGTAAGCTTTTTCAGATTGACGAGTTTTACCTTTTACGCAGTCGAGTGACTGACTGACCAACCGACTGATCCTCCCACCTTCCCCCTTACCTAAACCCAACCAATAGTATTATGAAAAGCATCTTTTAACCTGCCAACCCCCTTCCCTAAAGCCAACCGCAAGTGTTTTGAAAAGCAACCAGAAAAAGAAAAGCCCTCGCGTGATTTTTACCACGTTTTCAGATTTGACCACATTCTCACCCTGTTATTTACTTGTTTAATTTAATTTTAGTTTCTGTTTTTGTCTTAACTGCTTTCTGGAACCATTCTTCACCAGACTTAAACCCCGTCATTGCAGTCAACTCCGCTCTGCATTTTTAGTCTGCCGACATACGTGTGGAGCTACCGGACAAACTAGTAACAACGGGAAAGCCGTCAATATGGAGGTAAGCGGTCAGCTGGTTAGCAAGCAAAGGAACCACCTCATACCGCTCCATAGCATTCATTTGAAAGACGAAATGCAGCCATGCGTAGCTCTGGCTACATAATTCTCAATCTCCAGAAACTTATATAGCGCTATGTTTTCAGAATGAGCCTATGTTGTCATAATTAAATAGAAAATGAGGCAACTAACGACAAAAAGGTCAACTTTTGTAGAACCAGGCTGGCTACAAGCCTGCAGTTAGGAAAGCATATGTTTTATTCTATTCACTTGCAGTGTCTGAACTAGAATCTATCCCTGAGCCCACCCTTGAACCTAATCTTAAAGGGATAGTTCACGCAAAAATTGTAATTAACACACACTCAAGTGATTCCAAAACTTTATTTGTTTATTTATTTATTTATTTATTTATTTATTCTGCCAAACAAAAAAGAACATATTTTGAAGAAAGCTGAAAACCTGTAACTACTGACATCCATACCAAGGAAAAACAAATACTATGAAAGTCAATGGTTCCAGCTTTCTTTCAAATAATTCCTTATGTGTTCGACAGATAAAAGAAACTCAAACAGTTTTATGATGAGCAAGTAAATAATGAGAGAATTGTCAGTTACAGATTAGGTTTAAGTTTAAATAGGGATAGTACCTATTTATTCCCCACATGTTATAATGAGATAAGTACATATGTGTGAAACAGCACTGTAAAATAAGCCGTACCGCAAATCTTGTGGTGATAGATTTTGATACGCTGCCCTCGCCGTTCACATCTCACTCACAAGCAGTGTTGGTGGGGGGGCAAATTCACACCAAAAAGTGCAGAGTTCGCACTTTCTAGCATGCATTCAATGCTGCTTCATTGCATGACAGATAGAGAGTATGTGTGTGTGTTTGTGTCTCAGTGACAGGTCTGATTTTGGGACAACCCCTACAATTCAGCTCTTTGTCAGGCAATTGGGGGGGGCGAGACATTGAACAGGGCGACAAAAAGAAGCCCAGCAGAAGAACCACTGAGGTCCAAACTAAAGGATGGCCAATCTACTTATGCGCCCCCAGCGTTGACAGCTTGACGTGTCTATTCAGCACCTCCAGAAGAGAAAGAAGGGAGGAGAATGATGCCACTTGCGTTAGGCTGGATTGTATTAACAAAGGTGCGATTAAGAAGCCGTCTTGTTACCTGTTTGGACACTCGCGGCTCCTCTTCGATGTATTTCTGCTCGATGGGGATCAGTGTTCTCATGCCAGCTTTTACCTGAATGGGAATTAATAATGCATTAACGATCTAATCATGCATCTTGACATGCCTCCATTTCACACACACTCCACACCAAATGGCCATGTGACGCTCTCTCATACTCCCGCCTAAAATGGCGGACACACACACACACACACACACACACACAGAGAGACATACAAATAAAAGGCTGAGGAAAAGGGGAGAGTCTTCAGTAATTAAAAGAGAGAACGTGGGGACGGGGACAGACAAGCAGAGAAAGAAGAAGGAAAAAACCCAAACAGGAGAAGAAGAGAGTGGGACTTACGACGTTATAAATCACGTCTATTTCGAGAAAGATGACCCCTTTGGTTGGCCCTGCCAGTTCCTTGCTTTTCAAGGCGTAAGCTTTGCGTTCTCCATTTTGGATCTGTGGGAGAGGGACATGACAGCCGTCTGTCTGGCAATACCCAGCTGAATACACTCTCGGGGTGACCTCTGAAC